>NC_133658.1:870764096-871097282 GCF_037893015.1 Macrotis lagotis | reverse complement strand
GTAATAGCACAAATGAGACAAAGACTCAAAATTGTGGGGACCCAAAGGGCAGGAGAGGGACATGAGTAGTATAATTAGAACATATTTTCAAGTCACACATGGCAATAAAATACATCATTAATAGTATATATGTTCAAAACAATATACACAGTACAGTCATATTGTAATGATTATCCACTACAAAACACTCAGAAACTCTGCTCAATATGATGATATAAGATAATGCTGAATGATTTTGATGAAAAAATGCTCTCCATGTCTAGAGAGAAGGAGAACTGATGGATTCTGAAAGCAGACTAAAGCACATTTTTTCTCTTTATTTTTCTTGCTTGTCCTCAATCATGGTTTATGTGGAAATGTAATTTGTATGACTTCATAAGGATATCATATTTCTTGCCTTCTCAACTGAGTGGGGAGGGGGGTAGAGGAAGGAAGAGAATTTGGAACTAAAAATAAATTTTTAGAAAAACATGATGAAAAAGAGAAGAAATAATAGTTCAAATATAATAGAAAATATTAGTGAAATAAAAATAATTTTTAAAAATAGCATACATGATCAGAAAAGAGTTAATAATAACTCAAATATTATATGCAAATATAAAAGTTGAACATAAAAATAATTTTTAAAATAGCACATGTGATCAGAAAAGAGAAATAATAGATAATATTTATAAAGCCCTTTTAGATTTGCAAAGAGCTTTACAAATATTACCTCATTTAGTCTTCACAACAATGTTGGAAGACAATGTCATTCTATTTCCATTTTGCAGATAAGGACCTAGGGCTGAGAGTTGTTAAGGGTCACACAGTAAGTATCTGAAGCAAAAATTTGAGTTTAGATCTTCCTGACTCTAGGTCCGATGCTTCATCCACTGTGCCACCTATTTTGTGTCTTCTGTCTGGGAAGGCCAGTGCTCTGTCTACTATACCATTTGGCTGCTGTAATGGATAGAAATTCCAGCTTGGAGTCTTATGTTTTAAAGTCTATCTCTGACACATACTAACTGTGTAATTTTGGGCAAGTCACTTCCCTTTCAGTACCAAAGGCAACTCTCTTAAGATTAAGTTGTAGGTGAGTTGCCAAAGAAGGTCCATGGAGCAAATCCCCTATATCTCTAAAGTCATAGGTATGGATTAAAACAATAGAAATAACAAGGATGGTGTGAAAAGAAATGGATAACTAGATGAAGCAGTGGATTGAATGCTGGACCTGGGGTCATGAAGATTCCAATTCAGCCTAAGACACTTAGCTGTGTGACCCTGGACAAGTTACTAAACCCTGTTTCCCTCAATTTCCTCATCTGTAAAGTGAGCTGCAGAAGGAAATGGCAAACCACTCTAGTATCTTTGCCAAGAAAACCCCAAATGGGGATCTCCAAGAATCAGACACAATAAAAACAATAGAAAAACTTAAACTGTGAAGAGGGCAACAGCTGATCAGCCTGAGGGACTGGGTAGCTACAGAATATTAACAGACCAGCAGGAAAACATCCAGGACATTCAGCAGTTAAATGTTTCATGAGAATTCTTTATGATAAGGATCCTTCACCTGGAGTCCATGAACTTCTTTTTAAAAAAATATTTTGGGGGAGTGGAGCCAAGATGGCAGTGTAAAAGCAGGAATTCCCAGAAACTTGTTCCCCAAGAAACTTCAAAAGCCATCAAATTATGACTCTAGCCAAAATCTGGAGGGGCAGAACCCACAGAAAGACTGAGTGATACAATTTCCCAGTCCAAGACAACTTACAAGTTCTGCAGGAAAGATCTGTTTCACCGGGACTGGGGGTTGGAAAAAACTGCTGCAAGTGAAGCTGTAGCCACAGCGCAGCTGGGCTGGACTCCTAGATCCCTGGGGGCACCTAGGTCCATGACAGAAGGGGCAGTTTCCAGGCCTCTTAGACCAGGGATCACAGGGAATAGCTTGAAGGGGTGGTGAGAGGACTCTGCTGTGCTAGAGTGAGTGCAGAGAGAGCATGGGATTCAGAGCAGCCCTGCAGTGAGAACCTGCAGTGTAATCAGGGAAGCCAATCTGCACCTCCAGAGCACAGCCCACGGACAGTAAGGGGGTCAGGGGAGACTGCAGAGGTCTCTCTGCTCTCCCTGGGGCAGGACTCAGCTGTTCACCCTCACTCAGATGCAGGTTGCAGTTTGGGTTCCCACACCACCATAGCCAGGCAGAGACTCTCCTCACAGCTCTAGGGCAGAGGGGAGTGCTGTGGTCATCCAGATCAAAAGAGAGCAGTCAAAGCCTCTCATAAGACCTTGGAGGAATTAAGGTCCCTGTGGTTGTCCCCCAAACCCCCTAAAGCCTTGGAAATGTGATAAATCTGTCATAGGCTGAGGAAATGAGCAAAAAAAAGAAAAAGAAGAATCTGACCATAGAAAATTACTTTGGTCCCATGGAAGATTCAGAAGATGGCAAAATCAAAGCCTCTACTTCCAAAACCTCCAGGAGAAATAGAAAATGGGCTCAGGCTATGGATGAGCTACAAAAAGACTTTTAAAAGCAATTAAGGGAGGTAGAGGAAAAATTGGAAGGAGAAGAGTGATGCAGATCAATCATGAAAACCAAATCAGCAGCTTGGTGAAAGAAATACCAAAAAATACTGAAGAAAACTATGTTAAAAACCAGTTTAGGCCAAATGGAAAAGGCAACACAAAAGGAAAATGAAGAGAAGAATGCCTTAAAAAGCAGAATTGGCCAGTTAGAAAAGGAGATAAAAAAAGTTCTCTGAAGAAAATAACTCCTTCAAATGCAGAATGGAATTAAAGGAAATTGATGACTTTGTGAGAAATCAGGAAGAAATAAAACTCTTTAAAAAACCCCAAAATTAGAAGAAAATGTGAACTATCTCATTGGAAAAACAACTAACCTCAAAAACATATCCAGTATGATTTCTCCCTCATCACATTCAATTTGGATCAATAAATACCATGGAAACAATGTAAAGACTGACAAATTATCTTCTGTGGGTGGGGGGAAGGAAGTAAGATTAGGGGGAAAATTGTAAAACTCAAAATAGACAAAATCTTTTTTAAAAAAACCAAACAGATCCAGAAGAGATAATTTAAAAATTATTGGGCTGCTTGAAAGTCACAACCAGGAAAAGAGTCTAGACTTCATTTTTCAAGAAATAATACAGCAAAATTGCCCTGATATCCTAGAAGCAGAGGGTAAAATAGAAATTGAGAGAATTCACCAATCACCTCCTGAAAGAGATCCCAAAAGAAAAACTCCCAGGAATATTATAGCCAAATTCCAAAACTCTGAAGTCAAAAAGAAAATACTAAAAGCTGCCAGAAACAAACAATTCAACTACTGTGGCTCTATAGTCATGATTTCACAGGATCTGGCAGCATCTACATTAAGGGCTTGTAGGGTTTGGAATATGATATTCAGGAAGGTAGAAGATCTTGGTTTACAACTGAGAAGAATCCACTACCCAGCAAAACTGAACATCCTCTTTTAGGGGAAAAGATGGACTTTCAATGAAATGGGACTTTTAGACTTTCTGATTGAAACAACCAGAACTGAACAGAAAGTTTGATCTCCAAGTACAGGACTCAGGTGAACCATAGAGGGGGGTGGACTAGAAGAACTAACTATGAGGAACTTAATGATGTCGAACTGTTTGTATTCCTGCACGGGAAGAAGATACCGATAACTCATATGGACCTACTCATTTATAAGAGCAGTAAGAAGGAGCATATATAGACAAAGCACAGGAGGGTGCTGAATATAATGGTATAATATAGTAAAAAGGTGGAGTCAATGGATGATAAAGGAAAGTACTGGGAGGAAGGGAAATGAGAGGAAGAAGGGGCTAAGATATTTCACATAAGAGTCAAGAAAAAGCTTTTTCAATGGAGTGGAATGGGGAAAGTTGAGGGGAATGAGCAAGCCTTCATTCTCATCGGAAATGACTCAGAGAGGAAATAACATACACACTTAATAGGGTATATAAATCTATCTTACCCTAGAGAAAAATGAGAGGAAAGGGATGGGATAAAGGGGAATGGGGGAAGGGAAGGGGGAGTAGATGATAGAAGAGAGGGAAGATCATGGGAGAGGGCACTCTGATACAACACACTTTTAAACATGGATAGGGTGAAAGGAGAGAGGGAATAGAATAGATGAGAGAGGGAAGGAATAGAGTGGAGGGAAATACAGCTGGTAATAGCAACTGTGGGAAAAATATTGAAGCAACTTCTTTGGTGGACTTATGATAAAGAAAGCAACTCATTCCAGAGATAGAGCCATTGGAATCTGAACACAGACTGAAGTACATTTTTTCTCTCTCACTATTCTTGAGGTTTCTCATCTTTTTTTAAGGGGGAGAGGGGTTTATGTTTACTCTCACAAGAAGATCATTGTAATACTATAAATAACAAAATTGGTGCTGGCAAAAAAAATATTTTAATGATCATTTCCACTATAGTTTTAAGTATTTTATGCAATTAAAATTATATAAAATAATATTAAAAATATTATCCATTAAAAAATATTTGAGATGGGATCCCTAGGATTCCTCAGACTGAGAAAGCACCAAAAAAATGTTAAGAACTCTTGCTCCAGGAGAAGGTTGGGTTGACGTCTGATTCCATGGAAGCCCATATCCACATCACTGAGATTGTGGATCCATTAAAACATGGAGCAATTCTATTATGAATACTAATGAATTCAAGTTAGCAACCAGTTTTTCTCAAGTTGTGTCATGGACAACGTCTCTGTCTCCCCACATGGGCTCCTAACTGACTGAGGTTAGAGATTCCATTTTCTAATTCTCTAACATCCATCCCTACCCCATGTCCAAGAAGCACATCTCACAAAACAAGCAAATCATTTGAATCTTGGTAGGGTCTAATGAATTAGCTGATAGTGATGGACTAGAACTGGGGAAAGAATATCAGATGGGGAGTTTGTGGGACTGGGTTCTTCCCAGCTCTTTAAAAAAATTATTTATTGATGTCAATGGGGTTAAGTGACTTGCCCAAGGCCACACAGCTAGGCATTTATTAAGTATCTGAGGCCATATTTGAACCCAGGTCCTCCTGACTCCAGGGCTGGTGCTCTATCTACTGTGCCACCTAGCTAACTCCTTCCCAGTTCTTTTGCTTATTCCATGTGTGATCATGTTGGGCAAAGACATCTTCCTTTTTAGTTTGGTCTTCTCTGTAAAATAAGTTTAGATCGAAAGTCCTTTCTAACATGAATACTCTATGAATATATAAGCAAAGCCACTTTAGTTGTAAGGGAGAGAAGAGCACAACAGACATGGAGTCTGAAGCCTATTCAACACTAATTTGCTATAAGCTCTGACTTATCATGTCTTTGTGAGACTTAGTTTTCTCCTCTGTAAAATGGGAATTATAATACATATGCTCCCTACCTCACAGGGTTTTTGTTAATAATTATTCTATAAACCTGAAGAACTATTCTCATATTAGAGTTCTTGGGGGATGTCTGCCTTGTTTGTTCCACTTCTCCAATAGACTGCAAGCTTCATATGGACAGGGACTGTTTTTTTAAACTTGTCTAGGACAGGACTCTGCATGTAGAAGCATCTCATTCAGTATTTCTGGGTTTCAGTGGGTGTGAAAAAATAATTGTGTCCGAGCGGGGAAGGATCAAAGTGAAGGGAGTTAAAGAAGGATTAATAACTAGATAGACTGCAAAAAAAAAAAAAAGCAAAAGGGAAGATTGATTGGGTGTTAAAGCACCCTGAATTCAAAGGCTGACTCTTTTTTTCCTTACCTGTCTTATCTGGGTTAAGAATTTCAATTGATTTTTATCCCTCTGGGCCTTGGTTTCCTCATCTGTAAAAACGAAGTCTTTGGAGTAGATAGTTTTTCAATCCTATGACCTAACCAGTGACCTGTATTTCAAGTCTAGCTCTCTCACTTATTGGCTGTGTGACCTTGGGTGAGTTACTTCTCTCTGGGCTTCAGTTTCCTTATCTGTAAAGCTGGTTGAGTGACTAAATTAGATGCTCCTTAAGGTTTCTTCCATAGAACCTTAGCACCTCAGAGTTGGGAGGAACCTCCAAGAGCGCCTGGTTGGTCTAAGTTTCACCTGATCAAGGGAATCTCTACTATGACCCTTTGCAACAGAATCGAGTCCTTGGCATATAAATCCTGAGACTAGTAAGACTTGGATTATTCATATTCTACTTCTGACACTTCCTGACCATTTACCTAACCTCTCTGAGTCTGGGGTTTATCAATTCCAAGATAAACGATCAATTCCAGAGTATCTTTCTCACAGGGTTGTAGGGAAACAGAAAGGAGCTTTGCAAATCTTAAAGTGCTGTATAATCACAATGCACACACACAAATGAATGGCCATAAACTAGGATGTCTTCACAGCAAGCCTCAGTTTACCTCCTTTGTAACTTCCACCCCTAGCTCCTAGCTCTTCCTTTTCTGGTCAAATTGAACAAATCTAATCCCTCATTCATGTGATAGTCTCTAAATCTTCCCTACTCCGGGGATTTTGCTCCAGCCTTTTCTTAATCTATAACGAAGCAGGAGAATTGAGCAGCAACTGAAACTTGGTCCAGTAAAGAACTCTCATCCCTTAGGGAGGGGAAGGAGGGGAGGAGGGGGAGGAGGAGGAGGAGGAGGGAGAATTGAGGCTCAAGAAGGGGGAGAGAGCAGAGTAGGACACATTCAGCCCTCAGGAAGCAGAGGGTTGAGAGAGAAGCTGGTGCTGCTTAGGTGCTCAGATGGGCAGTCACCCTTCCCTCCCAGGCTCAAAATGAGAAGCTTCTCTCTGGGTCCAGTCGAGCTGCCAATGCCAGACTGTCCTGGCAAGCAACCACAGGCCATCACTCACCAGGTTGTGAATGGAAGGCCTGCTCTCACTCTCACCCTTACCCCCTCCCTTCTCCACCTTCTTTGGAGTAGAGCTGGGAACTGCCACCAGTTTCTTTAGCCCCCTCACCAGGACCCCTTTGGCTGCCTCCCAACAGCTGAATTCAATTTGCTCAGCCAGCTGGAAAGGTCTCCAGCTTCCTGGATTCACAGAATTTCTCTGGGATCTTCTTGAGGCCACTGCCATTCCCCAGTCTCTACCTCTGACAATGAGAATCTTGGGCTTCTTGCCCTTGGCCCTAAAGATTTAGTGATTAGGGTATCTAGGCCACACCATCCATTTCATCTCTTCCATAGAGCTGGGGAAGAGGCAGATCTATTTAACTTGGCTTTTTGTATCTGGGGTAAATGGAACCAAATGCTCTCTTTGATCAATTGTCAGTCATCTTGACTTGTCCAGCCACTGAACTTCTTTGACTCTGGAAGAGAGAGGGAGGATGATGACTTTGTACCGTTCTGCCTCATTGGAATCCAATTCACACCCAAGCCAAGGCATCGCCTGTGATGTCACTGGTCCTCTCTGAAAAAAAAAAAATGGTCAAGCAACCAGTCGAAGGGGGAGAGGTTATAAGGCAGAATACGAATGACCAAAGAAAAACTAGGAGAAATCAAGGTGATGTTTGTCCTTTATTCTCAAAGAAGACCATGTCATCAGGTGATGCCATGAGAAGCACAGCAATTAGATCTGAATGAGGGGGACTGTGCTAGGTCACCGGCCTCACCTTCTCTTCCAGAGCATCTTGAGTCCAGTGGCCAGATACGAATCGGGACAACTGGAGATGGCCCTCGATGTGAGGCAATCAGGATGAAGTGACTTGCTCAAGGTCACATAGCTAGTGTCAAGTGACTGAGACCAAGTTTGAACTCAGGTCCTCCTGACTCCAAGGCCAGTGCTCCTATCTCCTGCACCACCTAGCTACCCCTACCAATTCAATAAATACTAAATATCTACCATGAATAGTACAGTGGCTATACAAAAATGAGACAAGACAGAGTCCCTGCCCTTAAGGAGTTTATAAATGGAAGGAGGAATAAGAGGAATACATAATAAAGAGAATACAAATTGTAAGATATGATGAATGCATAGGAAAGCCCTAAACTGCATGGTTTGAGGTTGGAGGTGGGAAATAAACAATTTACAGTTGGGATAATTAGGGAAAGCTTCCTGGAGGAGATGGCAACCAAGGTGGATCCTAAAAAGAAGGAAGAATTTCAACATTGGTTCTATGTGTATGTGTATGTGTATGTGTATGTGTATGTGTATGTGTATGTGTATGTGTATGTGTATGTGTATGTTGGGAATGGGGTGGGCTGAGAAGACCATTTCAGGTGTGGGGGGAATAAACAAAGGCATATTCATATATTCATTTACTTAAAGCTTACATACTGGCCCAATGCAAGGAGAGATGCTAGGTACTCCAGGAGATAGAAAGACATCTAAGATATAAACCCTGTCTCCAAAGAAAGATAGTTGAACAAAGAAGATTTTCACACATTACGTTACACCTAATGAATAATACAAAAGTCCATAAGCCAGTGAATATGTGGTACAATAGAGAGAGTTTTAAGTTCAAAGCATGCATCCAGTCCTTAAGAAGGTAAGTCACATAATCTCCCAGGGCCTGAGTTTACTCGATGGTCTCTAAGGTCCCTTTCACCTCTCTTTTTCTGATCCTCTGATCCCTTTCACAAAGACAGAGAAGAGAAGGGATGGAGCAGGAGCTTATACTTCCTGTCTCTGATCCTTAGTTGCTTCATCCTCAAAACAGAGGTGATACGCCTTGTGCTACCTGCTTCATAGAATTGGTGAAAGTGCTATAAAGTCATGAATTTTTTTTCTGGGAGAGGGGAATCAAGGAAGCAATGATGCCCACATCTTTGGTTGGAGTGAGATCAGTTTGTCCAGAAGGGGCCATTCTGGCAGAGGTCTAATAAATAGTAGGATCAGAGATGACCAAAAGGAAACAGTCAACAATAATGGAATTATGGTGTTATTTAGATACTGTGGCCTCCAGTTCATTGTTTGATTCACCTGGAACAAAGACCTGAAACTGGGGTTTCTAAGCTTAACAACCTAATGCCTTAATTCATCCATCCATCCATTGATCCATCCATTGATCCATTCATTCATCCATTCATCCATCCATTTATCCATTCATTCATCCATTCATTCATTCATTCATTCATTCATTCATTCATTCATTCTCTCACCAGAGCAAGGACTTAACACAAGCAAAATAATCACAACATGTATGGGCACAATATACGAGATGTCACATGCACAAAGTCAACTACTCAAATGGTTCTTTGCTTTCTTGAATGTAGGGATCCCACCAAGGATGCAAAACCCAACCCCTCCCCAAGCGACCCATCCTTTTAAGTTACTCTATTTCTGCCTTCTCCCATATGTTTGCCATGGAAGATCTACTCAGCATGATAAGGGCCTTCCTCAATCCCCCTCCCTTTTTTCCCCCATATCTCTCTTGATATTACTAGGAGGCCAATGGAACACATAGATGTTCATTCCATGCTCTCATTAGGTGATCAGCCCATTTTTCAATCCAAGAAACCTAGAGAATTTTTAGTATGACCCTTTTATAAACAATATGACTTTTTTATAAATACACACTTTTGTTGCTGGGAAATTCTGCCCTTCATGAATTTTTTTTTGTCTCCTATTTTATACTGGATGTGCTACAGTGGAGGCTGTAGTTTTCCATTGGCCACTAGGTGTTTTTTTATCCTTGCCCAGGCTCATCTTTGTCATTGCAGAAATAACAGTAGATTCAGTGTTCTGTGAGGGCATCGTTCTGCCATTTATTAGCTAGGTAAAATGGGTTCACTTCTCTGAAACTCAGTTTCCTCATGGGCAAAATGGGTATAATATTTGCATTACCTTCTGAATATGAGAAGAAAGGCAGGAGGAGAGTTTTTACAAATTGTTAAGCACTACAGAAAGGTGAGCTATTATTCACTCATTCATTTAATTTCACTTTATTAAACATTCATTCATTCAACATCAATTTATTAAACAAAGCACAGTACTAATTATTATAAAGAGTAGTGAAGAAGCACAGGGTATTATATTCAAATATAGGCAGTATGAATAAGTGAAAGTTAATAGACTCAAATGAGGAAACGATCACAGGATCACAGAGTTCAGAAAGAGAAGGGAAAAGTCAGAGTATAGAGGGTCCTTACAACCCAGAATGTCAGAGTTGGGAGAGCCCTTAGAACACAGAATATCAGTACTGAGAGGGCCCTAAGAACACAGAATGTCAGAGTTGGAGGGGGTTTAGAACAGAATTTTAGAGCTTGGAAGGTCTTTAGAAGCCGGAATGTCAGTACTGAAGGGTCCTTAGAACCCCGAATGTCAGAATTGGAAGGGTCCTTAGAACACAGACTATCAGAGCCTGGAGGGCCCTTAGAACACAGGATGTCAGAGCTGGGAGGGCCCTTAGAACACAGGATGTCAGAGTTGGGAGGGTCCTTAGAACACAGGATGTCAGAGTTGGGAGGGTCCTTAGAACACAGAATGTCAGAGCTGAGAGGGACCTTAGAATTCATTAACCCACTGTCTAATTTGTAACTGCTTTCTATATTTTAGAGGAGGAAACAGGTCCAGGGATGTGAAAAGGTCTTCTGAAGGTCATCCATCTTCCCTTTCTGGGCTCTGGACATGTGAGGCCACAAAGGCCGGCCAAATAACAAAGCTAAAGGCTAGGAGAGCCTCTGGGTCAAAAGGGAGATCCCTGCTCACAGCAGCTGACGTCCAACAGCTGGCTGGGTAACAGCTGAAAGTCTCCCCTTTCTCCAGGGGTTCCTTAACAAAGGGCTGTTACCAACTTTGCCTGGAGACAAAGGCCCTGCTGGGAGAGAGCTGTCTCCTGACTACTCCTGGGGAAGAAGAGAGGGGAAACTTACTGAGATGGACACTATGGCTTGCCCGGACCCTTTTTGGGCAAGGTCTTGCAGAAATGGCAAGGTCTCTGTGATCTCAATTGGGTCACAATTTCTGGGGCCATGGTGGGGGAGGGCTGGTGACAGGCTTGGCCTGCTGGGTGGGAGTCTCTCTGGTCCAGGAGAAATGGGGTTCCCAGATGCCTCTGCTGGAAAGAAAACAGACCCTGTAACTTCAGAGAGAACTCAGGGCTGGCTCCCCCAGGGAGAATGCTTACATTTTCCCAATTTACTAATTCATTCCACATTGGGCCTTGACTAGGGGTAGGACTAAGGAAAGTTTGGCAGGAGGGGAAGGGGGGTTGGGAGTGAGAGACCAGATCATAGGCTCTAGAGCAGAAAGGGGCCTTGGACCATTATTTAGCTCACCCCCCTCCTTTTAGAGATGAGAAAACAGACCCCAAGCAGGAGTATGACTTCTTCCAGTTCACATGAGGCAAGCAGCAGAGCCAGAATCAGAATCAGACTTTAGGATCTGATTTAACATTTCTTTAAAAATGGATGGGGAGGGGCAGCTAGGTGGCGCAGTGGATAGAGCACCAGCCCTGGAGTCAGGAATACCTGGGTTCAAATCCGGTCTCAGACACTTAATAATTACCTAGCTGTGTGGCCTTGGGCAAGCCACTTAACCTTTGCAAAGCACTGCAAAAACTTTAAAAAAAATGGATGGGGAAAGTAGGGATTGTATGATCATATGGGAGAATTCTCTCTTCCTCTGGAATCTTATGGGGTCCCCCCTTCATCATGAGGGGCAGGAAGCCCCAGAGGTCAATGGGAATAATAGTTCTAAAATTTGACTCATTTCAGCAAATATCTGTCAAACCTCCTCAGGTTTGACCAATATGCTAAATGCTAGGAGAAATACAAAATTTAGATAAAACCTGGGCCCTGCCATCAAGAAATTTACAGTTCAACTGGGGTTAAGGCACCCAGATAGAAAAAAAAATCCTAAAACACAACAGAAGAGTCATCAGCAGAGGCTTAGATGCCAACTGGAGACATTTGATCACAGAACTCTTGATGCTGATGGAACTATGTGTCTTTTTTTTAAGTCTTAAAGGTAAAAAAGGGCATAAGGAAAGATGCCCTCCAAGGCTATCTTAAGATTTAGTGAAGGAAGAGCATTTCTTTGTTGGGAAAATCAAAGAAGACCTCCTAGAAGCAACACCCACATTGGGTTTTAGAGTTGATATGCATCAATTTATTAAGCACTTATGTCCTAAGTGGTGGGAATCTAAGTACAAGCAGAAAAAAAAAAGATACTGATTTAGGTTCATTGATTTAGAGTTAGAAGGGAACTCATCTGTCCCAATGCTTTGTTTTGTATATAATTAACTGAATACTACAGAGGGTCAATAATTTTTGCCACCTAGTTGGCCTTAGGGCCAAGAAGACCTGAATTCTGGTCCTGACTTTGATTCATCCTATCTATAAGAGTCTTTAACCTCTTAGCACTCTAGATAACTCTTCTCAAACTATGGTAGAGAAAGTACTGGACCCACATTGGTTTCTAGAGTTCCCTTTGTCAATGAAATCACTGGTCTAAACCTTATCTTTTATCACATAGGTGGCATAGGATTCTTCTCACTGGATCTCATCACCTCCAGGGATGGACAGGGATTGGTCCTAGGACTTAGAGGGAAGGGGAGCCCTCTTGGTGTGGAGGATGGCCTGAAAAAAGTCTAAGAAATCGAGAAGTTTAGGTCAGAATTTGACCCTTATGGGATGCCCTGATTTACACAGGTCTTCCATAGAACTTTATTATCTTGCCACGTAAGATTATATATTATGTTTACATGTCTTATGTGCCTACTAGATGGTGAACTGTGAGAACTATGTTATACAAGTGACTTTATTATACAAGCTGTGTATCTCCACTGTTTCACACACAAAAGAGAGTTTAAATGTTTGTTGAACTGTACTGTTCAGCTTGGCTGAAGCATGGATTATTTGTTGGGGAAGAGGAAGAAATAAAGGAGGAAGGGTTGGGTGGCATCCTCCTGGAGGAGAGCCTTCTCTGAACCTCAGGTTCATGGGGTTAGACTTTATTTGGTATTCAAAAATTATTAAAGGATTGGGGAGAGAAGTGGATAGTTAGTGGACAAGGGAGATTCAACTAGAAGCATGTTAAAGATCATTGAGCTCCCAGTCTAACCAACAGTAGCAAGAGGAGATGGTCAGGGGCAGCGGTTCTATTATGGGGGACTGAACTGATTCAAGTTTTGGCAGTTATAAAATAGTTGATGAGATGTGCTATGAAAAGATCTCTGGATCAAGAGTTAAGAAACCCAGGGTTTGAATCCCAGGGATAGAACTTAGTATCTGGGCGACCTTGGGGAAGTCACTTCCCCACTGCTGACTTGAAATTTCCTGCCCAGTGAAATGTAGATTTAACTCCCAGGTCCAGTTTCTATCCTGCTACATTGATGCCTTTGAATGGATAGTTCCCCAAATTCTAGGATGATTCTTCCCAATTCCCATTTCTTTATGTAATAAAGCTCCCATTTCCACAGTATTTCATAGGCCACCCAGGCTGAAAGCTCAAATTCTGTTGCCATTACAGATAGGGTGATTTTTGTTTGTTTTGTTTTTTACATTTTACAAGTTTCAAAGGGGAAGTGATTTGCCCCTCCTTGGTCACATACATGTTGGCAGGTGTTAGTGGGATTTGAACCCAGACATTCTGTGTTACAGACTCAGATCCATTGAATGAAGATGCCTCAAAATCTGTCAGGGGTAGGCAAGGATTGATGGAGAGAGAAGTATCTCAGAAATGGAGTAAGAGATGAAGGGATATCAGGGACCATTTCATCCAGACCCCAGGGAGGTTTGGTGACTTGCCAAGGTCCCTTCCCATCCCTCCCCGAAGGATGCTGCTTTGGGAGGTCCTAGGATATCTTCCAGGGGGCACAAGAGTTGTCAGGTAGGATGAGGAAGAGTCTAACTTCAGGGAAAGTCAGACCAGAAGCCCTCTGAGGTTCCCCGTGGTTCTGAGAAGCTAGGATTCTGTGATTTCACCAGTGTCGTCTTCTCTTTACCAGAGTAGGGAGCTTTGGCACCTTATCTGTACCTTACTGGATCATCTTCACCAATTATTTTGACTTAGGGATGAATCCTTGCACCTGTTTAGGCTGGTCCTTGCAAAACAGGGAGGTTAGGAGAGAACAAACTTTTTTACTTCATAAATCATATGATTATTCCCATTTTACACTTGAGGAAACAGAAGCAGATAAAGGTTAAGTGACTTGCCCAGGGTCACACAGCTAATAAATTTGACCTCAGATCTTTCTGACTTCCAGGTCCATCATTCTGTCCATGCACCACCTAACCGCCTCAGTGGACTCAGGACTCGTCACAAGATCTAAAGCCAAAGCTTTTCAAGTTGATAGTACTTGCTGGGGCAGCTAAGTCATCCAGCCCCCAAGAATGGGGGGAGAATTGCTGAAAGTAGGCATATTCTGCAAAGTAGCCAGCAGAGGGAGCTCCAAGAGTGTCATTTTGTGGATGAACCGGTAGGAGAAGGTAAAAGGAAGGAAGGCCAGATCTGCAGCCTCAGCTTCTGCTTCAGGCGCCCATACCTAGCCTTCCCTAAAAGGGGATGGTCTGGGTCAGAGTCGCACTGCATTACAAAAGGGAGATCTGGAAAAGACCTTGGAACATGACATGTCAGAGCTGGGAGGCCCTTAGAACACAGGCTGTCAGAATTGGGAGGGCCCTTAGAATGTGGGGTGTCAGAGCTGGGAGGGTCCTTAAAATAGGGGGTGTCAGAGCTGGGAGGCCCTTAGAACACAGGGTGTCAGAACTGGGAGGGCCCTTAGAACAGGGAGTGTCAGAACTGGGAGGGCCCTTAGAATGTGGGGTGTCAGAGCTGGGAGGGTCCTTAGAACAGGGGGTGTCAGAACTGGGAGGGTCCTTAGAACACAGGGTATCAGAGCTGGGGGTGGTGGTTTATAATCTGATCCAAAACTCTCATCAATGTAGAGGTGAGGCCTCCCCAGGTGATTAGGTTCTCACCTTTCCCCCTCACCCCCCACGCGCCCCCCCTTGGCTGCTCTCAGACACAGACAGGTGTGGCTCCCAGGTAGAAGTCCTTTATTATTTCAATTACAAAAGTGCCACAATGAAAACTACAGTAGCACAAAAAATAAAAATAAAAATCCCTTTCCCCCCGAGTTCACACATCCATCACATCACATACTTGGTAATGGGGTTAAGCAGGCAGCCTGAGCCCCCCACCAGCTCCCGCCCAAAGCAGCCCCTGACCCCTGGCTTCTTGTCCTGAGGGCTCCTGAGGAGAGGGGCAGGCCCCACTGTCTCGGTCTCCAGTAGAAGCCTAGGCAGCACCCGCCCTGAGCAGAGGGGAACGGGGTGGCCTCCCGGCTCCTGGTCTTTCCCTTCCATTTTTCTCTTTCTTTGTCTTGCCCCCTCCCCCAGCCCCACACATGTGGAAACAATCAGGACCTTCCACATTCCTCTGAAGGATTACCCGGCGATCACTCCCAGCTGGGATACCAGGTCGCCCTTCACCCTGCAACTCCTGAGAACAGAGACTAATGGAGGGGGTGGAGGGGGAAGGGAGGAAAAAGAGGAGGGAAGGAGGAAGGGGAAAGGAAAGGAAAACCATGGAGAGATGGGAAAAGAGGAAGGAAAGGAGAGAAGAAGAGGTGGGAAGGAAAGAACCAGAAGAAAAGGAGGCAACCACCACCAGAGGGCACCCCCTCAGACAGGCGTACTCTAGGACAGACCAACATATGCCCCAGTGATTGGACCCTGGCTGACCCTGGGTGGGTCACTTTGGCTTACAAGTGGGTCCTGGTCCACTAGCTTCAACTTCTGCCTTCAAAATCCTTCCTACCTTCTTTCCTCCTTCCTAAAAGGCCTCCCAAAGTCTGTAGAATTGGCCTGGTCCCCACCCCGAGAGCCGCAGATTTTTGCCCAGCACGGTGGGGTGATTGCCTAACACAGGGAGGTGCAGGAGCCCATTCCACCCGGACTAAAGAAACCGCTACATGACCCAAACTTAAGAAGATAATCAACAGACGGCTTAGGCTGTCTGGAGGCCCCGCTCAGAGTTCTGGGTCTTTGGGGGGTTCCAGACTTTAGCTAGCTTGAGCCTTGAGTCTCAGGATTGGCCTAGGGTAGCGGATCAATGGACTCTCAAAGAATAGGTCCAGGTTGGGAGGGAGGGGTGTGGGAGGTGTGGGCGGCCTCGAAAGCCAGTCAGACACTTGGTGCAAATTCTTTGTGGGAAAAAAAGAGGTTTTCCTTAGGGCAGAGCCCTAGATAAGGCACTAGAACTGAAAGGCTGGGCTGAGATGGGGCCAAGGTCACGGTGGGTGGGTGGGTGGGTGGGGGACCAATCCAGCCTTAGAGGCAAGAACTGCAAACCCTAGAGACCCCGGTGGTGTGGGAAAGAGGAGCCTCGAGTCCTTCAGTGCCCAAGAGGTCACTTTAACCCCACAGGTAGCTTGGGGTCAGCCAAGGGCAAAGAGGACGGACACTAAGATGTTTTAGCTTAAGACATAGCGGCTCGGGGGAGTTTTCTGACCCCCTACTGTTTCTCTCAGCATCCTCGGGCAGATTAGATTGTCAGCTTAGCCAGAGGACCCACCTCTAGCTGAACTTGGCCTGGGAGTGACCAGTGGATACTGAAGTGCCTGGATCTTGGAGGGGCTGAGCGTGGTGGAGGGAATAAGCAATGGGTACATATTACTCAAACAAAAAAGAAGAAAACCAAGAGCTCTGAAGCTACAGTCATCCCTTTTTTATGGGGCAGGGAGGTTTGTGGTTTCTGTTGGTAAATGCAGAGGATCTAAGTCATCCCACTCCCCAGCCCATTCCTCTTCCTATAAATTCCCTTTAAAATGTGGATTACAGATGGATGGGTTTTTCTTCCCTATTCCCATCCCCTGCTGGAAAATCAGAACCCTTGCTCAGGGGCTGAGCACTGGGTAGGGACCTCAGGATTTAGGTGCCAAGGAAAGGAAGGAGGGACGATGCCAGAGGCTGGTGCTGCCATTTTCAATCTCTCTTCCCCTAATCTCTACTTCATGGGACTCCTGAGGTGACCCAGCAAGGGAGTCCTGCAATTACTCTGAAAGCCTCAGCATGGCCTTCTGGCTCCCAAGGGCTTGAGCTCTGGGAATCACGGTCTCAGTTCAATACAACCAGCCCCTGCCTCAACTCAGCAGCCTGGGGAGGGGGCTGGAAAAGGTTGTCATTGTGGGGCTTCCCTTGTCCACAGGTTATTTAAAAAAATTAATAAATATACCAATCCTTTCTTCCTTTTTTTTTAAAAAAGTGTTTTAAATGCATTTTTTCCCTGAAGATTTCCAGTGTATTCCACAATGTTCCAAAACAAATTTCCCCGAAATAGATTTTTTTTTTAAAGCACTTAACATGGTGGTGGGTGTTTGTGGGTGTATCTGTTGTTACCCAGCACAGATAGGGCAAGTATAACAGACAATGACTCCAATTCCCTGCCCTTGACCCCAAGCAGCTGGACAGACACACAAACACCTGTCATGGCCATTACAAAAGTTGACTCACAAATGATTTGTGATTACAGGGGTTTTCACAGTGGATCCAATCTCTGGTTGGCACCAAAAGTCCATATTTTGGGACCCCTTCACATGGAGAGCTCTTCGAAGGAGGAGAGGGAGGGTGCTTAAGCAAGGAGGAGGGCCAGGGCAATGCCCTCGAGACTGGACAGACAGGGCCAACCTTTTCTTTCCTTCTTCCTCCCCTCCCCTCCCCCCAGGGTCTTTGTCCTGCCTGTCCTTCCCATCACGCCCATCCTCCTCCTTTCACCTGGATTCACCTCTACCAGACTTCACACTTTCGATGGGGGTTCATAGGGGAGCCAGGAGCACACTGGAAGTGTTCAGAGAACTCCTTGGAGTTGGAGACAGTGCCGATGACCCGGAAGCGAGAGGGACTGTGGGGATCAGTGATGAGGCCTTCGTGAGAGCTCTCGGGGGTACGGACTGAGCACCAGACCTGCATTGGGGAGCAAGTGAGAGAGGTCAAGATGGTTGGAGATGTGAAGGGAGTTAGAGCAGGATGCCTTCTTTACCTACTCTGGAATCTTAGCAGGAGGAGAGGTGGTATGATACAGTGGCAAGATTGGAGCACTTAGATTTATGGGTCTTGGGTTAAAATAGCAGTTCTGCCTTTTCCTACCTAAGTAATTTTGGATGAGCTGTTTAATTCAGTAGGGTCTCAGATTCCTCATCTATAAAAAGGAGGTAGTTGAATAAATATGGCCTTTAAGATCCTTTTACTAAGACCCAATAATAATAATGATGATGATAATGATGATGATCCATCATCATCATCTGACCTACTTTTTTTAGCTCTCTAGGATTCAAAAAGCACTTAAAATTTTCATTTGAGCCTTACAAAAACCCAATGGGGTGGATACTATTAGTATCATCATTTTATATATAGAGATATTTGTGGGAGGAAGAAAACAGGGATAGGATGGGTCTTCTATCCAACACCTTCTGGAATTGTAGTGGGAATAAAACCTATTCATACTCCCTACTGCATTTCCAGGCATGGTGGTCTAGGAGTCATCAACTCTCATATTCTCATAGTTTTAGGATTGGAAGGGAGTTCAGAAGATATGTGATTCACCCTTCTGCCTCAGTTTCCTCATCTGTAAAATGGGGGGTCATAGTAGCACCAATCTTTTTTTTCTTTTTAATTTATTTAAGGTAAATGGGTTAAGTGACTTGCCCAAGGTCACACAGGTAATTATTAAGTGTCTGAACCTGAATTTGAACTCAGGTCCTCCTGACTACTAGGCCAGTGCTCTATCCACTGTGCCACCGAGCTGCCCCAGTAGCATCAAGCTGATGCATTATTATTATTCCCCGGCAGTCTTCCCATTTGATCGATGAGGAAACTGAGGTGCTCAGAGATGAAGTGACATGTTTCCAGTCATCCAATTCATGAGTATTTGAACTTAGGTCTCTTTGACTCTAGCCCTAGTTGCCTTGTAGGATTTCCCATAGTCCATGTTCTTCTCACTCTCCTTACACTGTATGTCAAAGGGTTGTCTTGGTTGTTGGTAGAAGCTCAAGACAGTCTTGTAGAAGATAGACCAGAGAACACACCTGAGCAAACCCAAGGAAGAAGAGCTGGTTGTTGGTGAGGCCCAGGGTTGGCAGTGTCTCCTCCTCCCCATTCTTCTGCACCCAGTTCTGATAGGCCTGTTGGGGGACAGAGAAAAAAAATCTTAGTGGCTCTGTAGAACAGGGAGCTGAGGACATAACATTCAGAGAATGATGATGATGACTGAGCCCACTAGGGTCTTTTGGGGTCCTCCACTCAGCCTAGGAAGAAGAGAGATCATTCACTCATTCATTCATCAAACATTTTAAGTGCTAGGGATGACAAGATGAAAATGAACAATCTCTGACCCTACTTACATGCTTCTATTAATTACCCATTCAACAAACACCAAGCGCCTTCTATGTGATGGGCACTGTCCTCCTGGTCACCTCACTTTTTCTCATGTTCCCCATATCTAAACTGTTATTTCCACACCATCTCTCACATAGGTCCCCCTTTCTCTATTCACATCTTAATTTAGGACTTCTAGGCTGGAGGTACCAATGACTTCGGGTGGGCTTCAAATGTGACTCACAACACTTCCAAATGCAGCCCAAGCCAGATTAGAATGTAACTGGGAAATATTTTACAAAATAAATAAAAATATAATAAAATGCAAAGCAGAACACATTTGAAAAGTAATTTACCAAGCATCTCATGCATGGAGACCCTTATGTATGGATAGTGGCTCCTGTTTCTATTTGAGTTTGAAACCACTGCTCAAAGCTTAAAAAAATTAGTCTTTGTTATTCTGAATTTGAAAAACCCCAACAAAAATGAACATAAAAAGAGAATAATAGAAAAAAGAGGATTTCTATACAAAACCAAGAGTCTTTGCTGAGCCTAGCTTGTCTATTTTTTAACAAGATATCATAAAGCTATCATTTGAATTTCAAAGTGGTCCTACTTATTTGTATTTCCTTCTGAGCCCCTACTTCTTCAAATGATTCACCGGCGCTCTTTTCTTCCTCACCACTAGCCTCAACAACTCCCCCCCTTCAATTAAAAAAAAATATTTTTTTCTTATAACAAATGAGTGCGAACAATCAAAATAAATCCACCTAAAAATTTATGTTTCAATCTATTGGATGTAAGAGGCAACAGGGAGCCCCTGAAGTTCTAAGCACTGCTTAGGAAGATTTCTTTCTTTCTTCTTTTTCTCTCCCGCTTTCTTTTCTCTCTCTGCTTTTCTTCTAGCTCTTTCATTTCTTTGCTGCCTCTTCTGTTGATTATTCATTAAACCCCCCTAAAATCCCCAGGGAAGTTGCTTAGATCTTCAGGGGACTCTCAACAGTGGCTCCTGAACTTGCCAGGAAGGAAAAATGAGGGACATGGTTCTGAGCCCCCCCCACCCCCATCTTCTGCTCCTCAGCTTTCTTGCCTTTCTCAGAAGAATCCTTCTCCCTGAGGTGGGCAGTATCAGAGGCAGGAGCAGATGGATACTGACCTGATTTTTCAGCCTGTAGTTTCTCCTCCAAACCTGTTTATTTGGGTTTTTCTGGTGTTTATAAGGCCATGCTGCTCACCCTGTCCCTTCTCCAGAATACTCCATACCTGCCATCTTCCACATTAAAAACTTATACTATAGAAACTTCTTCCCTTCCCCATGCTCCAGTCCCTTAAATGAGATCTTTCCTTACAAGAATTAAAATCCACCAATCACAAAAGTCTACTGCTTTTAGCATCACTGGCTGGCCTGCCTCCTATTACTCTCCTCATTTTAACATACTGAGAGGTGGAAGACTGAAGGAGATAGAAAACAAGTCTTGGGGTCAGGAAGCTCTGTGTTTGAATTCTGTCTTGAAAACATGGGGCTGTCTGACCTGAGCAAATCACTTACCCTCTCATTGTTCCCTAAGCTCATAAGTTACAGGAAAGCAGTTGACTTTAATTAGACGTCAGTCCAAAAACAAAATCTCTTCTATGTTCCAGTCAAACTGGATACCTTTGTTCCCCCAAAAAACATTCTCCAGAATTCTACCCCCAGAACCTTCATCCACAAGTTCCCTACACCAGAAGGGCAGCCCTGTCCTCCAAACACTTTGTTGGATTCTTACCCACTCCTCAACGTACAGTTCAAATCCCACTTCCTCCAGAAGCCCTCTTTGATCTTTCCTGGAGGCCAGGGGTAGGAAACCTCTGGTCCACAGGTCATAAAAGGACTGCGAAATCCTTTGGTCTGCCGCACAGCAGGCAGGACTTAAAATTCAAAAAATCTAGGAGCTTTGTAGGGCCAGATTGTTGATAATTTTCTTTGGCCAGCAAATGATGCTATAAACATCTAAATGGCCCTTGACGGAAAAAGGTTCTCTATACCTGCTGAAGGCAATTTTTATATAGCTCTTAAAGACTTCAAAGCACTTTGCATGTGTTGTTTCCCTTGGTGTTAAAAAGAGTCACATAAGTTATATAGGTGAGGATCATTTCCCCTTTTTAGCCGAAGAAATCAAGAATATAGATTTGTTTCAGTTTATTTCTTCCAACTCTACTTATAGGTGCATGTAGGATGAGATTTTAAAAGCTGGTGAGTCTGTCCTCTAGATGAAGGAAACTGAGGCATAGAGAGCTTAACTAACTTGTGCAGGTGCTGGAGGTGGAATTTGAATCCAAGTCTTTCATTGTAGCTCCGGGTCTAGTTCTCTATTCACTAGAATGTACTGACTCCACCATGCTATTTCAGATAGAATGTAAGCTCCCTGAGGCAGTCCCATTTTTGTCCTTTGAATCCATGGTTCCCTGGCTCAAAGTCCAGTGCTTTTATTACTATACGATACTGTTTTTCATAAACTTCCTCATTAAAGCTGATCTAGAACATGGTTCTATACCTCTTCAAGATGTCAATCATCTAATAATGGTTTATTGTGTCCATCATTGGATTCTGATGGTATGTTGTCTCTACTGAAGAGTAGACTGTATGAGGGCAGAGTCTATTGCTGTAGTTCTACCCCTAATGTCCAGCCAGGCCTATGGTAGGCAGTTAATAGATATCTATTGATTTGAAATGAAGCTACGACCAATCATGATTAGAGAGGCTCTGTGAGGAAGCCTCCTGATGGAGAATTGATGGACTCAGGATGTAGCATGAGACAGACAATGATGTAAATGGCCAATATGAGAATTTTTTTGTTTGATTGTGCATTTTAGTTACTAGAGTCCTGTTCTTTCTTTTTCTCCACCCTGAAATGCAGGTTGGAGTGTGGTGGAAGGGAAAGAAAACATAGTTTTCTTAATTGGAAAAAAAATTAAATTAAAGTCCCTCCCCCCCAAATAAACAGTGGTTGACTGAAGAATTGATTTTTCTCAGGACCTAGTACAAAGAAGTCATCTAGTAGATGTTTTTTAGGATGAATATTTTATCCCTATCAGTAGACTTTGCAAAAAAAAGGCAAAAGCTGCCATGTCCCAAATAAATCAAAGAAAAGGATCTACAAAATTATTTATAGAGCTCTTTTGGTGTTGGCAAAGAAGCCGAAACTAAGGGAATTCACATTAAGTGGAGAGTGACTAAATAAGTATATAAATGTGATGGAATTCTATTGGGTTGTGAAAATGATGAAGGAAACAGTTTCAGAACCTGAAAAACTTGGATGAACTGATGCAAGATGAAGAGAGCAGAACCAGGAGAACAATTTACATAGTAACAGCAATACTGCAATGATAACGAACTGTGAAAGACAGAGGAATTCTGCTCCACTAAATGATCAACAATAATTCTAGAAGATCAATAATGAAGATATGATGGATTCACTATGCAGGATGAGACATATATCTGGGACATGGACAATGTGGGAATTTATTTTGGGTGTGTTCTAATGGTAGGAAAGACTGGAAGGGAAAGAAAATAAATTTTTGTTATTTGAAAATAATTAAATTAAAAACAAACAACCCCCATCCCCCAATTTAAATTTATATATACTTCAGTGGTACATAATAGATGTTTAATGCATATTTTTTTCAGTGAGGGATAACATCCCAGTAAAATATATCTAATCTCTCCTTGTTTCAAATAATAATAGCTATCCTTTGATTTTTCTTTTTCTTTTTTTTTTTTAAGGTTTTTGCAAGGCAAATGGGGTTAATTGGCTTGCCCAAGGCCACACAGCTAGGTAACTATTAAGTGTCTGAGACTGGATTTGAACCCAGGTACTCCTGACTCCAAGGCCAGTGCTTTATCCACTACGCCACCTAGCTGCCCCGTGTTCTTTGATTTTTCAAAGAAGACCATGCCAACCAATGGTGGTGTGACTTGTACCATTATGTTTATTATAGTGAGGGATATGTTGGGCAAAGACATCCTTCTCACTTGCCTCTTCCAGAATCATTTCATCCCATGACCTGATCTGATAGGAAACAGGACTTCTAGTAATGTTCTAGATGCTATGGGAGTCTCTTGACCTGTGAATACGGTTTCCTCACCCATATCAGTGAGATATCTCAGTGCTTCTCAGAGCTGGGAAAAGCACCAGTATGAGGTTTCTGGCAACTGAATGACCACACTGCAGTACATCCAAGTCTGTTTCTCAATGGACTAATTGTCAGTATAATCTTTTCCTCACTTATCAACAAGGTACCGTGATGTTTCACCATTGTTGGACTGTGACAACATAGTACATTCATGTCTGTCTCTTATTGGGCTAACTGTCAGTGAGGCCTTTGCTCTTAGACTTTCAACCACACTCCTCTTGGAACCCAAAGACTTTGCTTTCCCAGAAGTCTCCCGGGGAGTTATGGGAATAATGCTGCCAGATTTGTAGTTATCATCATTTATGGTTAGAACTATGATGGTATCTGATCATGTTTGTTTGTTTGTTTATTTAGGTTTTTGCAAGGCCAATGGGGTTAAGTGGCTTGCCCAAGGCCACACAGCTAGGTAATTATGAAGTGTCTGAGACCGGATTTGAACCCAGGTACTCCTGACTCCAGGGCTGGTGCTTTACCCACTACACCACCTAGCTGCCCCTTCTGATCATCTTTAAATCCCCAACTTTCATTCTTGATTAATGAACACATTCTTGTCAAATGTCTTGAAAAAACCGAAATTGGGGCAGCTAGGTGGCACAGTGGATAGAACACTGGCCCTGGAGTCAGGTGTACCTGAGTTCAAATCCAACCTCAGACACTTCATAATTGCCTAGCTGTGTGGCCTTGGGCAAGCCACTTAACCCCACTGCCTTGTAGAAACTAGAAAAACAAAACCCAAACCAATGAAACCCTTAGGCCTCAGCCCTTACCTTATAAGCTGCTTTGAGACCCCCATTGTCAGCAATGTTCTCCCCCAAGGTATGGCGCCCATTCACTGCCTCTCCATTAACTGTATAGTTGCTGTACTGCTCCACCATGCATTCAGTCTGCTGCTTGAAGGCCTCCACTGAGGAGTTCTTCCACCATGGTCGAAGATTGCCATCTTTGTCGTACTCCCGACCTAGGATCAGAGAGAAGCGTCTTGAAAAGGGGAAACCAACATGAGCCAGGGACCTTGCATCTTCCTTTGCCCTCTTCTCCAATGAAAGAACTTATGGTACCATATGTTATTATAGGAAAACTGGATTGTAAGCCTAGTGGGGGCTTTGTTTTATCCAAACTCTTTTTTAAAAAAATATTAATAATAGCTATCATGTATATGGCACTTAGAGAAGTACATGACCTTTTATTTGATCGTTGCAATAATGCAGGTTATTGTGATGTGGGGATAATGTCCCCATCTTACAAAAGAGGAAAAGGAGACACAGATCAAAAGCTCTTCCAAAGATCACATTGCTGAGAAGCGCTACCCATAGATGCGGTCTGAAAACGTTAAATGAAACACTGATTTCCCTGGGGTGACTGGGATGTGTCCTGAGGGACAGAGAGCCAACTGTTCTTGAGATAATATATAATAACCATTTTGAAGAATAGGAACATGAAGCCTAAAATAAAATAACTTTCTCATGTTCACACAGATCCAGACCCTCCAAAGATCCACACCTAGATTCTTAGCTTTATATCCAATCTGTATTGATTGCAACAAAGGGGGTGAAAGTGGGATCACCAAAAACTCCCTAGGAAGGTCTTTTCTATGATCAAATCACTTAATTTTCCTTGACTCAGTTTCTTTATATGTACAAGAAGAAAACAAGTATTAAGCACCTACTATGTTTTAAGAACTTTACAAATATCTCATTTGACTCTCACAACAACCTTGGAAGGTACATTCTATTAGTATCTTTATTTTTCAGTTGAGGAAATAGAGGCTGGGAGAGTTAAGTGACTTGCTCAGGGTCATACAGTCAGTAAGGTGGGATTTGAACTCATGTCTTCCTGACTCCATCAACGTTCTAATGCTTCTGCCACCCAGCTACCTCAAATGTAAAATAAAGTATATTCAATTAATAAATAGTCAAGAGATGTAAACAGGCAATTCTCAAGAAAAAATTTCTCAAGAAAAATTACATCTATCAACAACAATGTGAAAAAAAAATGCTCCAGATCACTAAAAATCAGAGAAATGGACATTAGAATAACTGTGTTAGTTTTATTTCACATCCAGCAGCTTGGCAAAGGTGACAAAGAAGGAAAGAGACAAATGTTAGAGGGGCTACAGAAAAGCAGGCACACTCGTGCACTATGGGTGGAATTGCCATTGTTGATGGTCCAGCCATTTTGAAAAGCAATTTAAAACTATTCCCTGCAAATCACTAGACTGCATATTCTTTGAACAAGTGACATTGCAACTAGGCTATACCCCTAAAAAAATAAAAGAAAAAGAGATGACATGGGTACAGTAATTTTTTTTTAATTTTATTTTATTTAAGGCAATGGGTTAAGAGTGGCTTGCCCAAGGTCACACAGCTAGGCATTTATTAAGTGTCTGAGGCCCGATTTGAACTCAGGACATCCTGATTCCAGGGTTGGTGCTCTATCCACTGCTCCACCTGCCTGCCCCCCCCCCCAGTAATCTTAATAGTAGTTCTTTTCTCTGGTGACAAACTTTATGGTGACATTCCCCATCAACTGGAGAATGGTTGAACAAATAATGTTCACATAGCCAGTGTGTGTTAGAAGTGAGACCTGAATTCAGCTGAGTATTCTGATCCCAAAGTCAACTTTTTATCTCCATCATACCTTTCATTAACCAAAATAACAGAATTATTAATATTTATTATATTTTCATTCATTAATTAAATGACTAATATTTATATAAGTGTTTTAAGGCTTATAAAGTGATTGCTACATAATAACCATAGTGGATTGTAAGGTCCAAGAAGGCAGGCTTCAAAGAGCAATTGGATAGGGGTGGCAATTTGTCAAGGGAGGATAACTATCTCAAAATTTGTGATGGAGGAGAGAAAACCTGGGAATCATCTAATATCGACACTAAATTTTGGGACAGCATCTTTCAAAAAGTTTGGAGAAAGAGTGAGTAGCATCCTATGAACTAAAATGATAGAAAAGTAAAAGTTCAAGATGGATAGAAAGTTCCCAAGAATAAAATCCCAGGCATGCAAAGAGAAAGATTCCAATGAGAAAGCTAAGGGGAGCTGTTTAAAGAGACTGGGGTAAGGGCATAGGAAATTTAGATAAGTTACATTTTTAAAATAATATATAAGCAAGGGCAGGAAATTGATAGTAAATACAAAACCTTGGCACAGGACTAAAGGAAAGAATGCTAAGAAAGTTTAAACTCTGAATAAATAGGGGCAAGCAAAGTTGGTTGGTTATTATCCACCAGAGGACCAAAATGGTACTATTATGTTGGAGTCAAGGTTTAGGATGGCCAACTATGGACTGATCAGACCAATACACGCTTAGAAGGCTCTACCGCAGGTCAGACTATAGTCCACACAAACATTTGGAATGAAGATGTCTCTGAAATTGTGCTCCTATTTCTTTTAAACTACTTCAATTCTGCTTTGTTCAGAGAGCACAACTTCTTTGATGTGGGCACCCCATACTGGGTGGTCCTGTGCAGTGTCTCCCATGTCACAAATCACTTCCAAAGTTCTTAGAGAGGCATTGAGTGTGTTATTGTAGCGTTTCTTCTGCCCACCATGTGAGGGCCTGCCTTGTGTGAGTTCTTCATAAAAGTCTTTTAGACAAACATACATTTGGCATTTGAACAATGTGGCCAGCCCATTGGAGTTGTGCTTTCTGTAGTAGAGTTAGAATGCTCACAGTTTAGCTTAAGATAGGATCTCAGTGTCTGGTATCTTATCCTGCGAATCTTCCTAAGACAATTCAAAAGGAAGCAATTTGTTTTCCTGGCATGGTGCTGGTAGACCCTCCAGGTTTCACAGGCATACAACAATGAGGTCAGCACAATAGCTCTGTAGGCCTTCAGTTTGGTGGGCAGCCTAATATTTTTCTCTCCCCCACTTTCCTTTGGAGCCTTCCATACACCGAACTAGCATCTCTGGAATGGATGGATCTTGGAAAGTAACTGCCAAGATAAGTGAACTTATCCAAAGGATTCAATAATTTTACATTTTCTGTAACTGCTGGTTCTATGTATGGATGCTGTGGTGCTGCTTCTGTTTTCTTAGTGTTAATTGGCCAAAGAAAATTTATACAAAATTGGCACATGTAACAGAATTGATCCATACTTCACTGCATCTCAGCTTCAAAGGCAGCATTGAATGCACAATCATCTGCAAACAAAAAACTATCCTTCCACTTTAGTCTTCGTTTGAAGACTTTTTAAGTTAAATAATTTTATGTAGTTGCTGACCTTGATGCCATTTTCATTCTCAATGAAGGCATCTGCCAACAGTGCTAAACATCAATATAAAAAGCATGAGAGTAAGCACACATTTTTTCTTCATTCCACTGGTGACTGGAAAAGTGCAAGAATATCATCCACTATTCAGAATCTGTGTATGCATACAGTCCTAAATCTGGTACACACTACTGATAAACTTCTTTAAGCTACCACATTTTGTCAGTTTTCCATTTTTCCTCATGATTGATCTCAAAGGCTTTGATCAGATCAATGAATATTGTGTACAGACTTCTATTCTGCTTCATATTTCTCCTGGAATTTCTGGGTAGCAAATCACATTGACTATTCCCCAGCCCTTTCTGAAGTCACACTGGCTCTCAAGTAGGTGACTACCTTCCAAGTAGAGGATCAGCTTATTAAGGATAAGGATGACTCTGGCAGGAATCTGGCCAGCAAAGACTAAGAAATAGCTATCCCTTCTCTCTCCCTCCCTCCCCAGCCCCATTATTGTTTCAGGACAATCTATTCTCTTTACCTTTAGAGAAATGTACCATGGAGATATCCTGGGACTTCTAGGGATTAACCTCTTCTTGCCTTATAACCCAGAAGATTTCAACCAGATTTTGTAAGAACAGTGGAGTCACTGTTTTATAAATGTCAGCTAGAATAAAATCAACACCAGGTGCTTTGCTACATTAAAAGAGCATAATGGCATTCAAAACCTCTTCTCTAGTAGAACTTCAGTTAAGGAGAGATTGACTTCAATCTGAAGAAAACAAGTCAGTGGCTTCAGTACTGTTTGATGATGGTCTGTTGAGAACACTAAGGAAATATTCCATTCATCTTTATAGGATCATGTCCCTATCACTAATCAATGTGGTTCCACAGGCACTGATGCACCATAGTTTTTTTTCCTTGCCCAAGGCCAGAAAGCTAGGTAATTATTAAGTGTCTGAGGCTAAATTTGAACTCAGGTCCTTCTGACTCCAGGGCCAGTGCTCTATCCACTGCACCACCTAGCCACTCCTGCATTTTTAGGTTTTTGAACTTTATATAGCCTTCAGATCATAAAAGTGCTTTGGATTGTTATTATCCACATAAAACTTAATTTCATCTGCCTTCTTACTAAGTCAAGAAAACCACATTGCTCTAAGCTTCACTTGTTCTTTACTTTTGATGAAATTAAATACTGCCTTCCTAGAGATAAACAAACTATTCTGCTGATAAACCTGTGGAGTCCTCAATTTTCATTTAGCGGCTTCTAAATTTCCCTATCAATCATTTTTTCTCTTTTTTTTTGAAGGCAATAGGTTTAAGTTACTTGCCCAAGGTCACACAGCTAGGTAATTAAGTGTCTGAGGCTGCATTTGAACTCAGGTCCTCCTGACTCCAGGGCCGATGCCCAATCCACTGCACCACCTAGCTGCTCCCCATCATTTTCATCAAACCAGTATTAATGTTTGTGAGTGTTCTGACCCTGATAAACAATGTAGTATTGTACTCCAAAACTCTGAAAGCTGCCCACACCTTTTCTAACCCTCTATTGCCAGCTGTGTGTTGGTTCAGTTTTCCCTTCAAGTTAGCAACAAAATTCCTGCTTGAATAAGTACTCTAATCTGTTGAAATGAATTCTTCCGGTAGTTAGTAGTTGTCTTGCCTTGGGGTCATCGTAGCTGTTGAATGCAAATACTGAACTTGGAGAGGATGAATCTGTGAGCAGTCCAGCATCCTGCACCACCCATTGTCTTCATCACTCTCACATCCTGTCTACCCCTTCATCATGACTATTAAATGTCATTGTTTGCTGTGAGAGTGCATCCATAAAGTTTTATTGTGCTTAGGCAAAGAGAAGACAGTGTTGGTGAAGAGAAGATCATAGAGATACACAAGTCTTCAATACTATTGCTGTTTCTGATTCTATTCCTTCTAAGGTCTCCCTGCCTTATCTGGTAAACTATACCCATACTAGCATTAAAGTCACCCAGAATTATAAATTTGTCCTCCTCTGGCACCGTGATAATAAGGTCTCCAGGTCTTCATATATTTTTTCTTTGACCACATTAAAGTTTCTCATGATGGAAGCATACGCACTGATGGTGGTTTGGCTTTTTCCTTCAAATGGCAATTGTACTGTCATAAGACTCCTTTTACTAGACATACAAGCTTATTGACTAGCTTAGTTTTGATTGTGAAACTTGTGTCAGCTTCAAGGAGCTCCTCTTCTTGTCCAGAAGAACATGTATCCAAAGAGCTTGTCCAAAAAAACATATATCCAGCTCTGACTTTAGAAAGCTTCATTTGTCAATTTTATTTCACTCAGGGGTACTATTTAGATGAAATACCTCCTGATTTCTCTTGCAACAAGGGCTATTTTTTTTTCAGGTCTACTGCATTTCATGTTGACCATAGGCATGCACACATTCCATGTACCAATAGTGAGTAAAATCACCTTGGCAAAAGTTTTTGTACTTTTTTGGTGTTTTGATTGCAAGGGCAGAATCTTTACATGCCATAATAAGCAGGCCAGAGTTGGATAAGCAGACAATTTTTAGGGCACCTTTTCCATAAAATATAGAGTACCTTCTTTATACTTGCACTGAAGGTGAGCAGTGTGATCCTTAAAATGCTGCTCACACACCTAGGGGACTGCTGAATCCCTTTGCTGCTTCCAATGAGTAGACAACCTATGACCTGGGTCATTTGTGCACAGGGTTGTGATTACAGCTCCCAGTGTATTTGAACCTGCTGCTTTGTCACTTGCCTACAGCCAAAGGACTTTGAGGTAGATAAAATGATATGAGTGATGCCTTTTGATTCATACATAAGTGAAGCAGAGTTGCATAAAGTTGTTGACCTCATTTTTTCTTCCACAGTCATTGAAGTCCAGTGGCAGGGCAAAAGTCAAGATGACAAGTGATGACTTGGGATGTAGAGGATGTAGATATCATCTTTGATATCTAACCAAACTCTAAGTGCTCCATAGTGCCTACTTCAGCCACAAATTGTTCTCATCTGCTTATCCCATCAGGGAAAGTCTTTATGTGTTTGGTAGACACCTCCCCAAACTGCCAATGAGCTTAAGAGACCTTAGTTACCCTCAACCAAGTTTAGCTCTTCTGCTGAAACAGTTTACCAAGTGTGACATCTTCACATGCTACAGCTTCTTGAGGCCACAGGTGAGAGTTGGGACCCCAAAGGTGGATAAGCAACTTTAACACCAGAGATACCAATCTTCCCTGAAACTACCCCTAAACCCCAATAGGCAAGGCATTTTATGAATAATAAAAAGGGTTATTGGAGTTTTTTAAATCTAATATATATAAAGTGTGTCTCAGTCCCTGAAGGCCTATATAAATGTCAGCAGTTCTGTTATTATTACTATGAACAAGCTTGAGCAGTGAAAAGAGCAGGATCAAAGAACAACCTAGCTTCCTCTTTGGAATGCATGGGGCAAGAATGATACACAGAGGACTGAAAGCTTTGGAATGGGAACTGATGAACAAAACTGGTTAAGTGGGAGTTGAGACTCAAGATAAGTAGGGAGATAATAAGTACCTGGTTGCTCTAAATGAATTCAAATCATCAAGGCAAAATAATGGATGCCTCCATTCTCAGGTATATTGTAAGCACTTGCAGACTTTAGTGTATGATGATCACAGAGGATGACTTAGCTATTCTCAGCAATATAATTGTATCAAAGTGTTTGCCTTCTCAAGGAGGGATGGAGGGATTCTGGAACTCAAAAATTATTTTTAAAATGTTAAAAATAATTCTTACATGTAATTGAGAAAAAAAGCATTCTTTAAAAAAAAGAAAGAGAAGTTACAGATGTGATGGCTTAACCATCACATTAACTGTCACCATTGCTGAAAGACTGTTGGGAAGGAGAGTTACCAGAAAACTGGAGAAGGGCAGTTATCTGAATTTTCAAGAAGGGAGGAGAGTGGCATCTGAAAACTGTAAGCCAGTGTGTATGACTTGGATTCTGGCAAAATTCTAGAATGGATGGATTAAGGGATGGCAAATGAACATCTGTAAAGGGAAAAAGTGACTGGCTTCATAAAGAACAGGTCATGCCAGATTAACTTTACTTCCTTTTTGACAGGGTTATTAGACGGGTGGATCCAGGGAATGCTGTCAGTCTAGTTCAGCTAGATTTTAGTGAAGCCTTGGGCAAAGTTTCTCAGGCTGATTGTGTGGACCAGTTAGAAAGCTCGATTTATTAGACAATAAAGAAGTTAAGTATGTTCTGCCTGGTTGAATGGCCAGAACCAATGCTTCAATGCCAACTTGGGAAGAGCCCTCCAGTGCAGTGACTTAGGAATCTGACAGCTGTTTGAGGTTTTTATGATCTAGATACAGGGAGAAATGGAAGGCTTATCCAATCTATGAAAAATACAAAGCTGGAAGAGATAATTGTGGGATGGTGAGATCGGGATTCAAAAGGACGACTTTGTGACAGATAAAAGACAGGGCTGAATAGATGGATCTTAATATGGACAAATGTCAAGTCAAACTTGGATTCAAAAAAAATCAATGTCACAAATATAAGATGGGGGAAAAGTAACTGATGAGCAGTTTTTAGAAAAAAATCTGATGGACATTTTATTATTAATATGTTAAATTTAACATACACTTTAAAAAACACTATGTAACATAAGTTCAGATTTCGATATACAATTCTCATTTCCAATCTTCTTTGTATAGAGGGTGTCAAAAACCTTAGTGAGGCTTTAAGCTTTCACAGCTTAAATACAAATATGGAAATATGAATGTTTGTCACATTCATGATAAAAATGAAATGGAGGGGAAAAGATCTGCAAGTTTAATTTGAATTTGAATTAGTTGTGGAATACAGGTGCTAAGAAAGCTAAAAGGATCTTAGGCTACTTTAAGAGAGGCATAGTATCCAGGCCATAGAGGTGATAATCCCCCTGGACTCTACCCTGGTCAGATCAGATCTGGAGTACAGCATCCACTTCTGGGCACTATAATTTAGAAACAATGCCTGCAGGCTGGAGAAGGTCCAGAAAAGGATAACTATGATGATGATGAGTGTTGAGGAAATTGAAAGAATGAGGCATAGAGACTTAGTGGGAACATGAAAGCTGGTTTCAAGGATTATTTGAAGGGCTGTGAATGGAACAAAGCTCCAGAGCATTGAACTAGAAACAATAGTTGGGAATTGCAAAGAGGCAGATTTAGGTCTGTTGTAAGCAATTAAAGATATCTGAAAAGCAGGAGATGCTGCCTTGGGAGGCCTCTGGTTTCTCCTCATTCTCCTTCATCTTTAAGCAAAGGTTGGAAGACTGGGAGCCAAGCATCTGCTGTAAGAAATTTATACTCAGGTATGGGCTCCACTAGATATCCTCTCAAGTCCCTTCTGACTTTGAGGGTCTACAATTCTGCATCTGAGCTTTATCTGAATTTTCTCAGGGCCTACCATAGGATTTTGCACACAGAAAGTACTTAATAAATATTTGTTAAAGCAATGTAATTATTATTATTGTTAATTTTATATCAAATTTAATAGTTTAAAATATATTTAATATAATAAAAAGAATTATCATAAACTATAATTTAAAATATAATAAATAATTATTTATTATTACAAATAGTAATAATATATTAGACTTATTAAAAGTATTATATTCATCTAATATTGATTACCAATTTAACAATAATAATATTATCTTTATTTTGATTTATATTGATTTATATTTTAAAATTGATTTCCACCCAGACAAGAAGTACAGGGGCTAGTCAGTCTTTTTTAGGGGATGTGGTGATTCCTGTTCCCTAGAGGGTCACCATATCGATCCTGGGTTTAGTGAGAACTTTTGATTGACTGGAAGCTATACCGGAGCTCAGAACTCTCAAGCTCAAGATATTCACTAGTCTTAAAGTCTTTTCAGCAGCAGAGGGGTATAGGCAAGCCCCACTATGCTTGTGTGGAATTATCACTCATTTTACAAATGAGGAAACTGATTCCCAGAGAGGGAATGCTACTTGTCTTAGGACCACATAATTCATATTAGAGGCATGATTTAAACCTAGCTTTCCTAATTTCTTTGTATTGTATCAGTAGTACCAAAAGGTTTTCTACCTGTGTGCTACCTCATATAGGCTGGTGGAAGTATATGGTGCACTGGGAAGTATGGCAGCTTATTTTCAAGGTTCAGATAAGGTGTCTGATTCTGGACTGCTCATGTCTGGGCAACAGCAAAATCAGACACCAAAACTGGCCTCTGAAATGCTGGGTCTTAGAAACTTCAGAACAGAGAAAACCCAGTAAGATGAGGGGTCTCAGGCAGCACAAGAACCCTGCAAATAACTCACCTTGATCATCAAAGGCATGAGTCAGCTCATGGCCCACAACAACTCCAATTCCACCAAAATTCAGTGACCTGCAGAGTAAGGAGAAAGGTGTTACATGGCAGATATAAAGGGTAGATTAGAAGGATAGTTATGAAGGGTAGATTAGAAGAATAGATATGAAGGGGTGCCAGCTTTTTCCTGTGAGAGTAAAAACCTTAGCTGGCCCAGCCACTATTTTAAGCTAGCCTCAGACCACTATGCCTCACTTTCTATCCAACCATTCACCATTGTCATCCTAGCACCTATACCCCCGTCTCCCATATATTTTTCATCTCTGGCTCTAGGAACAATAATTGAATCAATATTTACTTTGATAATTAAATCAATAATTGCTCCAAATGCAATCCATTACTTTCTAAGACCATGTACATAATCTATGGAACTGCTTGGACGCAAACTCCCTTACCTGATATGTTATCTCCTCCTATTTGATGTGAAGGGGAGGGAATGGTTCTCTTTTGCAGTTGTGTGCCCAGCACCAAATTAGTCATTAAGTCAAGTAAAAATTTCCAGTACACAGTAGGAGTTTAATAAATGCTTCTTCACTCATTATTTCCTATTCTAATGTCCCTCAAGTCAGAGGACTGTGGGATTTAGCTCCTTAAGAAGACTAAGTGGTCTCTAAATTCCATTTTCTCTCTGCATCACAAAAGTCAAAAGTCAACATTTATTAAGCACTGACTATTGGTTGAGCCAGTATTATACTGTGATTTAAGATTTGCAAAGCACTTTTTAAAAATATTATCTCATTGGAGATTGGCCACAATCCCTTGAGGCAGTTGGTATTATGCCTGCTTTTTCTGAAGTGATTAAAAACTTTAGCTGGCTCAGTCACTATTTTAAGCCAGCCCCAGAGCACTTGACTATTAAGGTAGAGGAAGATGAAGGGTCACATAACTCATAAGTCTCTGATTCAGGTTTTCCTTACAGAAACAATTCTCTGCCCTCAAGCAGCTTAGTCTAGAATCCCCTTATATTAGAGAAGGAACCTGATGCACAGAGTGGGGGAGAGCTTTGCCCAAGGCAAGTTGATAAGGAAATTCAGGTCATCAAGCTCTAGCTTTGGGGTTCGTTCCAGTATATGTCAGCTCCTTTATTCATTTGGGGAATGGTGAGTCCACCTACATGCTACATGTGACATAGATGACTCTAGCCCAAGCCACCAGCCATGAGCAAAGCCAGGTACCTGATATCTTGGTCTGAACAAGGCTCAGAAGGAGAAGAGGATAGTGAGAGTCAAGGCTCTATCTGCCAAATGTCTTGTCCCTGTCTCTCAGCTCCTCGTGGATGTAAGATTCTGTTTTTGCTTTTTTCCCTTTGTATTTGCATTAATTTAATCCAGTGAACTTTTTAAAGAAAAGTTTTCTGACCTACTGATTGAAGGAAAAGGTGATGGAAAGGGTGACCTAGGCAACAGGGATAGTCACTCTAGAGTCTCATACTTGGGTGATGTACGGGTGTAGAATGGAGCCTGGAGGATGCCAGCTGGAAACACAATCTCGTTCTTGGTGGGTGAGTAGTAGGCGTTCACCGTAGGAGGAGTCATACTCCACCTGTATGATCACAAGAAATCAAAGCGGAGGTCACTGGTGGAAGGGAAGTAAAGGATCACTCCTCTGTTCTGAAGTTTTGTTTAGGTCTCTAACACACGCCCTACCTTGCAATGTAAATATAGCAAATATATTTAGCCCATTTGTGTGGGATGACAGGATTTACAGCTGTAATGGTCCTTAGAACTCATCAGGCTATCTTCCTTACTATTTAGAAAAATGAGATCAAGAGAAAGGAATCTGTTTGTCCAAAGTGATGCAGAGAATAAATTTCAGAGCCAGAATTTAAACTTAGAATTTTGACCTCCAAATCTAGTGCTTTTCTTGCCTTGCTTCTTTCCATTTTATAGATGAGGAAATTGAGGTTTGGGTACATGTCTTGCCTAGCTTTTACATAGCTTTTACAGTGGTAAAACCAGGGTTAAACCCTGGCTTTCTGACTCCAGGTTCAGTGTTCAATCCCTTACATCTTGTGGCTTTACATACTACCTGTGATATTCAGTGGTGATCATCAGATAAACTGCTGAATTTATTAGCATTTGTTAAGCACTGACAATGGGGATACAAAGGCAGAAACAAAACTATCTGTCCTCAATGAGGTCATTTTCTACTTGGTAACACAATAAACACTCAGCTGCCACACGATTATAGATTTTAGAACTGGAAGAACCTTGGAGGTCATCTAATCCAATTCTTTCATTTTAAAGATGGGGAAACTGAGACCTGGAGAGGTTAAGGGACTTTCTCCTGGCTGCACAGGAGCTAAGTAGCAGATGGATGACTATCCTCCAAGCACTTTCCTTTTCTATCTAATGGGGTCTTATGGTTAGAGCCCTGATGCCTCCCCTATGATCCCAATGAGGACAGAACTTACTGATCCCTGTTGGGAGCTTTTCTGAGCTGGTCTGCAGTGACTCTGGATGAGAAATTGAAAAACCGCATGGCATTCTCAAAGTAAAGATCTGGTACAGCGATGTACTGGAAAAGAGAAAGATTTCTGAGACACATTCGGGTAGAGCAGTCTCCCACTTCCCTGGGCATAGTCCCTTTCAGCCAGTCACCAAGTATTTCTTAAACTTCTATCAAATTCCAGGCGATATGATAAGAGCTCAGGATACAAAGAAAGGCAAAAAAAAAAAAGTCCCTGCCCTCAAGTAACTCCCTAATGGAGGAGATGACATGTACATGATCTTTACAGAATAAATGGAAGGTAATATTAGAGGAAAGAGGCTAACAGTGCCAGAGACCAGGAAAGGTCTCTTGTAGAGGATGGGATTTGAACTGAGTCTTAAAGTAAACCAGGAAATCTGGGAAGTGAAGGTGAGGAAAGAGAACATATCAGGAGCTGAAGATAGTTTATGGCAAGCATTCCAGGTCTTTGTATGCTATATCCCAGGTTATTTTGAAATAATTTAAAGAAGAAATTTTCCAAATTCTGGTAAATGAATAGACAGAATTATAGTAAGGGGAACAGTTTGTGAACACTTAAAAAGAGTGAGACGATCATTAAGGAACGAGCTTGGGTTTACTAAGAACAAGTCATGCTGAACAAAGTTCATTTTCCATTATTGATGGGGTTACTAGATAGGAAGAATGAGGAGATATCATGGACAACACAATAAACTCAGGTATTGGTAAGGCAGTTGGCATTTGACTTAAAAATAGCATAATATTTTTAGTAAGCATGATCACCTAATGAAACCAATAGTAGGTTACTGTAAGTCATCATAGTTTTAAGGGAGAGGTGAAATATAAATATTTCTTCTAAGGAAATATTTCAGTTTTATGGTTCTAGTTTAAAGGAGAGATTTACCAGATGTTCTGACTATGATTTGTGATCAACACAGAACCTGTAACAGATAGCGTCTAGTTCCTCAAATTCAAAGGACACTGTGGTTTAGAAGATGGACCTAGTTTGTTCTATCCCTTTAAAATTTCAAGTTCAAGTTCCAATTTCAAGTTCTAAGAGGCTGGAAAGGGACATGTTTCTGGGAACCAAAGGTCACCAGAACAAGGAGTAGTTCTGTCCTGGGTATCTTTGGAGCCAAATTCTTGCCACTCCAATAATGCCCTTTGGGCACTTTTGGGATATGCTTCCATATCCTTGGGATATGGGATAGTTCCAGCTTCTTTTAACACCCCACACTTCAAAGGAATTCTGATCACTTGCAATAAAGTAATGGGGAATTCACCTGACTTGTTCATTTCTTCTAAAGGAGGTTAATGATTCAAGGGAGACATTTAGGTGGAATAGAGAAGGTGAGGATTGAGATGCTGAAGAAGAAGGAACCTCTAGGGACATCTTATCTATTGAGTACTTGAACAGAAATTTCCTCTACAATATGCCCACCAAATCATTCAGACTTCATTTGGAGTAATAGGCCACCATCTTTCTGAATGGTCCTTGTGCCTACCCAGTTGTCAAATACCATAGCAGGTTGATTCTAGAAGTGGCTCTGCTTTTGTCTGGAAAATGGAGCCCCCCCTCATCACTTATTTGTGACCTCATTGGTAATAATCTTCCACCTTGGGTCTCATTGAGCATTGTACTCTGTAAGGTTTGTACTCTCTGTGGCACATATGTAATGCTATATATTAGAGCTGCTTCCATTAGTATAAAGTAAGCTCCATGAAGGTCAGGGTAATGACTTATATAAACTTTGTCTCTTTTAGTGTCTGGCATAACATACAACACACAATAGATTCTTAATAAATAAATGTTGGATTGTATACCCCTCCGAAATTTGAAAAGCTACTAAATGTACAGCTTTTGGGTACAATCCTGTCTCCCCTCCTGAGTCTGCCTGGCAGAGGGGAGCCCCAGAAGGGATTCTATAGTGCAAAAGAAAGTGAAGAGTCATGAAGCCAACTCACATCATTGAAGACCTTGTCCAACTCCTTGGGATCCATGATGAAGTTGGGGTAACCAATCATATTGTAGATTGCATCTGCCTGGTTTGGGGAAAAAAACAATGAGACATGTTCAGTGCTGGTGGTGCTCAACAGGAGACACCTTGGTAGAGGGTAGCTTTTCTTAAAGTGTGGTCCAGAGAGCTCATTAGGGGGTCTGCAAAGTCAGAACTATTTTCATTGTAATTCTAATTTCTAAGAGTAGATATTGATAAATATAACTCATATAAACAAAAGTTCTTTGTGGGACAATCCTCAATAATTTTTCAGACAGATGGGGGCTTTTGCAAAAGGTTTGAAAACTGCTATTTTAGAAAATAGAAAAATGGGGCATGGCTGAGAGAAATGGAGTTCAAATTGAGACACTGACACTGAAAATCCAAACAAATTATTGTGTACCAATGAAATGGAAATGCTCAAAAGAACAAATGCAGAGAAACTCAGGAAGATTGATAGGAACTGGTACAAAGTAAACAGCGACAGGAGAACAATTTATAATGATTAGAATGTTGTAAAGGAAAACAAGTTGGACTTAAGAATTTTAATCAATGCAATGACTAATCACAACTCCAGAGGTCTGGTGATGATACAAGGCAGACTGCCTCCTGTCAGGGATGGGAGGAAGAATGTGACACACATTTTCAGATGTGACCAGTTTGGGAATTTGTTTTGTTTGATATTATATATATTTTTTATAAAGGAGAACTTTTTTTCTGATGGGGGAGATAGATGGTTATAGAGGAGGTAGAAGAGATGGTAATAGAAATTCAAAAAATTTCTGTGAAACAGTTAAAAATACAGAAAAGAAAGTAGAAAGAAGTTCAGAAGGGCTCACAGACAAATAGAGCTGCCTTTTGAACCATGTTTAATTTAATATGTATTTTCTTAAAAAAATGAATCTAATAGATATTTTACAATTTCATATACAATCCTCTTTTTTGCTTTTTTTTCCCTAAATGGAAATATTTGTATTTGTCAAGCTTATAATAAATTTTAAAAAGAGAAGAGGAGAAGGGGGGGGTCTAAGATGAGAGAAGGAGCCTCAAGATCTAACAGAAGAAATAGACACAGGTTCTTTGAAAATGTGAGTCAATTTACTGAGGGCTCATTAGATTCCATCAGTGGCTAAGAATGTAGTGAAAACGAAGGAAAGGTCAAAGATTAGGTGGTTCCCAAACAGGCTGATTGGCTCCACCCAGACAAAATGCTTCTTTGTACATGTTACAGACAATACCCTTCCCCCTACTCTTGGCTACAACATAGGAGTATGAACAGAGTGACTAGCCTACTACAACTAACCTGCAGTACTGGAAAAAACAACTAAAACCTCTAGAAGACAGTAGGATTTGGGGCAAGATAACCTAAGTTCAAATCTGGCTTCAGACACTTAATGCCTGTGTGACTTTGGGCAAATCACTTTGCCTCCTAGGCCTCAGTTTCCTTATCTAAAAAATGAAGGCTACTTAATAACCTCCAAGATCTTGTATAGAGGAAGCTTTATGGGGCCATAGTGCACAGAACACAGTCCTGAAGTCGGGGAAGACTCATCTTTCTGAGTTCAAATCCAGCCTCAGGCACCTCCTAGCTGTGTGACCCCAGGCAAGTCACTTCACCCTGTATGCCTCAGTTTCCTCATCTGTAAAATGAGATGAAGAAGTTAATGGCAAGCCCCTCCAATATCTCTGCCAAGGAAACTCCAAATGGGGATCAAAAAGAATCAAATATAACTGAACAACAACAAAGGTCCCTTCTAGCTCTATTACTAGCACTACTGCTATGACTTTTACCAGCCTTCATAGAAGAATTTAAGATGTACAGAAGTGCTTTACAAATGTTATATCATTTTATCCTCACAACAACCCTGGGAAATAGTGCTATTATTATTATTACTATTTTATAGAAGAGGAAACTGAAGCAAATAAATATTAAGTGACTTGTCTGTCTAGTCTTCCAGCTAGAAGTGTCTGAGGCAGGACTTGAACTCTTGTCTTCATGACTCCAGGTTCAGTGCTTCATCTACTTCACCATCTGGATGCCTATCTGTTCGATATGGTTTCTGAGGTGACTTACCTTTTCTTTGGCTGATTTCCGAGTGTCCTCATCCATCCACTGCAGGGTGCTTAGACTTTCTTCGAATGCTTTCTTGATTTCCAGGATCATTTCACTGGCCTGGGGAATACAGACAGGTATTAGTGGGGGCCTGCACAGCTGGCATAATGGGAGAAAAAATGTTCTGTAAGCAGGGAGGTTAACCTCTGGGCATAGTTTCAACCTGGGCAAAGAGGCTCTGCCTCCAAAGAGCTAGTACATTGGGCAAGTCGTTCCTTGAGACTTGGTTTTTTCCTTTGTAAAATGAAGAATCTCTATAGTTTGAGTCTTTCAAGTTCTGTGAACTTGCTTTTAAAATGTGTTTTGATCATTGTACTTTAATGTAATTGGTTTCCTTTGTCATTCTATATGTCATCTTTTCATTTATGCATTTAAAAGGCTACAGTGGTTTGACTGCCAAAGGGTCCAGAACACAAAGCCAGTGAAGACCCTCTGGAATGGACAATCTCTAAGGTTCCTTCCAACTCTAACACTTTCTGTTCTCAGGCCCCTTCCAGCTTTGAGTTAGTATTCTGATGTCTTTTCTCTCTCTGACAACTGTATATTCCAAGGTCCCTCCCATCCCCGACAATCTAGAATCCCTCCTCCATTTTAAGTTTGCTTCAATTCAAAACTCAATAAAATTCAATTAGATCCAATATCTATTTATTAAGTGCTTATTATTTGCTGTGCTATGTACTTAAAAAGGTTCTGTCTTCAAGGAGCTTACATTCTACCCACTCTAAATCCTCTAATGTTCCATGTGCTCGTGTCTAACATTTGTGTTCTAAGGTACTTCCCAGCTCTGACTATCTAGGACAGCTCTTCTCTGTTTTAAGCTCTTTTCCAGTTCTAACATCTTTTATTTTACAAAAGGTCCAGCAGACACATTTGAGGCTTAAGAGGAATGACTGATGTCCATGGGGCACCCAGTTATTGGCCCTGACTACTGTGCAATTTGCAAAGTTTGTCAGTGTTAATAAAAAAACTAAAGATAGATGAAGGAATGCAAGGCCAAGGACTCCCAAGAAAATTGACATTTGGGGAAAGTAGCATTTTGGTGGGTGGACAAAAGGGATCAGATTGGAGAGGGGAAGAATGAGAGCAGACTGGATAAATAAGAAGTTTCACGCCTAGAAGGGAGGCACTTGGCTAGGGTGACAACGGGGAGCGCCCCCAAGGGAAGGACTTACTATGTTCTTGCTGTCCTCTGCAAAGGTGGCTTTCACAAACATGGCTCCCAGGGCAAAGCCCAGGTTGTTATCTGTGTCACTCACGCAAAACTTCCAGCGTGGAAGGCACGTCTGTGAATGCAAAATAATATAGATGAATAACTCCAGTCTGTAGGAAGCATGGTGATGTGAAACTCCACCTCCACCATCTACTTGCCTGTAAAATGAAGAGATTGGACAAAATAACATCTAGGTTTTCTGGAAGTTCTCAATCCATGGGCCTATGCTTATCTGATTTCACTTTAGCCATCCTCTCTTGACCTGGCTCTAACACAGTGCTGTCATTTTGTTTCTCCCTTTATCTCTCTTTCCCAATGTCAACATGCTCTCACATCTTCCTTGTTATTCAGTCTTTAGGACCCTATTTGGAGTTTTCTTGGAAAAGATACTAGAGTGGTTTGCATTTCCTTTTCTAGTTCATTTTACACATGAGGAAACTGAGGCAAACAGGGTAAAGTGACTTGCCCAAGGTCACACAGCTAGCAAGTGATTGAGGTTGGATTTGAACACATGAAGATGAGTCTCCCTGAATCCAGGCTAGGACCTCTATCCTCTGTGAGACCTAGTTGCCCCATGTGTTCTTTAGATAACATTTAAAAAAAAAAACAAATGCTTTTGGACTCAATGAGGGCATTTTAAACACTTGAAATGGGTGATCACAGTATCCCTGAGAGGAAAAGGGCCTTGAACCCACTGTGATATAGTAGAAAGAGATAGAGATACTGGTTTCAAGTTCCAGCTCTGGTATATATAAACTATGACCTTGGGCAAATCAAGTCTCTTCTCTGGGGCTCAGTTTATGAAATAAATAGAATGAACTAACTGGTCCCTAAGATTCCTACCTACTCTAAATTATAAACTTCAAGGTCATTTTATGCAGGACTACAGACAGCAAGACAGATAAATGACAGCTGATATCACTGAAGATATTTCAGGGGACAAATAGGTGGCACTAACTCTGAAGTCAGGAGAACCTGAGTTCAAAGTTGGTCTCAGACATTTGCTAGCTGTGTGACTGTGGGCAAGTCACTGTAACCCCGATTGCCTTTCAAGAAAGAAGGGAAGTGGGGGGGTGGCTATGTGGCACAGTGGATAATGCACTGGCTCTGGAGTCGGGAGTAACTGGGTTCAAATCCGGTCTCACTTAACCCCGTTTGCCTTGCAAAAACCTTAAAAAAAAAAAAAAAAAGGGAAGGAAAGAAAAAAGAAAAGAAGGAAGAAATGAAAGACTCTATAGTCTTCTTCAGCTGCCCATGTTGATGGTTCCAAAATCTTATGGTCAAGAGAATCTTTTTTTTTTTAGGTTTTGGCAAGGCAAACGGGGTTAAGTGGCTTGCCCAAGGCCACACAAATAGGTAATTATTAAGTGTCTGAGACCGGATTTGAACCCAGGTACTCCTGACTCCAGGGCCAGTGCTTTATCCACTATGCCACCTAGCCACCTCCAAGAGAATCTTTTAATACAAAGCACATCTCTCATCTTTACATTCTTAGTCCTGAAAAGTCATTTTTGATATGATCTCCTTTTATACCTTAAGGCTACTTCTATTTTCCATCCCCTAGGTTGCATCATCTCAGTCTCTTTAACCTTTCCTGTCCTTTCCTTGACCTTCCTGACTGTTCATCCTTATCTGAATAGTTTAGAAGCAGACAGATCATTCTATGATGGGTCCAGTCCATGCCTAATACAATAATAAGTTCTTTAATTCTGTGTTCTGGGCAAATCTGTGGCTACATTTGTGGCAATGTTATGGTAAGTTTCATATCCACTTTGACATCCAAATCCTCTTCTAATGAACTCATATGGAGGGATTTTTCCTAGCCTGAATTTGTGTCACTACCAGAGGTCAAATCAGTTTTTCTTGGGTTTGGGGAAAGTTCAAAAAAATTCTTGTGCTCTTGCTGGGAAATTCCCTCCATTTGACAAGAATTTATTAAGCACCTACTATATACCAGGCACTGGGAATAAGAAAAGGCAAAAGTGAGACATTACCTGGCCTCAAGGAGCTTATATTTTACTTTGAGGATACAGGACAGCAGGTAACTACATAGAGAATAAATGCACTGTGATTTTTTTTTTTCTGAAAGCAAAAATAGAGCCCTAAAAACTGGGGGAACCAGGAAAGTTTTCTTTAAGGAGGTGACAGCTAAACAGTGCAGCAGATAGAGCACTGGAAGACCTGAGTTCAAATCTGACCTCAGACACTTATTAGTAGTATGATCCTGGGCATGTAATTTAATTGTCTGCCTTAGTTTCCTCATCTGTAAAATGAGCTGGATAAGGAAAAGTTAAACTACTCCAGAATCTTTGTCAAGAAGACTGCAAAGGGGGTCATAAATAGTCAGACATAACTAAAAAATAGTTGGACAACAGTACAAAGATTCTGAGAATATTCCAGATATTCAGAACAGAACCAGAAAATAAAATAATGTACTCAGAAATTAGCCAGCAGGCCAGCTAGGGAAAAACACAGATGCTCATTTGTAAAATGGTAATATCAATACTTGTGTTGCCTAAATCATAGGCATACTGAGAAATACCAGTCAGATAAGCTCTGAGAAACAGAAAGCACTTTGTAAACTTTCTAAGAAGCTACAGAAATAATAATAGCGATAACTCCCATGAATATAGCACTTCAAAGTTTTACAAAGCATTTTCCAAATCTTATCTCATTTGAGCCTCCTCATACCTCTGAGAGGTTATTTCCATTTTACTGATGTGGAAACTGAGACAGGCAAGGTTACCCAGGGTCACATAGTCAGAAAGGATTAAACCAAGTCTTTCTTCTGGACTCCCAGGCCAGCTCAACCCCCCCTGTAGCCTCTGTGGGTTAGTATTATTAATTGATCATTCTTAACATCCCCAAATCCGGTGGAGCAGGACTGTACTCCAGGAAACCTAGGAAGCCATTTTATTTATTTTGATTATCCCTTTCCTGTTAAGAGATGGCTAGACAATTAGATCAGAGGAAAAGGAGGTAAGTTTTCCACCACTGAGGGTCTGGCTCTGAGAGACCCACTTCCGACCATTCATTGCCTACTCTCATCTGGGTCTGTGTTGTCTCAAGAGACATGCTCAGTCTCACACTGGAGGAGGGAAACTCAGAAGGAGGAGGAAAAGAGCAGCAGAAAATGCCTCCAAAGAGGAAAAAATAATAACAGAAAGTCACCTTCCCAGAGCAATGGTGTAAAGCTTACAAAATGCTTTCCACAGAACTAGACCCTTGATAGACCCCTTCACTACCCATTTTATTTTTTAATTTTTTTAGGTTTTTGCAAGGCAGATGGGGTTAAGTGGCTTGCCCAAGGCCACACAGCTAGGTAACTATTAAGTGTCTGAGGTTGGATTTGAACCCAGGTTCTCCTGACTCCAGGGCCAGTGTTCTATCCACTGCACCACCTAGCTGCCCCGCCAACCCATTTTAAGAAAAATAGATTGAGTCTCTGAGAAGTTTAAGTGACATGGCCAAGATCACAAAAAAGCTAGTAGTTGTTGAAGTGGAATTGGAACTGGGATCTCCAACTGTATTCAGCATACAACAACGACTATCCAAAAACTTAATCATTCCACAAACATTTATTAGGCACTTTTTTATGTCCCAGGCACTCTGGTGGGCGCTAGGACTCTAAAAAATGACACAATCCCTAATCTCAAGAAGATTATATTCTGATGGGGAGACAGTAAGCACTTGTGTAAGTATATTCAGAATAAATTTGAAGAAAATGAATACACTATAGAGTAAGTAATTAAATACAAATTGGCAGATGGGAGGATCAGGAAAGGTTTCATGTAAAATCCAATGCTTAAAATATAGAATTATAGTCCAAAAGATACTAAAGTTTTGACCCAACAAGGACATACTTACACCTATTCCCTAAAAAGATATAAGAAGGGACCTATCTGTACCAAAAATGCATATTACAGCAGCTCTTTTTGTAGCAGCCCAAACTGGAAACGGGATATTCACCTACTAAACTGGTATATGAATGTAAAAGGTCACAACAAATCACCTTATGGAGAGTATCAGAGAAAACTGGGAAGACCTCAATGAACTGATGCAGAGGAAAGTGAGCAGAACTAGGAGAATGATTTATGCAACAACATCAAAGATATAAGGAAAAACAACTTAGAAAGACTGTAAAACTCTGAGTAACATAAATATAGATCCTGAATCCTGAGAACTGAAGATGAAACATGCCACCTACCTCCTGTCAGAGAAAGCTTAAAATGCGGAATGAGATATCTATTTTTGGATGTAGCCAGGATGGAGATTAGTTTTTCCTAGATTATGTATATTAGTCATGAAGATTTTCTTTCTTTTTTTTTAAATTGCTCAATTGGGCAGGGGGATAGAAGGAGAGAGAAGAGGGAAAGATAATAAATGCTTGTAAAAATAATAGCTAGCATTTGTAAATTGTGAAGTTTATAAAGCACCTTACAAGTATTACCTCCTTTTATCTTTACAACAACCCTGGGAGAGGAGGTGCTATCATTATTCCTGTTTTACAGATGAGGAAACCTAGGCATTTGAGTGTTTTATCCAGAATCACCCAACTAGTAATTGTCTGAGGTCAGATTTGAACTTAGGTCTTCCTGACTCCAGGTCCAGTGCTCCATCTACTGGGACATCTGGATGACTAAGATTTAGTCTTAGTTTTCTGGGTAGCCCGCATGTGTTGGAGACAGCACTTGACCTCAGACTTTCTTGGCTCCAAGCCCTACAGAAGGCTGACCATTGTTTTGTTCATGAAAGGTACTTAGCTTTAAGAGGAAACTGAGGACCCTGTGGTGAGCAGCAGAGCTAAGATCTGACCAAATCTCCTGACTGGAAGCTGTATGCTTTTGTTCATCATCAGCCTCCAGTAGATTGAGGCAGGATCAATGGGATCCCAAGCTGGGCCTGGGACACTTTCCTCCCATGTGAGAGAGGACTCCCCTCACTCACCTTCTTGGTCCCATACATCACTTCCATGAATTTCTCTTCAGCATCCTGAAAACGCTGATCCAAGAATGGACTCGTTTTTTTCACCAGGTTCCATATCATGTAGTTGTTCAGGAGGCTGTTGAAAAGAGGAGAGAATGTCGTGAGTCAGAAGGACCCTCGGATACTCCCTCCTCTATGAAGCCTTGTTATTCATGTGGGTGGTACCTTAGAATGTAAGAGGGAAGAGACTGTCTCACTTTTTCTCCATTAGGTGTTTAATAACTGTCTGCCAGAACAGGAGAACATCGCACACAGGAACAGCAACATTGTGTGATGATCGACTATGACAGACTTCGCTATTTCAGTAAGAGAGTGATCAAAGTCAATTCTAAAAGACTCGTGATGGAAAATGTCATCCGGAGAAAGAACTATGGTGCCTGAATGCAGATCAAAGTAGACTGTTTTCACTTTTTAAATTTATTTTTTCTTGTGATTTTTCTCCTTTTGTTCTAATTCTTCTTTTGCAACATGATTAACATGGAAACATAAGCGACATTATTGTAAATGGATAACCTATATCAGATTGCTTGCTGCCTTGAGGAAGGGGAGAGGGAAAATTTTACAAAAATTAAAGTTGTAAACTATATATGTAGTTGGAAAAAATATTATTAAGATTAAAAAAAAGATGTTTGCTAATTGACTGGTTTGTTGGGAACTCCTAACTGCCTTCAAGGTTCAGTTCAGAAACCACCTACTCAAGTGTTTTGCCAGATTGTCCTAGGTGTCTTGCCCTTTCTTCTAATTATTCTAGTGTTAGGCTATGTTGTAGCACAGTCTGGCAGTTAATTAAGTAGATAACTTAATATTTGACAGACATAATTTTCAGTCATGTCTGACTCTTCCTGACCTTATTTGGGGTTTTCCTGACAGAGATATTGGAGTGGTTTGTCATTTCCTTCTCCAGTTCATTTTAGAGATGTGGAAACTGAGGCAAACTGGGTGAAGTGACTTGCCTAGGGAAACACAGCTAGTAAGTGTCTGAGGCTGTATTTGAACTCAGAAAGATGAGTTCATGTACAATGGTGCTCCCAGATGCCCTTTAGTTAAGTCTGAGAAGACCGTATTTGAATCTCCCTTGTTTCTTCGGATCTCTCCAAGTCAATTAATCAACATTTATTAATCACTTACACTATGTATTATCAAATACTATGCTAATCACTGAGGATACAAAAAAAGGCAAAAATACACAGTCCCTGTCCTTAAAGAGCTACTTTCTAATGGGGAAGATGACATGTAATAAAGACACAGATAAAATAAATGGAAGGTAACCTCAGAGTTAGGCACTAGTAGTAGTGAGGAGAAATACAGGGAACCTGCATTAGGCAGAATTTGGGAAGACTTTTCTTTTTGAAGCAATTGGTGTCAAGTGACTTGCCCAGGGTCACACAGCTAGTATATATTTGAGGCTGGATTTGAACTCAAATACCCCTGACTTCAGGGTCAAAGCTCTATCCACTGTGCCACCTGCTATCCCAAATTTAGGTAGAGTCTTGAAACCAAGGAAGCTAGGTGGAAAAAGAAGAATATTCCATACATGCAAAGACATTAAATTGGGTAATGGAGTATATAGTATATGAAGAAAAGAAAAAGGGTGGCTAGGTGGCGTAGTGAAAGCACCGGGCCTGGAGTCAGGAGTACCTGAGTTCAAATGTGACCTCAGACACTTAATAATTACCTAGCTGTGTGGCCTTGGGCAAGCCACTTAACCCCATTGGCCTTGCAAAAACCTAAAAAAAAAAAAAAAAAAAAAAGCAAAGATGCCAGTGGGCATCTTTGGGCAGAGGAGAGTCTGAGAAGACTAGTAAAGTAGAAAAGAATCAGGTAGTGAGGGGCTTCAACTATCAAAGAAAGGATTTTATAGTTGATCCTGAAGGTAACAGGGAGCCAATGGAGTTTCTGGAGTGAGGTTATAACATGATCAGATCCATACATTAAGAAAATCTCTTGGGCAGTCTCATGAAGGATGGACTGATATAGGGAGGGTGCCCAGTTAGGGAGCTACTGTAATAGTCCCAGCAAGAGAAGATGAAACTGTTTTAGATATAGTTGTTTCCTCTCAGTAGAATGGAAGCTCTGTGAAGGCAGGGACTACTTGGCTTTTCTCTTTGTATCCTTGGTACCTAGCCCTTTGGTCAGTACTTCATGAATGTTTGTGAGACTAATCCAAATTATGTGTTCTATTCTGGTTTCTTGGCTCAGTCCCACTCCCGAGCAGAGGGGCAGAAGAAGAGGAGGGTTAGCAATGGGAAAGGGCATCAGGAGGAAATTCTAACCTTTTATTTATTCTGTGATTTTCCTTTAGTCACTCATCCCTGGCCCACTCAGACCCTGGGCCCTGTTTACCCTTAGGCCCTCTTTTGAGGGCTATTCTTGCATCCTTCTGAATGAACATCAAAGAGGGAAAAAGGAAATGTGTGGAAGCCCCATGTCAGGAAAGACTTTCTAACAATTAGAGAACAGAGGTGGCTAGGTGGCACAGTGGCCTTAGGCAAGCCACTTAACCCCATTTGCCTTGCAAACAAAAACTAAAAAAACAAAAACCACACAAAAAACCCCAACAATTAGAGAACAATCCACAAATTAAATGAGATTCCTTGGGAGGTGGTTGGCTATCTTACATGGGTGGTCTCCAATCAAGGCCTAATTACCATTTCATGGGGAATCATGAGGAGACTTCTATTTGGATACTGACTGGGTGTGTTCTGAGGGGGAACTGGGTAAGAAGTACTATGTGCAGAGTCTTAAGACCAGAGATATGCTTATTGTCCTTTTATTTCCTGGATCTATGACCTGGACTAGTCCACTCTCTGGACTTTGTCATCTATAAAATGGGGGGTGGGGGGTTGGCCAATTCCGGACCTAAATCTATGATCCTAGGAGACTATGATCTTAGAGATACTCTATTCTAAATCTTTATTATACAGAAGAAGAAGATGAGACACAAAGAGAGAGAGAAGGCACATGCCCAAGATCACCCAGTTGACAGAATTGAAACTTGTATCTAAGTAATCTTTCTCTTATTACTTGCTACAGATACAGCAATTCAGTCATAATGCTATGTGATTTACAGAATGCTATAATCATCCCTACCTAACCAAGACTGAGATGGACAAGACAGTCATATAGGAAGAGTCACCCGCTGCCTGAGTGAACCCTTTCCTTGTATTTTCCCCAGAAAGGAGGATCACCTTACCATTTGTCAGTGTTGTTGATGAGGTTAGAGACTTGCTCCAAGTATTCTTTGGCATAGACCACCACAGGCTCTGATTCATTGATCTCCACAGGGTAGAACACAGTCGTAAGGAATGGCATCCAGTTGATGGCAGGTGCCAAAACCTGGAAGAGAAGCCAAGGGTGTGAAACTGGCAGGCCAATCACTTGTCACAGCCCACATGGGTGCAAACTGTTATTGAATGAATGCCTACAGGAAATTTTCCTGACCCAAAGTCTTGACCGTGGCCTCCCAAGCCTTGCCAATAAGATTTCTGGTTGGCAGACCTTTCTGTAATCTCAGTAACACCTGGCACCATCAGAGCTTGGCAAGCTCACCTAACTGGAGGTGGAGCCAAGGGACAGAGAAACAGGAAGCAGACAGGACCAGAGATGATGCACCGGCCTCACAACTTGATGGCTCTGCTGAAATGTTTCATTCCAGGGTCTTTTGTGATAGACAATGTTGATGGCAGAGTCTCATCTTTGGCTATTTCTGCTCCAGGGTGAAAACTGAGGAAAGGTATCAAAGGTATTCCAGAACCCAATTTTAGGGCTATATATGGAAATCTTATTGCCTGAGTCCTAGGACTTCTGCCATGAATGGAAGGACTTGCCCAAGTCACCCAGCTGACAGAATTGAGACTTGGACTCAATTCTTGTGTCTAAGTAAAACCTCTTTCTCTTCTACCTTGCTACGGTAACAACAATTCAGTCATGGTGTACAGAATGCCAGTCATTAGACCCTCCTAGTTCTGACATTCGGTGTTCTAAGAGCCCTCCCACCTCAGTCTCTGTTCTAAGGGTCCTCCAGTTCTTATATTTTACGTAAGGCACCTCCCAGTTTTGACATCTATTCTCTAAGGTCTCCCATGTCTGACATTCATTCTATTCTCCCAAGATTACTAACCTTAACCTATGTCACAGACCCCACCCCACTTTGGCATACTGGTGAAGCCTTATAGACCTGTTCTCAGAAGAATATTTTTAAATACATAAAATAAAATACATCAGATTACAAAGGAAACTAATTAGTTTCTAAATATTGAAAACAAAAACCAAAACTAAATTCATGAAGCCCCTGCTCTAGTCTTTCTGGTCTAGCTCCTTGGTTCTAGTGGTTATAAGGCAACCTGGCATGGACAGCGGGGGTGGGAGGTGGGCCATGGGACCAAAGTCCTTAGGAATGAAAGGCAATTGAAAGAAGACTGAGCTTGTACTTGGAGGTCTTGAGTTCAGCATCTTGGTGCTGGTAGGTTCATGGTCAAGGCATTTCCCCTGAATTTCTTAGTTTCTTAATCTGAATTTTCAGGTAAGTAGGTGGATCTAGAGGGTCTCTCCTGGCTCTAATTCTCTGATCTTGTGATAAAGGACCTTAGAAAGGACTTAACCTAACCCTCTTATTTTGCAAATGGGGAAATAAGTAACTCCCTCAAGGTTAAGGTAGGATAGTTAAGGGACACCATAGTGCCTAGAATGCTGGAGTCAGGAAGACCAGAGTTCAAATCTGGCCTCAGTCACTTACTAGCTGTGTGACTCTGGGCAAGTCACTTAACCCCCTTGCCTCAGTTTCCTCATATGTAAAATAAGGTGGAGAATAAAATGGCAAACCACTCTGGTCTTGTTGCCAAGAAAACCCCAAATAGGACCATGAAATAATGGACACAACTGAACAACAACCACAAGGTTTAAGTGCCAGAGGCAGGATTAGAAACTGGGTCTGTATTCCAAACCCAGAGCTCTTTCTACTATGCTAGTAATGAGCTAATGTGCTCTAGGAACAAGATTTTAGGAGTGAGCTTTGATTCTTCTGCCATCAAATTAGCAAAATCTATCGATTCCAACTCAGCATTTGCCCCATTCACCCTGACTCATTCATGCTCTACTCACTATATCACTGTATATATCACTGTCCACTTACACTTTGGCAACAGATCTTCCTGCCCCTTTATGATCACAGAATTTCAAAAGTGGACATCCATGAAGAAGCAAGCCTTTCACAGGACATCTACCAAAAGTAGAACTTTGCAAACTTTTATCAGACTTCAAGGGTGGGAGCCCTATTGATGGTCCACTCTACTCTGGGACATCTCTTCACAACAAGAAGTCTTTCCTGACATCAAGTGCTTGCTAATCATGGGAGCTGAACCCATGAACCTAAATCTAGATGCTCCATTATTGCCACTGTAACTTATTGCCTTCCCGCTTCTGAGACTCCAGAGTAGGAAAAGAAAGCAAGCTGCCATGGCCTTGATATCTCTCCCTTGTTCCCCCCATACAGGTCTGGTTCTCGGTCTATATCTGCAAGAACTCTCATGAAGGTCTCATCACAGATCCCCCACAACCCCTCTTGCTTCCAGGTCACTGGCTCCATCTTCAACTCCAAGGAATTCTCTAAATACTTCCAAGTGTGCCCCTGGCACCCCTATGAACCCCCATTGAAAGTGTGAAGTCTGATAGAGGTGAATCCAGGTGGAAGAAGGAGGAAGGGGAGGACAAGAAGGACAACTACCCAGAAGCGAGGGAGAGAATGAAACAGCTGTCTGTCCAGTATTGAGGGCATTGCCCTGGCCCTCTTCCTTGCCTTTAAAGAGCTCTCCAAGAGCAATTTGGAATTATGCCCAAAGGGCAACAAAAATGTGCATACCCTTTGACCCAGCAATACCACTACTGGGTCTATACCCTGAAGAGATTATGAAAAAGCATAAAAACACCACTTGTACAAAAATATTCATAGTGGCCCTGTTTGTGGTGACAAAAAATTGGAAATTAAGTGAATGTCCTTCAATTGGGGAATGGCTTAACAAACAGTGGTATATGTATGTATGTCATGGAACACTACTGTTCTATTAGAAACCAGGAGGGAGGGGAATTCAGGGAAGCCTGGAAGGATTTGCATGAATTGATGCTGAGTGAGATGAGCAGAACCAGAAAAACATTGTACACCTTAACAGTAACATGTGGGTGATGATCAACCTTGATGGAGTTGCTCATTCCATCAGTGCAACAACCAGGGACAATTTTGGGCTGTCTGCAATGGAGAATACCATCTGTATCCAGAGAAAGAATTATGGACTTTGAACAAAGACCAAAGACTATTGCCTTCAAATTAGAAAAACAAAAAAACTGTTATCTTATTATGTAATTTTACTATCTCATACTTTATTTTTTTTCCTTAAGGATATGGTTTCTCTGTCATCACATTCAACTGAGATCAATGTATACCATGAAAACAATGTAAAGACTAACAGACTGCCTTCTGGGGGCGGGGAGGGAACCAAGAATGGGGGAAAATTGTAAAACTCAAAATAAATAAAATCTTTCTAATTAAAAAAAAAGGCTCTCCAAGTGAAGGGGTCCCAAACTCTCAAGACAATCAAGTCCAACTCTCTCCTTTTGCAGTTTCAGTAGTAAAAGTGAATGAAGCTTTCTTTGGAGTTAAGATGGACAAACATAGGTCAGAGACATGCTGTCTGAACTCCAGTTATTTTTCTCTTCCTCCTCTGGGATGCAGACTCTTCTCCTAAGTGAGCTTGTACTTGGAACCCAGGCACCATAATGCATCCTTACTATTACCAAAACCAAACCACACTCTACCACAGGGACACTTCTTGACCATTTCCAAACCATCCTGCCACTACTCTTGGAGGCCCTTGCCATTGTCACTTTATAATCCTACTTCCCCTTTATGCTTCTTTCTTCCCCGAGTAGAATGTAGACTTTCTTTTGTTTTTTGCAAGGCAATGGCTTAAATGACTTGCCCAAGGTCACACAGCTAGGTAATTATTAAGTGTCTGAGGCCAGTTTTGGACTCAGGTCCTCCTGTCTCCAGGGCCGGTGCTCTATCCACTGGGCCACCTAGATGCCCATGTGGACTCTTTAAGAGCAGAGACTGTTTAGAGACCTGTTTAGGTTTTTATCTTTAGGACTAAACCTGGTGTCTAGTACATAGTAAGCACTTAATAAATGCTCATTCATTCATCCACTCACTCACTCACTCATTCATAATAAAGCACAATTTCTCAACATAGTAGGTACTCAGTACATTTGTTGAATGAAATTAATGACTATCCAAATGTTTCTGTGCCATAGATAGGGCATGTATGTATGGAAACTTTAATCAACTCACAATTTCATGTCTACTCATTCTGGAGCCCCAGGCAAATACAGGAGAAAACCCTTTCTTAGAGACAGGGCCTTTTTTTGTCTTTTGCCTCTCCAACATCATTTTTGTCTATGTCTCTCCAATGCCTGGTGAAGTGGGTAGAGTACTAGCCCTAAAGTCAGGAGGGTCTAAGTTCAAATCTGGCCTCAAACACTTATTAGCTACCATTGCTTTACAAAAAAAAATAAATAAAGGACAAATATCATCATCAGTAGATCCTTAATATATCCTTGCTGATTGATTAAGAGAGCCTTAGGCCACAAAATGTCAGAAAAAACAGATGTAACTTTAGGAGGCATCTGATCCAACTTCATCATTTTAGTGAGAAAAGGGTCCACAAAAGGAAACAGATCCATCTTGAGGACAACGCCTGTCTTTGTGCTTTAGTATACATTTTTTTTGCAAGGCAATGGGGTTAAGAGACTTGACCAAGGTCACACAGCTAGGCAATTATTAAGTGTCTGAGGCCAAATTTGAACTCAGGTCCTCCTGATTTCAGGACTGGTGCTCTATCCACTGCACCACCTAACTTCCCCTTACATTTTTAAGTTTAATTTAAAATTTAAAACTAAATTTTAAATTTTAAAATAACTAAAAATTTTAATATTATTTAAATTAATTCATGATCTTTCCTTCCTTCCCTCCTTTTCTTCCCTTCCTCCCTCCTTCCATCCCTTTTTTCCTTTTTTCCCCCTTCCTTCCCTTCCTTCTTTCAAAGCTTTCCTCTTTCCTTTCTTTCTTGACTAGCCTGAGGTATTTAATAGTAGAACTAGGATCAGGACCCAAGTCTCCTTCCTTCTTATTCTCAGGATGAACAGAAGAAATGGATTAAGACTTCAGGAGCATTCAGAAGACGAGTTTCTCCCAAGGGGAGCCATTGCCTAGCCTCCAGTCTTTCTCCTCTCTCTTCTATCAGAGGCTGGGCTTCATCAGATATTCTGTACCCAAGTGACTGCTGCTTTGTATTGCTATGACAGCAACAATTAGATATTTTGCTCCTCAGATCTCTTGAAACCAGAACCAGTAGGTCACTGCAACCCAATGATTGCAGTCTGACCTGCTAACTGCTTTGGGAAAATGAGGAAGTCTACACAAAGCCACTGTTTACTCACCTCACACTGCCCTCCCACACAGGGTCAGGAATGTTAAACAAACTAAAATGATGAGAACTCTCTGGTCCAAGATATTAGATGTTATGCTTCTCTCTCACCATTATCTTCCTCCTTTAGGGAAAGCAAGTGTTTTGGAGAATGAAATGCTCACAATGGCTCTAATGAGGCAAGAATGTGGAAGGAGGGTAAAATATAAAAAAGCTCTAGGAAATGTATATCTCTATTTTTAAATCTTTTTTAAAAAATTCAATTGCCTTTCAACTAAAAAATTCATTTTCTCTTTTCCAATCCCTGCACCCCACTGGAAAAGAAAAACAAATTCCTTGTAACAACTATGCCTAGTCATGCAAAACGAATTCCCACACTGATCATGTCTGAAAGTGTCTGTATCATTCTATTTTCTCAATTCCCCACCCATTTCTCATAAGGTGGTCAGCACACTTCCTCACTGGTCCTAATGGAATCCTGTTTGATTATTGCATCAATCAGGGCTTTATGTCTTTTAAAGTTTTGTGTCTACCATTGTTGTCATGATCCTATTTTAAAATCTTCACTTACGGCTCTGTCCCTGCCTTGCTGCATCATCTGGATGAGATATCTTTTCTTGTCATTTTGTTCCCCCTTAAAATGATGGGAGGAGGGAGTAGTTCAGGAGAGCCTAAGCTAGAATCCTCTCTATTCCTTATCAGCTGTGTGACCACTGGCAAATAGGACATTGAGAAGAGTCTTGGATTTGGAGTGAGAGGTTTTGGGTTCAAATTCCAATCTATGTCTATCTGTCTGGCTTAAGACAACTACCCTCTGAGCCTTACTGTCTACAAGGGAAGGGATTGAACTAGATGATCTGTAAAGTCTTCTCCAGCTCTGACTATGAAGATGATGATGCTAAGAAGTAGCTGTTTTAATTTTGTGGGCCTCAGTTCCATCACCTATAAAATAATTATGCTGATAAAAGAATCAAAGAATTTGAGAGATGGAAGCAGTCTTCTAGTCCAGTCTTATTTTTTGTTGTTCTTTATCCTTTGTTTTGGAAGTGGAACAATGACATCATGGAGCAATGTCTTGACTTGAGGGGAAATTTGTATTTAAGTAAGGCAGGGTTGTGTCATTCTCTCTTCCAGAGTCTAGTCACTAGACAAAAGTCAAGGTGACTGATGGCTGGGATGCAGTAGATGACCTTGTCTTCTATGTCTAACCAAGCTCTAAATACTCCAGTACCTGCTTTAGCTGCCTTCATGGCTATTGGAATGAATTACTCTCATCTGCTCATTCCACTGGGAGAAAGTCTTCACATATTGGAGGCATCTATATCACTCCAACTTCTCAATAAGTTTGAGGCCTATTGGAATGATTCTTATCCTTCATTATTGAAGAAGACCAAAATGACATCATTATGTTTGAGACAACTTACAATGTGTCTGACTGTGGTTGATCAGAGCAATGCAAGCTTGGAATGCTCTACCACAGATTGGGCACAACTAGTTCATGTGAGTATTTGAGGTGGGTCCTCGAAATACACAGATATCCCATTTCCTTTAAACTGCTTCAATTTGGTCTTCCCCACAGAGCGCAGCACCCTCACTGATGAGGTTATACTATGCTGCGTGGTCCTGTGCCAGTGTCTCCCAAGCTGAACAATCAGTTCTAAAGTTCTTCAATGAAACCTTCAGGGTGTCTCAATATCGCTTCTTCTTGATTGATGCAATAATCCCTTGTGAGTGCTTGCCCTGTGTGAGATTTCCATAAAATAGCCTTTTTGGCAAGCATGTGTCTGGCATGCTAAGGTGTCCAGCCCATCATCATTAACATTCTCTGTAGTAATGTTGGAATGCTTGGCAGTTTAGCTTGAGAAAGGACCTCAGTGTCTGGTATCTTCTCCTGCTGGGTGATCTTTAGATCACCAAGACAATTTAAATGGAAGTGATTCAGTTTCCTGACATGGCACTGGTAGAATATCCAGGTTTCACAGACATATAGCAATGAGAACAGCACAATGGCTCTGTAGATCTTCAGCTTGGTAGTCAAGTACTCCTCTTCCAATATTTTGTTTTGGAGCATCCCAAATACTGAGCTAGCTCTGGCAATATGAGTGTCAACCTCCTTGTCAATGTGTGCCTCCTTGGAAAGGACACTTGCAAGGTAAGTGAACTTGTCCACAGTACTCAAAACTTCTCCATTTTCTATAATCGCTGGTTCCACATAAGGATGGTGTGGTGCTTGCTGGCTGGTGGAGCACTTGGGTTTTCTTGGTGTTAATTGTTAGACCAAAATGAGCACAAACAGCAGAGAATCAATTCATACTTTGCTGCATCTCAGCTTCAGGAGCTGCACTGAGTGCACTATTATCTGCAAACAGAAGATCATGCACCAACACTCCCTCAGCTTTGGTCTTGTCTTGTAGCCTTTTCAAGTTGAAGAATTTGACTAGTGCCCACACCTGACAAGATTTCCAAGGAGGCAGAACCCATTGGCTTTCTTGGCAAGCTATACTACTTTGTTGTTTCAGTCATTTCAGTCATGTCTGATTCTCCATGACCCCATTTGGGATTTTCATGGCAGAGATAATGCCATTTTCTTCTCCATTTATTTTATAGATGAGGATACTGATTTATTTTTTTTTATTTTTTAGGTTTTTAGGTTTTTTCGTAAGGCAAACGGGGTTAAGTGGCTTGCCCAAGGCCACACAGCTAGGTAATTATTAAGTGTCTGAGACTGGATTTGAACCCAGGTACTCCTGGCTCCAGGGCCAGTGCTTTATCCACTACGCCACCTAGCCGCCCCCTACTGATTTATTTTAAAGATGAGGATACTGCAAATGATTAAGTGACTTGCCCAGGGTCACAGAGCTAGTAAGTGTCTGAAGCCAGATTTAAACCCAGGAAGATGAATCCTCTTGATTCTAGGTCTGGCTCTCTCTCCAGACTCCATCACCTAGCTGCCCCCATTTGGGGACTAGTTATTATGAAGATTTTCCTGACATCTGGCCAAAACTTGTTCTTTTGCAACATCCCCAGTGCAGAGATTCTGCCCTCTGGAGTCAAACAAGAGCAAGGCTGGTCTCCCCTCCAATTGACAGGACTTCAAATATTTGAAGACTACTCTCTCATGGCCCTGAGTGATCTCTTCTGTGGTTTCTTTCAGCCATTTTCCATAAGACATGGACTCTCTGGTTCTTTTAGTGTTAGGTGAATATTAAAAAACAACACCAACAACTCTGAAATCTCCCTGGAGAGGCAGTGTATGACCAAGGAAAGAACTCTGGGCTTGAAGCAAGAACACTTGGGTTCAAATCTTTGGACCTGGAAGTGATGATCCCCTGGCTCAGTCAATCACTAAGTTCAGTGATTAACCATGCATCATCTTTCCAAGATTCAATTTCACTCTTTTTAAAATGGGGACAGTAAAACAAACACAGGTTGAAATATAAGAATATGAACAAAAGCCTCTTATAGCTATAAAATTCCATCTAAATATATCAGCTATTACTGGTTTTGAAACTTCCAGACAGAGTATGCTTGGCTTGGCTGACTTCACCTACAGCACAGCCTGTAAACATTGGTGGTGTCTCATCAACTTGGGAAGACCTGAACACATTACAGCATGTGAATATGTGCTCCATTATTATCGATCCATAAGAAATAAATTTGATTAATATAGGATTATTTAATAAATAATAATTAATAATGTAATTATTTGATGAATATATAATTAAAAGAACTATGGTAAAACTTGATATGGTCAAATGCTGAGTAAATGAGAAAAACTGAAACAATGGACACAGAGTGTAAAAGAGACAACACTGAATTTGGGAATCAGAAAGATCTGAGTTCAAATCCCATCTTAGACACTACTGTGCAATCCTGCTAAGTGATCAGTCAGTTGGTAAGCAATCATTAAGCACTTTCTGTATCCCTGGTGCTGTGTTGAGCAGCAAGGAAGCAAAGAAAGGCATAAACATGATCCCTGTTTCAAGGAGCTAACTTTCTAATGGGGAAACAATATGCATACAGCTGTTTACATGTGAAATATATAGAGTAGGGGCGGCTAGGTGGCGTAGTGGATAAAGCACTGGCCTTGGAGTCAGGAGTACCTGGGTTCAAATCCGGTCTCAGACACTTAATAATTACCTAGCTGTGTGGCCTTGGGCAAGCCGCTTAACCCCATTTGCCTTACAAAAAAAAAAAAACCTAAAAAAAATGAAATATATAGAGTGGGTAAATGGGAGGTGTGAAGGCAATTTTTATTTTTAAAGAATTAAAAAAACAGTATTGGTTTCTGTCATCACAAATCAAGATTTAAAGATCACTTGAAGTGATGTTGAAAAAAATGAGTGTGATATTTGGCATTTGGTTTCAGTATGGGAAATAGCAGAGTGAGATGATTTCAGCAAAATAAGGAAGGAAAAATTTGAGGAAATAAGATGGTCTAGAAGGGTGACAAGGGAGAAAGAACACAGGGTTTGGAGCAGGTAGATCTGGATTCAAATCTTAGGACACTTACTAGCTATGTGGTCTTGACCCAGTCTTTCAGCTCTTTGGACCTCAGTTTTCCTATCTGTAAAGTGGGGCTAATAATCCTTGTCTTGCTTATATGGCAATGTGTTAAACATGGCTGAACATGTATAACCTCTATTAGATTATTCGTCTGCATTGGGGTTTCATTGTTTTGAAGACATAATAATAATAATAATAATAATAATAATAATAACTCACATTTATACATACACACACACAGCCATATATACACAACCATTTATATATATACGAATATATATAGCAGGGGTGGGGAACTCTGGTCCAAGAATTGAATTGGTATGGCATTGTCAAGGAAGCTGCAGATGGGGTCTCGAAATTCAATAAATCTAGCAGCTTTTTAGGGGGGGAATTAATTAAATATTTGACCAAATATAGTCTGAGAATGATGTTAAAATATCCAAAAGGCCCTAAGCAGAAAAAAAAGGTTGCCCACCCCGGGGATATAGGATCAGCATGCATTACTATGTAGTGTTGAATGGTCCTGTCTTTTTGAGGACTTTGTACATATATGTATGTGATATATACATACATATATATATACATGCATATATATATAATTTCCTTTGAAACTCATAACAACCCTGTGAAGTAGCATTATTATTATCATCCTCATTTTTACAGATGAAGAAACTGAGATCTAGAAATGCCAAAGGGTAAAGAGCTGAAGCAACATTCCATCTCAGATCCTTTCCCTGCCTTCCTTTTCTTCCTCCTCTCCTTCCCCTCCCTTCCTTCCTCTCACTTTCCTTTTCCCTCTCCTCCCTTTCCTTCCCTTTCTCTTTCTTTCTCTTCCTCTTACTTTCCCTTCCCTTCCCAGTTGCCCTTATTGGGGACCACATTGGCTGACTCCATGTCCAGCCCTCTGCTATTGTCTAGAGGGTACTCTACCCACCCACATCTGGAGGGTCCCAGCTGGAAAGAACTTCAGAGGTGACCAAATCCAATCTGTTTAAAGTTACACCATTAATAAAAAAAAAAAACAGAACCAGACTTGAACCTGGGTCTGTTGACTTCCAATTCAATGTTTTCTTCCATAACCAGGGTCTCTTATGTCTTTAATAGAAAAGGACTCAGAGTGCTTATTTAAATCTGGGACCACCCCCCAGTACTCAGAACAGTGAGTGATTTGTATCAAATTATCTCCTCTGGCAATTAGTAAGAACTAAACAAAAGGTGAGCCTAGGTAAAGTGAAGTGTTGGAGGCAGGCTTCAGGGAGAGCTGGCACCTTTCCTCTGCTCTTGGGAGGAGCTGCCTGGAGAGCAAGCTGCCAGCTCCACCCTCCACCCCAAGCACCTCGGGCTGCCACAAAGGTGGGAGGGCTCAGTCTGGGTGCTGGGAGCCCCACAGCTGGAACTGACCTAATGAATGAGATACACACAGCTTGACCTTCTAGGGTTGCAGAAGAAAAACAGTGCCAGATGTCTCCCCTGGCAACAGGGGCCAGGGTTCTCCCTCCCCCTGCCCTCTGTCAACAGCTTCCACCTCCACCGCCTGGTATCACCTGCCGCCTCTCAGCCTTTACAGATTCACAGTGTGTCCTTGGACATTTTGGTTCCCAGGGTTAAGAGCTGTAAAACATCCCTTGTGTTCTCCGCAAGGGGGCAGCCTTAAGTCATCGTGAAACTCTCCATGGGCCAGAACTGCAACAGAAGCTCAGAGCTAGAACCACAAAACTTTAGAACTGGAATTGGAGAATTTCAGAACTGGAATCTTAGTATTTCAGAGCTAGAACCACAAAATCTTAGAACTAGAATTAGAGCATTTCAAAAGGAGAATTATAGAATCTAGAACTAAAATCACAAAAATCACCGAAGTTAAAGATTTCAGAACTGGAATCACAGAAGCTCAGAATTAGAATCACAAAATCTTCCAAATGAAATTAGAGAATTTTACAAAGTTCAGAAGCTTAGAACTGCAATCACAAAATCTCATGACTAAAAACACAAAATTTCAGAACGGGAATCATAAAATCTTAGAACGAGAATTAAAGAATTTCAGAACTAGAATTAGAGAAATTCAGACCTGAAATAAAAAAAAAACACTGGAATTCAGAACTGGAATCACAGAAGTTCAGAACATAGAGTCATTTGTTCAACAGTCGAAATCATTCTCTCCCCCCAACTTGCCCTAGTTGCTCCAATTCTTGTCCTGAGGGCTAAGAATGAGCCTAATCACTCCTTCATGAGGACAGTTTGTCAGACTTTTGAATTCAGCTCTCAGAATTCCCTCTGAATCTTTTCTTCTTTAGGCTAAACATTCCTATTCCCTTTGATCAATCTTCAAATGACACCAAAGTAACAACAAATAAGTGACAGTTAAACACTGACTTAGCTTTTTAAAGCAAGAAAGCTTAGAGGAGAAATGTGAGAATGGGCCCCCAAAAAAGCCCAACAAGGTTTGAACCAAACAGGAGGCTGCCCCCCTCTGCCAGGAGAGACAGCCTGCTTACCTGCAGGTCTCTAGCAGACACTTTGTGGTAAATGACTTCTTCATCTCGGCGCTTCTCCTGGGGAATCGTGATGTTGGCCAGTGCAGTCTCAAAGTCCAAGATCTGCTGCATCTGGTAACGGATGGATTCCTCATCTCCCCCTCCTAGGAGCTTGCCCAGCTGTACCATGTAGTTCAGGTAGCCCGTCAGGACCTGGGAGAGACAGGGTGACATGGTGAAGGGGCAGTGGATGGAAAGAACAGGAATGTGAGCTCTGTCCTACCTTGGTCATTAACTCTGTGGGAGAGTGGGCTTAATTAAGTCAGCTTCCCAACTCTGGGCCATTTCCTCAAAAGTAAAATGAGGACCTAAGATAACAATTTCTGGGGTCCTCTCTAGTTTTAGATCAAGATTCCCATTATTTTAAAAAAATTTTCTTTTTCTTCTATTTCCTATGCCATTGGAAAAAGAAAAACAAAACCCTTGTAGAAAAACATTTAAAGAATATGTATATAAAAAGCAAATTCCTGAATAGGTCATGTCCCAAAATATGTGTCTCATCTGGCCCCTGGAATACTGGGATTCCTTTCCCTGGGGACCTTGCTTATGATGTCTTCCCTGGTCCTCACACCCTGGAAATGATTGCTCATTTTTCCAATCCTATGGTATTTTGTACTCTTCTTATGAATTTATCCTATTGTGGTCTACCTTACATTTTATTTATTGGTGTACACAGTCCTATTAGACTGTGTTTCACCCATCATGTTATCAACTTTCACTCCAGTATCATGAACAGTGAAGTACACACAGTAGGCACTCAATAAATGCTTGCCGACCATTGAAAGAATGATGTGGCCCTCCAGTGTTGAAACCCCACTTGATTCTGTTCTTTCACATAATCCCAGAACTTCAGAGCTGGAAAGGGAATCAGACAACACACTGGACAGTTGATTCTGCCCACCTCTGCCTCTGCTCAAAATGAGGACCGCTGGGAAAGGTTTTCCTGACCTTGTCTAAATCTGTCTCTCTCCAATCAGCACCCAGTCTTCTGAGGTCAAGTAAAACAAAAGCCAGGGGCTCATCCTATGACAGTTCAAAGATGGATGGATATATGGATGGCTGATGGACGTATCCTACCTCCCACCCTTCAGATCTCCTTTTCTCCAAGGCAAACATCCAGGTTAACATCTAGTTCTTTTAAATCAGGGATCTTTAACATCTTGTGGGTCTTTAATAAATTTTGGGGCAGCTAGAATGCCAAAAATCAGAAAGATCTGAGTTCAAATCTGACCTCAGTCACTCAAGAACTTTATCACCGTGGGTGAGTTGCTTAACTCCGTCTGCCTCAGTTTCCTCATCTATAAATGAGTTGGAGAAGGAAATGGCAGACTACTTCAGTATCTTTGCCTAGAAAACTCCAAATGGAGTCAGTAGAGTTGGGCGTGACTGAAATGACTGAACAACAACAGCCTCTTCTGTGTCATGATTTCCTCTGACAGTTTGGGGAAGCCTAAGAGCTTTTCCTCAGAATAATGTTTTTAGATGCATAACATAAAATGCATAGAATTATAAAGAAAATCAATTATATTAAAATACAGAAATCAAAAAGACATATATATATATACATATATATATATATATATATATATATATATGTATATATATATATATACACATATATTAAAATGAACCTCTGCTTTCAAAGATCCTTGTCCAGCCTGGATTCTAGATCTTTCAAGATTCTGGATACTGTCCTCCTTTACTCTCTAACCTATACAAGTCCTTCCTAAAGTGGGAGAAGGACAGCCTTCCAGATATAGTCACTGTTTGACCAAGGGAGAGGACAACAAAACGTTAACTTCGCCAATCAGCTCCAGACGCGATGTCTCTAAATGCAACCCAAGAGGTTATTTTTGGTGACCATCTTATACTGTTGATTTTGCAATCCCCTAAAACCAACAGATCTTTTACCCCCCCAAAATGTATTTTATTATTAATTTAATCATTTAACATTGTCTTGATGAGATAAATTAAACTTGATTTATGACTAGTTTCATTTATAGAATGAATTTTAACACTCAAGCATTCATTTATTCATTCAAAAATCATTTATTTTTCTTTCCCATGCTAGGCAGGCATGTTTGGCATAGCTCTCTGCCCAGGGGCATCTCCCACTGTAACAGAGAGGAAGCCCATTTATCTCCTGCACTCATGTGACTTGTTCAGGAGAGGCTTAGGGGTTTTACTGCTGAACTACCATCAGTCAAATGTCATTTTTGCTCTTTACTAGCTTCCAAAACTCTCTGGTGGGGATGGGCTCAGTAAAAAGGGCCTATAGGAGGGGAGGGGAAGAAAGGGAAAGAGGAGGAAGAAAGGAAGGGAGGGGAAAGATGAGATCCTTGTACCTGGAGAAGGTGATCTGGGACCACGAAGGATATTTATCTGATCAGTGATACTCACCTTCTCATTTTCTGTCTTATTCAGATAATAATCTCTTGAAGGTAAGCCTAAACCAGACTGGTCCACCTGGAAGAAAACATAAGAAAAAAATCATCAAGAACAGAGGCCATACCTATCTCATTTCTCAAATATACAGAGACATGACTCATATTTATAAAAATAAAAGCCATTCCTCGATTGATAAAAGGACAAAGGATATGAACAGACAGTTTTCAGCAGAAATCAATGCTCTCAATATTCACATGAAAAATGCTCTAAATCAACACTGATTAGAGAAATGAAAATTAAAACAAGCAAGACAGAAAAGGAAAATTCAAATGCTAGAGGGGATATGGAAAAAATAGAAACACTAATGCACTATTGGTAAAGTTGTGAACTGATCCAACTATTCTAGGGAACACTTTGGAGCTATACCCAAACTACTATGAAGTTGTGCATATCCTTTGACCCAAGAACACCACTACTACTACTATAGTCTATAGTCCAAGAAACTCAAAGACAAGGGCAAAGGACCTACCTATATGTAGAAAAATATTTATAACAGTTCTTTTTGTGGTGGTTACAAATTAGGGGAATGCCCACTAATTGAGGAATGGATGAACAAACTTGTGATGGAATACTGTTGGAATGTGCTGTAAGAAATGATAAGGGAGACAGTCTCGAAAAAATATGGGAAGACTTTCATAAACTGATGAAAAGTGAAGTGAGCATATGTGGGGAGAACAGTATACACAGTAACAGCAATACTGTATGATGATCAACTGTTGAAGACTTAACAATTCTAATCAATACAACAATCCTAGGCAATTCCAAAGGACTCATGATGAGAAATCATCTCCAGAGAGAGAACTGATGACATTTTAGTGTAGGTTGAAGCATATTTTCCCACTTACATTATTTTTTCTTGCTTTTTCAAGTTGCTGTCTGCAATATGACTAATATGAAAATATTTTTACATGATTTCACCTGTATAATTGATGCCATATTGCTTGCCTTCTCAATCAGTAGAGTAGGAGATAGAGGGACAGAGAGAATTGGAAACTCAAAGTGTTAAAAATTAAATGTTAAAATAAATAGTATAATGAAAAAAGACATAAAACATTGTCCAACTGAATCATGAGGTTGGGGATAGAGCACTGCATATGGGTTTCTTGGAGGCTCTTCTCTTTGGACCTCAGTGTTCTCATTTGAAAAAGGAAAGAACTAGCAATGGTTGGGAGAAAGGGAGGGGCGCACAGATGTTCTGGGCAGGTAAGAGGCAAACTGCCCAGATGTTTTCAGCTACATAGGATGTCTTTAAACAATTCAGAAGTTAGGAGCCCAAATGGACCCGGGGTAGAACTCACCTGAATCACATTGCTGTTAGAGTTCTTTGAGTCAGCACTGACGTAGACAGAGAAGAAAGGGGAAGTTCGATAGTGAGCAGTGACCACCTGCAGAGTCTCCTGGAAATTGTCCTTGTCCCATGGACCTGTGATGTTCCAGCCACCAAGCTATAGGAGAGGAGAGAGAATAGAGATAAGGAATTTGAGGAGCTAATGAAAGTCTCTGTTTAATCACAGTGGAGCAACAACAGTAATGGCGCCTATTGCCATAGCCCTGGGATTAGGATTCTCATTTTACAGATAAGAAAACTTAGGCTCACAAAGGGACTTGCCCAGTTACACAGTCAGTAAAAGTCAAAGCCAGAGTTTAAAATCAAGTGTCTTCTTATTGCAAGACTCAAGTCCCTCAAGTTAAATGGGAATAAGAGAGACAATGAAATTCAGTAACAAGGTGGATAGAGGGCATCAGTATAATAAACTTGTGTGATGGTCATGAGTCAAATTTTGGAGAAATAAAAAGTGACTGTTTATATTTTTCTTCTAAGGAATATACACAGGATGTCAGAGCTGGGAGGGCCCTTAGAACACAGAATGTCAGAGCTGGGAGACCCCTAGAACTCGGGGTTTTAGAGCTGGGAGTGTCCTTAGAACCCAGGACCAGGAAGGGCCCTAGAACCTGGGACGTCAGAGCTGGGAGAGCCCTTAGAACATAGAATGTCAGAGCTGGGAGGTACAGCATTCAAAGTCTTTCGTCCTGTGCCTGCGCCTTTGTTAGCAGCTCATCACTTTCCAGCTCAGCTTGCCCACTGTGATGTCACAGGGAAGAAGATTAGAAGGAATGCTAAATGGCCCCCTACCTCCTTCCTGAGGGGGAGGGGAGAGGCCACTGGGGAGCCCCACACACAGAGAAGGTATCTCTCTAATCCTGGGCCAAGACCATCTGTCTTTCATGCATATACCCTTCGAGGAAAAGGAAGTAGCGACTTTGAGAATTTCCTGTTCAAAAAACATGCTACCCTGCATCAGATTAAAGTGAGAAGCGGAGGCAGTGTAGAAAGAACGGGGGAAAAAAAATCACTGCAAATTTCATTCCCCTGGGCCTCAGTTTCCTCAGCTGTCAAAACAAGAGATTGGGCTCAACAGCTTCAGCGATCTCTTCTAGTCAAGAAGCATCTCTCGTCTCTGATCCTAAAGTGCAAGCTCCCTACCTGCAAAGGTGATCCCCCAAAACCCTGGGCATCCTTGTGACTGCCTTATAAATGGCTTATACACTCTAAAATTCTTTTTAAAGTTTTTATCCTGGGGAAAGCTTGTGTTTGTTGATAACTGTTAATAAAAAGAAAGGGAGCCTCCTGAGAGGCCTGGATATGGTAGGACTGGGGAGAGAGATGAAGGGAGGACAAGAGGCAGCCAAGCCAAACCAGAGGGCAGGGAAACCCTACCTTCTCAATCAAAGCAATCAGAGGCTTTGCCCTTAGCTCCTCGATCTTAGACTCATTCATACAGGCCTGGTAATACTGCTGGGCCTTGCGTTCAGCCTCATTGGTGCTGGCGGTGGCATTTTCTGCAAAAACAAAACAAAACAAAACAAAACAAACAAACAAGAGGCAGTTAAAGCTGGGATCCCAATTGGGGAGATTTTACTCTTCTTGGACCAAACTCTCAGAAACTCTCAGTGTAATCCTGGACAAGTCACTCAATTTCTGACTGCCTCAGTGTCCTCAACTGTAAGGTAAGGATAATAATAGCAGCACCTTCCTTGGGCTTTTGAGGCTGAAAGTCATCTTAAAACTTGGGCTGTTTGAGCCAGAAGAGGACTTGGAAGTCAGAACTAACAGGGAGCTCTGACAGAATTGGTGGGACAGAATAGAGTGGACCTTGGGATGCAGAATATTAGGACTAGAGCAGACCTTAGAACCATAATGCCAGAGTTGGGAGGTCCCTGAAAACAAAGACTTTCAGAACTAGAAAGGAGCTTAGATTATAGAATATCAGAACAGGAAGATGAATTAGAGATCATTTGATTTGGCCTACTGGCCCAACTACCTATTTCTGTACAACCCGTGAGCAAAGACTGGATTTTTCATTTTAAAATTTTATTATATTTATTAGAGTCTAATCCAGTCCCTTGATTTTTTATAGATGAGTAAATTTTGGACCAGTGTAAGGAAATGACCACCCAAGGTCACACATGATTAAGAAGCAGAGGTAAGATTTGAAGATCCAGATGTCCTCACTCATAATTCATCATTTTAGTTCTTATCCCTGCACATCCATGCTTTTTCTTTGTATTCCTTGTTAGTAACCTGGCTAGGTCATCACCCCATTTTATTTAGTTTGTCAATTAAAATTTCAGAGACATGGTGTGCTCTGAAAAGGGCAGACTCCCTGATAATCCATAACAGCAACCTGTGTCTCTCCCTATTCGCTAGAAGGGAGGTCTGAAGCACATCCCCCTCCTCTACCCTTCCCTCAGATTACAGCTGAATCAAGTTAACCTAGCTGCTGCCATAATTTCTTCTGCCAAAGGAGACAAATGGTGGTAGCACAGTGGCTAGAACTCTGGGTCTGGAGTCAAGAAGGCTTGAGTTTAAATCTGACTATAGACATTTACTAGCAGTGTAATCCTGGACAAGTCACCCAATTTCTGATTGCCTCAGTTTCTTCAACTGTAAAGTAAGGATAATAATAGCAGCACCTTCCTTCTCTATTGTGAGGATTGAGATAATATTTATAAAACCATAGCACAGAGCCTGACCATAATAGGTCCCTTAGAAATGCTTATTTTCTCATTCCCTGTACAATTTAGGCTTGGGAACCTTTAGGCATAAGAAGGCATTTAGTGTTTCCATTCTTCCTCAAAATCTTCTCATTTGGAGGAGAGAAGAGGTGAAGAGAGGGAGAAGGGATTAGGGAATATGTAAGTCTGTTCTAATTTTCAGCTCCTAGCTCATATTTTTTCTATTTAAGGTTGTAGCTCACATAAACTCCTCAAAGTCTCATTCATTACTAATTAATTTCCCATCTCACTTTATCCTCTTCAGGTACATAGGCTATTTAAAGACTTGTTTTCCATTTCCCTTTTTCTTCCTTGTAAACTGCATCTTGTTTCATTCCTTCCTTTGGGTTTTTAGTTACCCTTATACAAAATCCATGCGGTTTCTTTATGGTTCTCCTTAGTAACCTGGATAGGATGACATCCCATTTTACTGTCTTTTTTTTTCCCAGTTAAATTTTCAGACATGGAGTGTTCTGATAAAAGCAATTCCCTGCTAACGCCTATTGTGCTAGGATCGGTTTCATACAATCAGTGTTTAAGCTGTAAGGGACTTTAGAACACATAATGTTAAAAACACTGTCAGGCCTGTAAGAATCCTTAGAACACAAAGTGTATCTATGCAGAAGGAAACTTAGGATGTAGAATTTCAAAATTCAAGACAACTAGAAGGGAGAAGACTGTTGGGGCATGACATGTCTGGGTTCAGAGAGATCATAGAATTTTAGAAAATAGAATATCCAAAATAGGAGACAGACCTTGGAACACAAGGTTAGAGCTAGTAAGGCACTTGGAATGTAGGAAGTCAGAACTTGAAAGTATCTGCAAGTGCAGACTACTATAGCGCAGACTGTCAATGCTAGAGGTTCTGTGTTTTAAAATCCCTCCCAGCTTTGACATTACGTGTTCTAAGTCTCTTCCCAGCTCTGATATTTTGAGTTCTAAGGTCTTACCCATCTATGATAGTCTATATTCTAAGTTTTCTCCCTATTCCTGCATGTTATGGTGCATTTCTAGCTCAATAATCTATATTTAATTTGTATGAAATAAGGCTATGGTGTGTCAACTTTTACTACATTGATGCTGACTTTATTTAATCATCTGAATTGCTTTTGTAAATAATAAATTTCACACTGTAGCACTGAGACATGCTTTTCTACCATAAGAGATTATGAAGAATAGCTAAGAATGGAGTGGTAGAAAAAACAATTTACAATTCTAAAATGATTTAAGGTTTACAGAATACTTTAAAAAGTCTGGGAAGGAAGAAAAAGCCTTCTGGAAAAGGCAGTGGTTTTCTTTGCCATAAGAAGAGGAAAAGAAAAAGATAACAGAGATGAGAATGAAAAGAAAAGGGGATGGAAGAGGAGGGAGAGGGAATGAGGAAGAAGGGGAAAGAGAGTGCAAAAGAAAGAGAGGAAGGAGAAAGAGGAGGAGGGGAAAGAGAGGGAAATGAAGAAAAGAACAAAGTAAATAAGATGAAGAGGAGAGTAGGCATGAAGTAAGTAAAGGAAAGAGGAGAGGAAGATAGTATAGGAGGGGAAAAGAACAGAGGAGGATAAATAGAATACAGAAGGGAAAGAAGGTACAAAAATGGAGCAGGGGGAATAAGAAGAAAAGAGGAAGAAAATAGGGATAAGAAATGAGATAAGAGGGAAAGTCAGAAGAGTGGGGAGGGAGAAAGAAAAAAAAAGATGTCTAAAGATGGGGAGCAGAGGGGCGGCTAGGTGGTGCAGTGGATAGAGCACCGGCCTTGGAGTCAGGAGTACTTGGGTTCAAATTCAGCCTCAGACACTTAATAATTACCTAGTCGTGTGGCCTTGGGCAAGCCACTGAACCCCAGTGCCTTGCAAAATCTAAAAAAAAAAAAAAAAGAAAAAGAAAAAAGATGGGGAGTAGAAAGAGGGAGGGGTAGGAGTAGAAAAGAGAAAGGGAAAGTGAAATAGGGAAAGGATAGGGGAGAGAGAAGAGGGAGAAAAGAACAAGGGAGGATCAGGGGTAAAAAATAGGAAGAGAAGTTGAAGTGTTTGGATAAAGTAGGGGAGAAGAGGAGGTAGAGGAGAGGGTGAGGGGAAGAGGACAGGCAGAGGGGGACTTCCCAGGGATCCAAGCCAGAGAGAAAGCAGCCTGGCTTTTCAGCACAAGACTTGTTTGAGAGTGAGAAAGCAGCTGGGAGAAGGGAGGGGGAGGAGAAGAGGTACCACAGGCGAGTCACATAGAGAAACCTGCGTTTCTATGGGAACCCCTCCTCAGCATCAGCTCAGAATCTGCTCCTCCTCCCCCTACTTTTTGCAAAGATAGGAGGCTGAAGGTCCAACCCAGAGTACGGGGTCAAATACCACAGGGCCCCCAGGAAGCAGAGGCTTCCCCAGCTCAACATCTGGCTCCAGTTTAGATCCTCAGTGCCAAGGTTGTGGTGGTGGTTGGGGGGAAGGGAGGGGCTGGAGTCTATGCCAGAAAACCCGGAGCCAGGTTGGGGCCCCCGCCCTCACCCTCCCTCAGTGACCAGAGGAAGGTCACTGGAGATAAGAGACTCAAACAAAGGATTGGAAAGAATGGTGAGCCCAGTCCTAAGCAGACCTCCCAAAGTTCCAGTAAATTACCAGGTTTGGGAGACTGGACCCCCCCTTCCCATTATGACTTCCATTCCCCCTCCAAATGTATCAGCACAACAAAGCTTGGGGAGGAGTCTGATGCACCAGAAAGTCCCAGCAGAAGGCAGATGCAGACTTGGGTTTGTACACCAAGGACCATAGGATTCTAACTGGCCACTGCCACTTGGACGCAGAGGGACTGACCACTGTTAAGTTATGTTATTTCTCTCAGTCCCAGTTTTCTCATCTGTTGAATAGGGATAATGGAGGAACTTACCTCTGGAGGGCTGATGTAAGGGTCAGACTGGAAAACCAGCATAAAGTGTAGCATTATATAGTATAAATAGTATACTAGTATAATAAATATCAGTATAAATGCCAGCTACTAGAAGAGCTACTTGGCCTCTGCATCTAGAAGCCCAGGATTCGAGGAAGTGATGGAGGGGAAAGAAGTAGACTTAGACCTAGGATGGGAAGGATCAGCTCAAGTTTGCTACTTCAATGGAACTACAGAGCTGGATTGAATTTTTTTTAAATATGATTACTTCTACTAAGTTTTCCTGTCTTAAGGGAGGCAGCTGTAGTCTAGTGGCCAGAGCAATGGATCCAGAGTCAATCAATCTGTGGTTCAATCCAAGCCACTTCTCTTCCGGCCTCTGTTTCCTCATCTGTAAAATGGGGATTTTGAACTTTAATGCTCAGGAGCAGAGATCTGTTGTTCTTTGCCCTGGTCAAACCACATCTAAAATATTATAACACTATAATAATAGGGTTTGAATAAATTAGAGAGATTTCGATAATTAATCAGGACAGTGAAGAAGGGCCTGGAGACCTGAGGATCAACTGAAAGAACCAGAAATTAAATTGATTATCTAACATGGAGAGAAGAATAATTACAGGTAATATGATTGCTATCTTTAAAACAGTAAAAACAACGATTATATTATTTTCCAATTTTTTAATCTGAACTTGGCAGAGGAGACTGAAAAAGGAGAGGATAAATCCTGGTTCCAGGTAGTAAATAACTGGATTCCTAAGATTAAATGAGTCACAAAATTATAAAATATTAGAATTAAAGGAGGTCTTAGAAAATATGTCAGAACTGAAAAGTTTAAGTTGGCTCGAAGGAGACCTGAGAATCTAGAATGTGAACCTTGTAACAGAATGTTAGAGCTGGGAGGAGCCTTAGAACACTGAATGTCAGAACTGAGAGGGCTTTTTGAACATCAAATATCAGAAAGAGAAGGAACCTTAAAATACAAAATATAAAAGTTGAGAAGGAACTTAGAACAAAGAATGTTAGAGCTGGAAAAGACCTGAGAACAAAGAAAGACAGAAATAGGAGGGACCTTAGAACATAGAAAGTCAGAAATAGGAGGGATCTTAGAACACAGAATGTCAGAAATATGAGGAAACTTGGTATATATAAAATATTAGTAATAGTAGGGATCTTAGATCAGAGAAAGTCAGAAAAAAGAGATCTTAGAACATAGAATGTCATATATGGGAGGGAACTTAGATCAGAGAAAGGCAGGAACTTAGAATGTCAGAACTTAAAGGAACCTTAAAGATTCTCTTGCCATCAAATTATAGATTTAGAGCTGAAAGGAATTTGTGGTTTTTTATGTCCAATCTTCATTTCACAGAAGAGAAAAATGTCTCCCAAAGAAGTGAAATAATTTGCTCAGTCATGTGTCTATGAATCCTGTGTAAGGATTCAAATTCAGGTCTTCCTGACTCCAATGCCAACAGTCCATTCACCAGAACAAGTTACCTCTCCTCCAATCCCTTCCTTTTTCAGATGAGGAAATTGAGACCCTGAGAAGGGAGGTTACTTGGGAATGTCGCATAATCAGGAAATAACAGGGTCAGAATTGGAAATCAGGTCTTCTAGGTCCTCCTCTCCTACTGGTGATTGTAGCAGGGTCTTCCTAGTCTAATTTCATCCATGAGATGGGCTGATTGTACTCTGAAACCGACTCACAGTCACACTCTCCTCCTCTGTAGCTGAGGATTATTATTCTCCCATGAACTATCGCTGAAATGCCTGCCTTATAATGACCATGTGATATGTTTGACCATGTTTGAAAAAAGAGGCCCATTTTATATATGAGAAAGTTGAGGCTCCACATGGAGAACTGTCTTGCTAGTAAGGATCAGGATGGGGAAAACTCAGGTTTTTCTAACTCATTCTATCTGCAGCTGCTCCCTTGAAGTTCCACCTTCTTCCTCTAAATACAGAGACCACATGGACAGGCCATCCTGGTCACTTCATTTTGGCCCCAGCTTCAAAGTGGAATAAATCACATTCAAATATATTTGTTGCTTTTCTGGCATGAGAAACACCCACAAGAAGACCCCTGGGATAGGCTCCCAATGGATGACAGATTCCAATGAAGGCAGAGGTTAAGAGAAAAACCGCACACTTCCATTTTTAAAGTGTTTCACAGGTTACAAAACTACTAAGGAATCAGAGGATCATAGATTTAGAGCTGGAAGTGACCTTAGAGGTCAATGACTTCAACTTTCTCATTTTATGATAGAAACTGAGGCAAAGCTTCAGTGACTTGCCCCAAGTTCACACAGTTAGTAAATGTCTGAGGTAGGATTTGAATTCAGGTCTTTCCCAATTCTAAGCCCACTGCTTCATGACCTAGTTTCCAAGGAAAATAGAAATATCCCTACTCTGAGACTGTTATGGCTGCCAATCCATAGTACCAATCATCATATAACCAGGCCATATTGGCTTTTCTCTTTTCTCACCATGACCCTATAAGCTAGACAAGGTGCAGACTATTATTCTCTACTGGACAGATGAGATGGTTGAGAATCAGAGAGGGAAAGTGCTTCCCTATAGGCACCCAGCAACAATGGGTGGGACCAGGACTTGACTCCCAAGTTCAGGGTTCTTATACTAAGACAGGGTCAAAGTCTACTGGGAGGAAGAAGCTTTTCTGCTAACTCTTGGCTGTCTCGTAGCTAAATAACTACCTGGCCGGCAACCCTGACATGAATTCTATGGACAAACAGCAACTGTTTTCATGGTCAACTGTGAACAGTTCTCTGGGCAGCTCAGAAAGCTCCTTTACTATTTACTATGTCTTATAGCAGAATGCAGAGGGCACAACCTCAACAGAGTCCTGCTTGACTGGGCACCAGGGATTTCCCTCCGGGATTAGCCTATGATAGAACCTGCTCTACCAATTTCTTGTGTGTGTGTGTGTGTGTGTGTGTGTGTGTGTGTGTGTGTGCGCGCGTGTGCTCGTGCGTGCACGCATGCACACAACTGTCTGTCTGCCTGTCTCTTTGTGTCTCTGTATCTTACTGTTTCTGACCAAAAACAGGACTCCAGGATAGCATTCCAGAACATAGTAGAAGAAGGGAGGCAGAAAGAAAACTGGCCTGGTGAATGAGGAATTGTGGCTATTAGTCCCGATTGCCTCCATCATCTCTGAGATCTCTGGGAAGTCACTTTCTTTCTCTACTACTCTCCAAGATCCTCAACTAGAAACGAAGGGGGGCTGGATTAGAGGATCCTCAAGGCTCCTTTGAGCTCTTAGATTCTCTGTTCAGATGTTTCCTGCTCTGAAGGCTTATGTTTGAGGGTCCCTCCCAGTCCTGACATTTTATATTCTAAGACCAGCTCTGATATTCTCTGTTCCAAGGGATCTCTCTCCCAGCTCTGGCATCTGTGTTGTAAGATCCCTCCCAGTTCTCTCATCTATGTTCTAAGGACCCTCCCACCCCTGACATTCTGTGTTCTGAGGTCCCTCCCACCTCTGACATTCTATGCTCCATCTAATATTCTACATTCTATGGCCCCTAAAGCTATGACATTTTATGTTCTAAAAACCCTCAAGTTCCAATGCTCTTTTCCACTCTGCCATCCTATATTCTAAGGTTCCTTTCAACTCTGGCATCTTATGTTCTAGATTTCTTTTCAGCTCTCCTCTTTTCATCTCTGACATTCTATATTCAGAGGTTTCTTGTTTGGACAGTCTAAGATCCTTCCTAATTCTGATATTTTATGCTGTGGCATCTTATGTTCTAAGACTCGTACTTGATGTGATGTTTCCTATTCTTTCTTCATCCCAAGATCCTGTGTTCTAAAGGCTCTTTCTGATCCGACATTCCATATTCTAAGGCTCCCTCTAACTAAAATTCAATGAGGCTGAATGGACTATTTTTCCTTTCCAGTAAGTTTTTGGTCTAGGAAGAAAGAAGAATTTTACTTTTTTTACTCAATGTAATTTTTAAAAATACAAAATCTCTCACCATTCCCTTTCCAAGGAAATAAAATAATCCCTGGGAGACAGTGAAGCCCTAGGTCAGGAGCTGTCACTATAGGCTCATCCTGAATGGATCTGTTATTAATTCTACTCAGTGTCATCCAGTGTGGCTGGGCCCAACTGCCAACAAGAGTAACACTAGAGCTTTGTTTCTGTCCAGTCTGGAATGTTTGTTTTCAATATGATGGACACAGTTCAGATCCCCAGAGGCCTAAGTTTTTCCCAAGCATGCCCGATGTTTTTACTTTACTTATATCTTCTTTCATTCTCTTCCCAGCCATCCCTTATAATAAAAAGTATTTTTTAATAGAAAAGAAAAAATTCAACCAAACTAATATATAGTGAAAGAAGCTGACTTGATAAAGTTACATAGCCAGATTTATTTTATGTTAATAAAGGGCAAAGTGCCCTTGAGAATTTTGCTTGAGGACCCAGACCTTATATCTACAATATTGTTAGCATCCCAACCAATAGCTACACTTAATAAAAATAATTCCCATTTCTTCAGCACATTAGTCTCTACAAAGCACTTTTCTTTACAAAAACCCTGTGAAGTAAATAGAACAAATACTACAATACTCATTTTTACAAAAAAAAGAAACAAACTGAAATTTACACATGTGCAAGGTCACACTAAGGTACCCCCTGCTCTTTAGTTTTCTTTTGGGTTTGGTTTTCCTCATTAGAATGGAAGCTCCTTGAGGGCAGGGTCTATCATTCTTTTCATTTTATATGTCCACAGTAAGTGCTTAATAAGGACTTTTGTATGTCTGCTCTGTTGATCCCAAGTCTTTCTATTGAAAGAAGATGAGAACTTTGGCTGATCTATCTTTCACTAGGCTATCCATCCCCCCTCCCCCTTTTTCTTCTAAGCACAGAGAGAGGGACAATAGCTCCCTTGCTAACAACTTCCCAACCTTTCCTGTATGGAACTCTTTTTATAACATGGCCTAACAGAGTCTCTCTCCCAGGGCTGTAGTAAGGATCAAATGAGATAGAGATGTAAATCACTTTGCAAACTTTAAAAGCCCCATGTGGTATGCAGATGTAACTGGTGCAACTGAATGGTAACCACAAAACTAATCTGTCCATCTCTTCACAGCTTAGCTCTCTTCCTTTTGCCCAGCTCAGCCAAACCCAAGCTGGGAGAGTGGCTCAGGGAAGACAGACACAAAGCCACTCCATTTTAATATCCACTTTTCCTTGACCTATAATTAATGAACATACCTTACTGGCCAACAGGTGGGAATTTGGATTCAGAATATCATAGGATTTAGTCTATTCGTAATCTTTTTTAGGTCATTGACCCATATGGAGGCATATGAAGCCTATGAACCCCTTCAGAAGACTGTTTTTAAAATGTATAATAATAAATTGAAAAAGAAAACAATTATATTGAAAGATAATCCCTGCCCTAAAGAATCTTATAATCTAACACAAGAGGAAGATGAAAATATATTTAAAAGATCAACAAAAATAATATTCAAAGGTCCCAAGATAAGAATCCCTCATTTAGAATTAGCTCAGACCATACTATACATCTGGTCCAACTGCTTCCTCTTCAGAGAGGAGGAAATAGATACCTAGAAGAAGGAAGTGATAGATATCTACAGTGACTTGTCCTTAGCAATCACTCATTAATCACTAGGTGGCAGTTATTTAGTATGGAAAAAGGGAACATAGGACTGAGTTTCCAGCTTGGTCCTGACTCTAGCAGGGACACTAGGATCAAGGGTAACATCCCCAAACTCCTTGAGTTTGTTTCCTCATTCATGAGGCCCTGTTTTTGAGAGACAGACAGAGAGAGAGATAGAGAAAGAGAGAGAATGAGAATGAACACCTACATCGTACATCACTCTATCAGAGAAAATGCCCCAGTGATGATGATTCAGACACTGAATAATAAAGTCGAAAAGAAAAAAAAAGTGCCATATAACAGTATTGCAAGGTATATGAATGACCTACCATTTGTGAGTCATTACCATGTAGCACAATAACAAATTGGGCAGAACATTCAATGTGCTATCCTATTAACTTTGTTCTATTTGGCAATAGTCAATAAACACATATTAAGCAGCTACTATTCACCATATACTAAGCTAAGTGCTGGGGGTTCATATACAAAAAGGTAAAGCAAGTCCCTGCCCTCAAGGAAGTTATAGTCTAATGAAGAAAGACAATATACAAGAGGAAGATGAAAGGCAGGGAGAGGGAAGGGGAGAAGTCAGACAGAGAAGTACCAAAGTGGCCCAACCAAGTAAGCAATGATGTCTGGGCTGGACTCTCTCCTTAAAGGGAGATTTGGAGTTCATGGTCTAACCTTCCAATCAGAGAGGCAAAGGGTAGGGATGAGATGGAGATTTTGATTTAATTACAACACTGAACAATGATCCCCTATGTCTTTATACTGCATAGATACATTAAGATAGTCATCTACTTAGAACTCAGAGAATCAATGACTGGGAAGGGATTATCCATTCACAAATCCCCTTATTTATATATGATAAAACTGAGGCTCAGAGATACTGATTTGTCCATGTTACTCAGCAAATTGGTGGAAAAGGTGCCCTAACTCAGGTCTGCTGCCTGTCAGTCCAGTGACCTTCCCACCATTTTCTATTTTGCAGTGAGGATGATTTAGGCTTGAGGTTGGGAATAACTCTCTCACAATTAAAGTGATTCAAAAGAGTAAGGGGCCAATCTGTATCCAGATAAGGAGATGTGGAGTTTGAACAAAGTTCAAGGACTATTCCCTTTAATTTAGAAAAAAACATATCTTATTATCTTGTTATCTCTTAGACTTATTGTCTCTTCTTTAAAGGATATGATTTCTCTCTCATCACACCCAATTTGGATCAAGGTACAACATGGAAACAAAGTAAAGACTGACAGATTGCTTTCTGTGGGGGTAGGGGGAGGGAAGTAAGATTGGGGGAGGAAATTGTAAAACTCAAATAACAACTTTAATAAAAACAAATTTAAAAAAAAAGAGTAAGGGGCCAGCTGAAGTTTGCCCCTTGTTTGAGATATCTCAAGGTTAGATAGCTATGTGCAAAACTTATTTTCTTTTTTTAAAAATTAGAGGGAACAATGGACAGGATATCCAAATTCATTAGTAAAGTTTTCCCAGACTACTCAATACCCTCTCTTTTACTGGTAATAAAGTCCCTCTTCCCTTATTTTCTATGTGAACTTAAGCCAAAGAGAAGTCCTTTTCATTACTTACTATGTGAAGACAATGCTACAATTAACTATTATCTCATTTTACCCTCAAAACAACCCTGGGAGGTAGGGGCTCTTGCCATAGCCATTTTACAGAACTGGGGTAGATAGAGATTAAGGGACTTGCCCATGGTCTTACAAATAGCGTCTGAGGCCATATTTGAACTCAGGTTTTCCTGACTCAAGGCCCTATGATTTAGCCACTGCCCCACCTAGTTGCCTCAAGGCATAAATGATAGTTGACTAGAGTGCAGAAGTAGCCCGATTCTTGTATCTTTTTATGGTTTGACTCCTCTCTCTTGTCCTACCGTCCCCCCTCCCCTGATGCTCAGAAGTACTCACCCAGCAGATGCTTCATGATGGCTTGGTTGTGCTCCCAGAGGTTGTTGAAGGTCCCCCATCGGGAGTGGCCATCAGGCACAGGATTGGCCTTTATCCAGCCCCCACAGGCATAGCTGAAGAAGTCTTGGCAGGGGTCCACTGTTTGGTCCAAGGAGCTCAGGATGGAGCTGGTCACTGAGATGCAAGCTTCACTTAGGCACAGAGTAGGGGGTCCTAGAAGGGCAACAAGAGGTCAATGAGAGGCTGTGGAGGATGCTGCAGGATAATCAATTGTTCAATAAACTTTTATTAAGGACCTATTATGTGATAGGCAGTGTCCTAATCATTGGGTATAGTTTCATTTGACAAATGATTATTAATATTTCTCCTTGTATAAGATGCACCTTAATTTTGGGGCCTGAAATTTGAAAAAATGTATTTCATAAAGTTATTGAATTCATTTTATTCATCATGAAATTCAAGGACTTTCTGCTCCTAGCATTCAGGCATCTTTCATTTATTAATTTGTTTGTTTGTTTTTATTTTTTTCCAAAGCAATAGGGTTAAGTGGCATACAAGTCTGGTGCCTGGATGCATGCTTAGTCCATTCCGTTTCATGAACCTGAAACACCATTTGTATCTGCCTTTAAAATCAGTAGCTTCTTTTTCTTTTCTTTTTAATTTTTTTTTTATTTATTTAAGGCAATGGGGTTAAGTAACTTGCTCAAGGTCACACAGAGTAACTTCTTTCTCCTCAACAACTCTTCTTGCTTCCTGCTGGACCATCTTGGTGGACACAGGAATTCCACTTGGCCTTTGCTCTTCAATCCCCTCTTTAAATCAGGCTATTTGGCTGCCTCGCCTCTCATGGCTGTCTTCTGCCACGGCATTTTCAGGAGGGTTTCTGCTTCCAGTCTTGCATTGTTTTGTCAGTAGGAGGAGGACCAAACTGATGATACACAGCATGACTGCCATTCACTTTTGCAAACTGGATCACTCTGAACTTGAGTTCAGCACTGGATGAAAATCTTTTCTGAGCCATTTCTGGGCAGAACATGGTAAAACATTACCTAATGTATCGGTAATAAATATGAAACAATGCACGCAAGGATACCAAAAAGCAGGAAATGCAAGAAAAAAAATCACAACTACTGTATAAGGGGCTTCCAGTTTTTAGTCCCCAAATTTTTTGGAAAAGGGTGTGTCTTATACATGGGGAAATACAATACTTTGTAGCTAGAAAGCAAGCTCATTTGAAGACAGGGCCTTTTTCATTGTGGTTCACTGTCACATAGTTAATACCCGAGAAATTTTTATTATCAAATTGATGAATAGATTGTAAGTAGAGAAGACTCAGATCTTCCTGACTCTAAGTCCTCACTCAATCCACTAAACTACATTGCTTCTCAATATAACACAGACTACTATAATACACAGTATTATATGGGCAGCAGGGGAGTCAGAGTGGTGGACTGGGAGTCACGAAGACCTAAGATCAAATTCTGCTTTTGGCATTCACTAGCTATTACCCTGGGCAAATTGCTTCACTTCTGCCTGCCTCAGTTTCCCTATTTATAAAATGAGAATGATAAAAGCACCAACATAACAGGGTTGATGTGAAAATTAAATGAGATAAGATAATAATGATTATGAAAAAAAATTAGAAAATTACAAAACTACTTTGAAGGCTGAAGGAGAATTCTCCTATTGACTGTGAAAATGAATACATACTTGGGTTTTAAAGAATGGATAGGAATATAACAGATGAAATGAAGGAACAAAGCCATTGGAGGCATAAGAACACATTGTCACCACTAACTAGGGAGCTCAGTAGATAAAATGTTAGATTTGGAATAGGGAAAATCTGAGTTCAAATCTTGCCTGTCAGGCAATAAGTATTTATCTTATTTTTTTAATTGATTGTAAAATCACAGACAAGTCACTTTCCCTTTTTTGAGTCTATTTTCACCTCTATAAAAATGAGAACTAGACTAGATAGAGGCTAAAGTCCTTGCCAACTCTAAATCCAATGAAATTTCAGCCCTCCCCCTTACCTATCTTCAAAGAGAAGCTAATCTGATCAACTGATCTTATCTAAGAAATTTGATGAGCATAGCCAATAAACTTTTATCTCCTAATTATTCAGGCAGCTATTGCTATAATACTTTCTTCTTTTTCTGCATATTGGACCAAGGTCTTACATGGTCTTATGGGCAAATCTAAGTTTATTATTTGGGAGGATATATATACATACACACACACACACACACACACACACACACACACACACACACACACACACACACATAGTATGTTGTAGATAGCAACTTAGAAAGGAGTTATAGCCTGGTTAAAGATGGAGGCTTGGCACACAAGTGGTCTGTCTTTCTCTCTTCCTTGTCCTATCATGTATAATGTTCAGGACTACCAAGCTAGCAAATTGGTTGTTTTGGGGCTTAGAATTAGGAGAACCTAGGTTCAAATTCCACTTCTTATGCTGGCTATCATTAAACCCTCTGTTCCTCAGTTTTGTGAGGCACATTAAATGAGGGGGCTAGACTCAATAGCCTCAAAGGTCCCATCTAAGTTTAAATCTGTAATCTTAAATTTATAATCCTTTTCTCTCTCTCCTTAGTTTTCCTCTTAAGAATTCAGAGCAGTGAGTCATTGATGTTGACATAATGTAGATTTGAGGACCTATTAAAGGAACTGAAGAGAGGACTCAGGGGAGATATAAGAGCTATTCTCAAGTATTTCATAGGCTATCACATGGAAAAGGAATTAGCCTTGTCCATTTGTCTTGAGGACAGATCTGGGAACAATAAGTGGGAGTTGCAAAGGCACATTTAGGTTTGATGTTAGGAAATGTTTCTAACAAGTGGAGATATCCAAAAGTAGAGTGGGATGACTCTGGAGGTAGTTTCCCCCATCCCGAACCAACAAAAGTCCTTAATAATGAATGTTCATCTATGGGGGAAAATGCAGACAGGTTTCTTGAGAAGCAGCATGGCATGAAAGAGTACTAGACTTGGATAGTACAAGACTAATCTTGGATTCAAACACAAATCTGGGTTTGCTGTTAGCTATTCATATCTGATCCTCCAAGACTATTATACTCCAAGAGGGCTGGGTCTTTGGTGTATTTTTCTTTCAGTATATGACCAGCAGCAAATCACATGACCTCAAATCTCAGTTTCTCCACCTATAAAACAGGTATCAAGACATTGTGGGCTTTGATTTTTAAGGTCAAAGAACTGAATGCAAATCCTGCCTTCTCTACTTATTTCTTGTGTATTATTAGGCAAGTTATTTAATTTCAATTGAAAAATGAGGAAGTTAGATTACCTATCCTCTAAAATCACTTCCAGTTAATAAACCTTTGATTCTGTAATAATCCAAAATAGTGGGAAGGTTAATTTAAGTTCAATATTGGGAACAACTTCCTAACAATTAGAGGTATGTGTCCTATAATAGAATGGGCTCTCTTGATGGATGGTGAGTTCCACATCACCAGATGAGAAACTGTTTGAATATAGAGAATGTACAGCCATTTGTCAGGGAGGTTATGAAGGGTATATATTTGACTCAATAAGATCTCTTATAACTCTGACATCCTGTTAACAACATCAGATGCTGGCTATTTGTGCTTGGAAGCAGCAGAGGGTGGAAGCAACAACTCCTCGAGGAATAAGGACTAGTGACCTCTCACTGGCAGGTGTTGGCCTCATCTCCCTTTGTAATTACAGTGCATAGGGCTCCAAAAGGTGACTTGTGAGCTTATTAACATCTGATGGCAACAGGAGGCATTTCCAGGCAGAAACACAGCTAGCAGCAGGAAAATAGCTTTCTAGGTTTAATTTTAAGGATCAGACTTGGTCTGGGGAATAATACTAATGGTTCCCATTACTTTTTAGTTTACAAAACGTTTTCTTCAAACATTCCTTGGAGGATAATTCTTATCTCCATGTTACAGATGAGGGTCAGAAGGGAAGTGAATTGCCCAAGGTCATTCAATTAGAGTGATGCAGAGGCAAGTCTTTTCCACTGCATTATGGTATTCTCATATTCTCTCTCTCTCTCTCTCTCTCTCTCTCTCTCTTTCTCCCACCCTTCCCTCCCTGTCTCCCTCCCTCCTTCTCTCCCTCTTTTCTTTCTCTCCTCTCTTCTCTGTTGGTCTCCTCTTTTTCTCCCTCTCCTCCTCCTCCTCTCTCTCCTTTCATCTCTCTCTGGTCTGTCTCTGTCTCTGTCTCTCTCCTCTCTAGGTCTTGTTTTCTTTCTCTGTTTCTGTCTGTTCTCCTTCGCATTCATTCACTCCCTTATCAGAGAAAGCACTTGTTTGCCTGCTGACACACACAGATGGCCTTGGCAGCCAGAAAGACCCAGACCTCCCAGACAACCCCCCCAGCTCCTCTTCCTCTCCCTCCCTTCCCTAAGCACTGACCACAGTGAGTCACTTTCTGAAGAGTTTGAGATAATCTTTGGAAACAACCTACTCTTTCTTTTGCTGCTCATGTTTGCAAAGGTACCTGTAGACCACACCAGGGAGGACTCATCTGAAATGTGAACAAATATGTATGGAGGTGCCCAGACATAACTCATAGGTGGAGATCTCAAGGATAATCAGAGGATTTGCTATGACGGACTTGATGTTTGCTCAGACATGACTGGTGCCAACTCTCACTGGGTAACCAGTTTGGTTGGCCAGGAGAACTGGGGCATCTTTCTCACTGAGTTAACTGACAAGAAAGCACAACTGCTCAGGTTGTGCCTGACCCCTGGCTGTGGTGTGTTGAGCCTTGATAAATAACTAAGAACTAAGAGAGAGATTCTGAGGTCAGATCCGGTCTCTGACTACCTCTGGTTCTGAGGTCAGTTCTGCTACTCCATCTCCTGACTGGCATTTTCTCTGGTCCATGCCTAGAATCATCTCCCTCCTCATCTCTGCTTCCCAGTTTCCTTCAAGTCGAACCCAAAATCCCACTTTCTTCCCACTTCTCCCAATCCCTCTTAAGTCTTCCTTCTGTTAATTTAATTCTATTGATCCTATATATAATGTATTTGTACATAACTATTTCCTTGTTGTCTTCCTTGTTATGAAAGCAAGGACTGTATTTTGCTTTTTTTTTTTTGTAGCCCTAGGGCTTAGCATAATGTCTGGCACCTTAATAAATGTTTACTGACTGACTGATTCTGGCAATATGACCCTAGTCAAGTCACTTAACCCTCCCTGACCCAGGCAATTCTCAAGATAAAAGCAGGGTCGGTTAGTAATGATTGGGATTGGCAAGAAGAGTTTTCTTGCCAGGAACTGACACTCACAAGAATTAAACCATTTGCCCAGATTCTTTCTGATAGTCAGTGGAAGAATTGGGATTTAAATCCAGAAGTAGATTTTTAAAAGAAAGACTGCTGGCTCTGGAGTCAGAAAGACCTGAGTTCAAATTCTGTGTGACCTTGAGGAAGGTGGTCTAGTAAAATGGCTTCTCCAACATAAAAAATGGAAAAAGTCCCACATGTTCAAAAATATTTATAGCAGCTTTTTTTTAAAGTGGCAGAGAATTGGATATTGAAGGGATGCTCATCAATTGAACAAGTTATGGTACATGAATACTATGGAATATTATTCTTCTATAAGAAACCATGAATGGGGCAGCTAGGTGCCACAGTGGATAGAGCACCGGACCTGGAGTCAGGAGTACCTGGGTTCAAATCCGGTCTCAGACACTTAATAATTACCTAGCTATGTGGCCTTGGGCAAGCCATTTAACCCCATTTGCCTTGCAAAAACCTTAAAAAAAAAAAAAAAGAAAGTAAGAAACCATGAATGGTTGGACTCTAGAGAAGCCATGGAAAGAATTACAGGAACTGATGCTGAGAGAAGGGAGCAGAACCAAGAGAACATTGTATATATCAATAACAACGTTATTTGATCAACTATGATGGATGAAGTTCCTCTTAGAAGTTCAAAAATCTAGGACAACCCTGGGAGACCTGTTATGGATGACACCATCCACATCTAGAGGAAAACCAAACCAAACAACTCCCCCCACAAAATCTGAAATGATACTTTGTTCATTTCTTAAAAACTTCTTGTATGTTTTTCCTTCCTATCCTATGGTTTTCTTTTTTTTCCTTTAATCTAATTCCTCATACACAAAATGACCAATAGGTAAACATGTTAAACACAAATGAACATGTACAACTTTTACATGACTGTTACTGGGGGGGGTAGAGGGGCAAGGCATGGTAGAAAAATGTGTAACTTATAAATAGCAAATAGATGAATGTTCAAACTTTTATAACTTTTATAACATTTAATTGGAAAAATAAAATAAAATATCAACCAAAAAAATCTCCAGTTCTAAGACCATAATCATTTATGCCCAGTTACTCTTGACATTTAAAACCTGCTTATTTCTGTGTGATGCTCAGCAAAGCACATAAACTTTCAGGGCCATAGATAACTCTCCCAGAGAAGGTACCAAACCTATATCTGCACAGGTATTTTCCTCATCTGGAAGTTCTCCATATCAAATAAATCCCAAATCTAGTCCTTTTGTTCATGAAGACTATCACATCAGGGAAGTAATGCCACAAGCACGAGAATTGAATTGGGTGGGTGGGGGGGAGAAAGGGCTGTGCTAAGTCACTAGCCTCACTTTCTCCTCCAGTCATCTGAGTCCTGTGACCAGATATGAATCAGGATGACTAAAGATGGCCCTAGATGTGAGACAATCAGGATTAAGTTACTTGCCAAGGTCACATAGCTTATAAGTGTCAAATGTCAGAAGCCAAATTTGAATTCAGGTCCTACTGAATCCAAGGTCAGGGTTCTATCCATTGAGTCATCTAGCTACAGAAACATCAGCTTAGAGCTAAAAGGAACCTTGAAAGATAAAACTTCCATTTTATAGAAGAGGAAACTGAGTCCCAGAGACCTTAAAGGGTTTGTCAAGGTCACATGTATAGTAAGCATCAGAAGCGGAATTTGAATCCAAGTCCTCTTTCCTCTGTATCCTGAGGTTTGTTTCAGCCAAGAGAAAGGAAGAAAGGGGCGAGTGCAGGGTTGGGGCTGGCTCAGATGGCACTTACTAGTTTTGTACTGAAAGGCCAAGACTGCCAGGGATGCCAACAACCCCAGTACCAAAAGGCCAATCACCACTGAGAGGCGCTTCTCGACATGAGTTCTCTCAGCCCAACAACTCCGACCATTCCTGGAACCTCGGAAATTCACCTGCAGGAGGAGGAGGAAGAGAAATTAATTTCAGATTCCTTCCCATCAACAAAAGCATCCCCACCCAACCATCATGGAGGACATGGTCAGCATGGTGGGAACAAAGCCAGGGAGATATTTGGGCTGCTCTCCCACCTTCAGGTGGGTCTAGTTCTCAGGGAATTAGCCCTAATCCGGTAAAGAAATCCCCGCCCTTGATCAGCAGCTCAGATTTGCTGCTCAAACATCAGAGATGCCAGTGGCTAAGCTTAGGAGGGTCTGTGTGTTTTAAAAGAGTCACTTGATATGGGGTGGGGGAGTAGGGAGGAGGGAGAAAGACAACTTTCTCTAATTCTTCCATCACCAAGTCCAGGAAATGACAGGACTCTGGACCTCTTAAGTCTCCAGAGAACATTCCAGCAGAACCTCCTTCACACCACCACAGAGGTGGAGGCCAAGAACTGTCCTCTTGGAGTTAGAGGAGCTGGGGTGATGTTGTATGGGTCGAGTTGTGGGTTGTGGGCTTGTCATGCCTTCATAAGATTGTAGTTTGAGCACTGGAAGGGACCTTAGAGGCCATCAAGGTTAACTCCTCATTTTACAGAATGAGGAAACTGAGGCTGAGGAAAGTTTTTGTGACTAGACTGAGTCACACCAGGGTAGGGGTAGGATTGAACTCATGATCTCAGACTAAATCTGGAGTTCCCTCCATATTAAAGAGGAGGAAACTGAGGTTCAGAGAGGCTAAATGATGACTTGTCCAAGGTCACACAGATAGCAAGTAAGGGGTAGAATTTCAATTCCAAATACAGCATTCTCTTGCAAAATACTGTGCAGCCTCCTACAATGTTTTCTCATTTATGAAATGGGATAATATCTGCATTTCCTATTTTTAAGGTTGTAAGGGAAGTATTAAGTTAATGTGAACTATTATTCCTCCTCCCCCCCATCATCCCAGAAAGCCTCACCACTCCTGATACCTCCAGAAAGACTAAGTTCCCTCTTAGCCTTTACCAGGCTTTTTCTACATTATATATCTGTTGTGTAATATTTTGTGTGAGAGACAGCATGGCAGAATGGTTAAAGGCCAGGGAGATGTGAGTTCAAGTCTAGCCTCAGATATATGAGCTTTGTGAGCCTGGAAAAGTCACCTAGTCCGCCAGATAACCTCCTAAGATTAAGTCACAAATAGTCCAATCAGTCTCAGTTGGAGGTGGTGTGCACATTAGGGAGCTCCACCACACTGTTGAAATCACAGGTCCTATTTTAACTCATTAAATAAATAGGTTTTGTATTAGGGTCATCAGTACTTGTATAACCTTTCCCCTGCCTATCTATGATTTCCATGAAGACAGGAGTCATTATTTCAATAAACTCAGTCCCTCTCCCAGTGTCCAGCACGGTACTGGGCAAACAGTAGGTACTTAATATTTGCTGAATTTAATGTACAGAGCCATAGACTCTTAGAGTGGGGAAAGGTCCAACTACTAACTTAACATCTTCCATCTACTCTATATTAATCAACACTTTCAAACTGTGATGCCCAAATAGGCTTTTGAGTGTTCCTTGGTCAGCAAGGAGATCAAATCAGTCAATTCTTAAAGAAATTAATTCAGACTATTCATTGGAAGGTCAAATACTGAAGTTGAAACTTAAATACTTTGATCATATAAGGAGAAGATTGGACTCATTGGAAAAGTCCCTGATGTTGAGAAGATTAAAGGCAAAAGGAAAAGAGGATGATAGAAAATTAGATGGATAGATAGTATTATGGGAACAACAAATATGAGCTTGGACAAACTTGGTGAGATTAGAGGGTCTGGCATGCTATAAAGTCTTTGGGGTCACAAAAAGTTGGCTATAACTGAATAAAAACAACAATGAAAGAAATAGGGATAGAAAATGGTCTCTGTCCTATATCAGATTGCCTTCTATTGGGGAGGAGGGAGAAGGGAAAGGAGGGAGGGAGAAAAATTATAAAACTCAACCTTGCAAAGAAAAATGATTGGTAGAAACTACCATTGTATGTAGTTGGAAAAACCAATAAAGTATTTATATATAAAAAGAAAGAAAATGGGCTCTGTGATTTCATTAATACAGGAATTTCAGGAGGAGGACATGCCCTCTATTACAGATTTGCACCTTTCCTGTAAGTGAAAGTCTCAATGAGCTGCTTGTAGCATGGATAGGATAAGTGATTCAACCAGAGTCATTGAGGCCAGGTAGGACATGAGCTCAGGTCTTTCTGGTTTGAAGACCAGCTCTCACTCCACTATGCTGTCTCTAATGTAACATATATTTATATTATATAATGTACATGCCATCTTCCCCATCAGAATGTAGACAGAGGAATGTTTTCTAATTAATTTTTTTCCATCAACAAAGATATGACTTCCTCCCTTCCCTAACCTTCTCCCCACCCTATCCCCCCACTAAAAAAAGAGAAAGAAAACTGCTACAAACACATAAAGTCAAGAAAAACAAATTTCTGAACTGGCCACATCCCCCTGCCCCCCAACATTTGCTTCCATGTTCTGAGACTTTTACCTATCCATAAGGAGGTGGGGAAGTTTCATGTTGCATTCCTAGTCCTCTGAAATCAGGGCAAATTATGACTGTCAGCTTTTTTTAATAGCCTGTCTTTACAATATGGTTGTCATTATATAAATTGTTCTCCTGGTTTTATCTTCACTTTGCATCAGTTCATGTAAGTTTTCCCAGATTTCTCTGGAACCATTCCCTTTATTTTCTTCTTTTTTTATTTTTTGCTAGGCAATGGGGTTAAGTGGCTTGCCCAAGGCCACACAGCTAGGTAATTATTAAATGTCTGAGGCCGGATTTGAACTCGGGTACTCCTGACTCCAGGGCCGGTGCTCTATCTACTGTGCTACCTAGCCACCCCCATTCCCTTTATTTTCACAAAAGCATTCCAATTCATCAATATACCATAGCTTGTTCAGCCATTCCCCAAATGATGGATAACCTATCAGTTTTGAGTTCTTTGCCACTGAAAACAGCTATAAATGTTTTTTGTACATCCTTATTTTTTTTTTTTTTGCTTATTTTTTGTTCAGTCCTGTCCAACTCCTGATGTTCCCATCTGGGGTTTTCTTGGCAGAGATGCTGATGTGGTTTCCCATTTCATTCTCCAACTTAGTTTACAAAAGATGAAACTGAGGTAAACAGGGTTAAATGACTTGCCCAGGATCCCATTGCTAGAAAACAGATGAGGCTGGATTTAAACCCAAGAAGAGAAGTCTTCCTGACTTTGCTGCTAAGTGAAATATACTTTTATCCAGCTTGGTCTGTCTATTTGTCTCTCTCTCTGAGTTAGGTTCAAGTGTCAACCACTCTCCTCACTGCTACTTGCAAACCCCAATTATGTGAGCTATTTCTCTCTAATCTTCCTCTCCCTCATCCCTACCCCACTGTATTCCTCTCCCCTCTATAATATCCCAAGTAAGCAGGCACTGAAATCATCAGTGAAGTGAAAGCTACTGGCCCCCTCCCCAGCGGATGCATCCACCCTGGGACAGCTGTTATTGGTTAGGTCAATCTAAGTTCCTCTTCATCGAAACTCTTCTTTCTCCCACCCCAGTCCAGTCCTGTGGAGCAAAATTCAACAACTCTAATCCCTCCTTCCCCAGCTACCCTTCAGATACCTGATAATGGCTCTTAGGTTTCCCTCTGTGTCTTCTTATCTCTAGGCTAACCATCCTCAGATGATCCTGGATTCACCCACAGATGATCCTGGATTCACCCATCAGTGAATCACTGATCTGGGTTCTTGGGAGTAACCAAAAATGGGAGAGGAGAGGAGGGGAGTGGGAAGAACAGCCTATTTTAATCAGAACACCAAGAATTACCAGCCAAATGGACTCTGACCTAAACAGGAAGGGCGTCACAATAAAGGGAAGTGCACCCGGCAACCAGCTGGAAGTCCTCGTCCCCTTCAGATGGAACTGTGGGGCTCCATCCCAGAAACACCCAGGCACTACCCAATCTAACCTGGCCTTGAAACTGTCATCTGATGTAAACCCACCTGGGTAATCTTGGATAATTCATGTAAGCTCAGGAGGGAAGGGGTCTCCTATTCTCCAATTGTAAAATAAGGAGGTCTGGGTCAAAAAAAATTGCAAAATATATCTAGGGCAAGGCTCTAACAGTGAAATGTGTGTGTGTGTTGTGGGGGAAGTGGAAAGATGAGAAGCTTCATGATTAAGGTCGCAATTGAGTTGAACCAAAAAAAAATCATTATTTATTCTTCACTTGTATGTCTTCAATGATGGTAAACTCACTACAGATTAAGCAGCCCACTTTCCTTCTGGACAGGTCTGCTAAGGTTCTCTTTTCAGATAGCCTGGGACCAGTCTGAGGATGAAGGCCCAAGGAATTCTGGCTTCTCCTCTAGCCTAGCTGCAGCTGCTCCCCATAAAGGCTGGGGCCTCTGTAATCAGTGTTTCTCTAAAAGTCATAAGGCCACCGGGCCATATGGAAACATTTGTGTACATAGCACTATGAGGCCCAAGCAAGGCTATAAAAATGACTGGCAGCTTAAGAGCCACCAGTTATGACCACAGGCCACATAAAATATAGTTGTTTGTCTTGGCAGCCCAGCCACGGTCCTGATTAGGTGTGATTGTGCTGGAGGTCACCAAAGCACTCCGAATGGCTGGTCTCTAACAGGTTCTTCTGCCTCTACTCTCACCCTCTTCCAATCCATCTTCCACATGTACCCAAACTCTTCAGCAGCTCCCCATTGCTACTGAGAAAAGTTCAACTCCCTCTACAAGCATTCAAACCACTCCAAACTTTCTCTCCTGTTTCTTCCTTTCACACACTCTATGATCACACCAAACTGGTCAGCTCCCTGCCCCCAAACATGCCCTGCATTTTCTAGCTTTCCTGCCTTCACTCATGTTATTACAAACGACTGGAATGCTTTCTTTATTTGATGAATGGAAGTATAGCCCAGATGGGATCTCTTATATGTAGCAGTAGAAAGAACACTGGACCAGAGTTTGAGTTTGAGCAAGTAGATCTGAATACTGGTTCTGCACCTTATCAATGGGACCTTGGGTTTCAGCTTCCTCATCTGTGAAATGGGAGGATTGGACTAGATTCAACACATTTGAAGTCTCTTCCAACATGAAATTTATAATCGTTTTTCAGATCCCCCCCAATTCAATAAGGTGACTGTTCCATAGGACTTCATCTATGAATTTTTCTGGCCCTTTCCAATTGCACTTATCCAGAATGTATATTGTGATTACCTGCCTTTGTATCTAATCTTTCAAACCCTACTAGAAAGGAAACTCCTGAAAATTGGGGACCTGGTCTCATTTAAATATAACAGCAGCATCTTGTACTTAGTCTAGGCTTCTATCCACAACTAAGTGCTCAATTAGGGGCAGGCTAATCAGTGGATAGAGCACCAGCCCTGGAGTCAGGAGGAACTGAGTTCAATTCTAGCCTCAGATACTTGAGACTTACTAGTTGTGTGACCTTGGGCAAGTCACTTAACCTTGACTGCCTCCCATCCAGGACCATCTCCAATCATCCTGATTCATATCCAATCACAGGAGCCAATTATCTCCAGAAGAGAAAGTAAGGTCCTTTTTCAAGAATGAAGGACAAAAAAGCCATCATCATCATCAAGTGCTCACTTGTCTGCTAAATTCTATGACCAGGAGTGCCAGCAAATACTACCTAGTCAGAAGGGTAGAAATTGGTCTCCCCTTCCTTCCTACCTCAGGTCTCACCCCACTATAGTCCACTCTCCACTCAGCTATCAAGCTAATCTTCCTAAAGCACAGCTGTGAATTATGTCCAGCCCCATTATCTCCAGGATAAAATACAACATCCTCTGATGTTTGACACTCATCATAACCCAGACTCGCCCTCTCTTCCTAATCTTTTTATACCACCTTCTGCTATCCAGTGACACTGACCTCAAATAAGACCTAAGATGCTCCATTTCCCAGATCTGGATATTTTCTCTGGATGTTCCCATCCCTAGAATCCTTTCCTTCCTTAACTCAACCTCCTGGCTTCCTTTAAGTCCTAATTAAAATGCTACCTTTCCCAAGTGCTCTTAAAGCTCATCTCTTCCAATTTTATGTCCATTTTTCTAAGTACATCTTGTTAGTATATTGCTCTTTGTTTGCTATCTCCACCACTGGACTATGAGCTCCTTGAGAATAGGGACTATTTTTTTGGTCTTTCTTTGTATTTGTTAACACAGTGTCTACTACAGAGTTGTTTGCTGCTCGGCCTTCATTCTCAAAGAGGACCATGACATCAGGGATGTGATGTCATGACAAGTAAATGAATTGGATTTAAGTGAGGGAATACTGTGAAAAGTTGCCAGTATCACTTTCTCCTCCAGAGTCATCTAGATCCAGAGGTGAAATATGGATCAGGAAAACTGTTTGGCCCTGGATGTAGTGGGAGACCTTGGTCTTTTTAAGTTAAGGATTTTTCCCAGGTCTCAGTTTGACTGAGGCAACAATCATTCAGTAATTAAAGACAGGTGGCTGTTGTTATTTGTTCCTCATTCTGAAAGAAGTGGTGGCTAGGTGGTGCAGTAGATAGAACACTGGCCCTGGAGTCAGGAGGGCCTGAGTTCAAATCCTGCCTCAGACACTCAGGTAATTATTAAAAATTTCCTATGTGACCTTAGCAAGTCATTGCCTTTCAAAAAACAAAGAAAAAAAAAGGAGGACCATGACATCAGGAAAGTGATGTCATTTCATACTAGTGAACTGGATGCAGTGGGAGACCTTGGTCTCTTAAAGCTGGGGTCTTTCCCAGTTTGACTGAGGCCAGGTAAGAAATAGGAGGATTATGCTGGAAGGTCTTTATTCTCTTTTACAGCACTGACATTCCTTGTTCTAAGATCCCTCCCAAATGATAATAAATGTAATCACTCCCTCCCCTCTCCAACATTCTATGTAGAAGGGTCCTCCCAGCTCAGATGTTCTATACCAAGGTCTCTCCTAGTTTTGACAATCTGTATTTTTAAGATTCTTCCCTCCTCGGGGCAGCTAGGTGGCACAGTAGATAAAGCACCAGCCCTGGAGTCAGGAGTACCTGGGTTCAAATCCGACCTCAGACACTTAATAATTACCCAGCTGTGTGGCCTTGGGCAAGCCCCATTTGCCTTGCAAAAACATAAAATAAAATAAAATAAAATAAAAAGATTGTGTGACCCTATGACTAACAATAGGTCCAAGTCCCACTCAAAAACCCGAGGGTCTTCCTTCCCAGATCGATTTCTTTTGACTAGGTAAAGGAGGTCATTCTTTGCCTCATTTCTCTTAACATCAGGTGTTAAAGACTTGGAACCCAGGTCTTACTAACACCACACTGCCTCTCCTCTTCCTCCTACTTTTTCTGGGTAATGACCATGAGGAACCTCACTTAATTAAGGGAACGGTATTTATTTCTCTTCAAAATGAAACTCAGATCTAAAAGTCCCAAAAGAAGAATTGAGAGAATCCAAGAACCTAAAAATGTAGAACTGAGGAAAGATACTTCTTTGTCTAGAAATAAGCAAATTTCTCACAAGTCTGGCTCCTTTGCTTTAAGTTCTTCAATTCAATTCAATAGCCATTTATTAAGCATTAGGCCAAGTACTGGGCTAATGCTGAGTTCATCCATTCTTTTTGTTTGTTTGTTTGTTTTGTTCTTTTTAGATTTTTGCAGGGCAAACGGGGTTAAGTGGCTTGCCCAAGGCCACACAGCTGGGTAATTATTAAGTGTCTGAGACAGGATTTGAACCCAGGTATTCCTGACTCCAGGGTCGGTGCTTTATCCACTACTGACACCTAGCCCACCCCAAGGGTTCATCCATTCTTAATTTCATCAGTGCATTCTATAGCTTGGTGTGAGAGGCAGCCAAAAGATTCTGAACTGGAGGCAGAAATACCTGGGTTTAAATTCATATCTTTTGCTTTTTGTCTACAGGATCATGAGGTTCTCTGAGGCTCCGTTTCTGTAAAATGGAGGTGATAATATAGTCTTCACAGGTTGTTCTGAAGTCAAGTTCAAGTAAAGAACTTTTCAAAGTTTAGTTTAGTATTTAAATGTTGGTTATCATTATTTCTATTGGAACAGTCAGGGTTTCCATAGTGCCTAGAGCCTGGCCTGGAGTCAGGAAGACTCCTCTGAGTTCAAATTTAACATCATCACTAGTTATGTGACTCTGGACCAGTCACTTCACAGTTTGCTTCAATTTCCTCATCTGTAAAATGAATTGGAGAAGGAAATAGCAAACTACTCCAGAGGGACTGAGCAGTACCAGTATGGAGGTGCCTGACTAGCATCCTTCCAATCCCAATCATTTGCTCTCTGTTTACTCTCTGATTTTCTCTCTTCCCTTCCACAAGGAAAAAAGCACTGGACTTAAGTACCCGGCAAAATATCTTGTAAGACCAGTTCTCATCTCTGGGTTTCAGATTCAGTGTCTGTAAAACGGTCTACAATGATAGTCGACTAGAACCTCACAGGGAAGGTGCCACTTTATAAATCATCAAGTGACATGGAAAAGTAAACATTATTGTCTTTATTCTTCCCTCCAACCATGTCTGTTTCTTTTGACCTCCCTGCAAGCCTCCCTGGAGCTATCCGGTATCAGGAGCCCTGGTCCTTCTCTCTGCCCTCCAAAGTTTTGTAAAGCAGCCAGAGCATCCATACTGGGTTATATAGTACAACAGATCTAATTTCATCCTGTATTCTAATCCCTTCTCTGACACCAAGTGGCACAGCATGTTGTTTCTTCTCTGAACATCAATCTCTTTATCTATAAGATGCCAAAAATAAAACCTGCAACTATGTCCCTTCAAGGTTTGTTAAGAGGAAAGAACTTTGCACACTTTCAGCTGCTATAGAAACTCAATTAAAATTCAACAAAAAAATTTTAAAATAAAAAATACACATATTAAATATTTTCTCATTTTCCTCCAACCTTGAACGACCAAAGTCCATTACACGGTGCTACCACTAGAGGTGCTGCAACAGAGCTTCTCTGCCTAAACTGAGCTGAAATAAATTTAAACCTGAACAGATGGCATACCCAGTGAAATTAAATTAGGAAAAGTCAGAATTAAATTAAAAAATCTGAGTTCCAGGAAAAGAGTTGCTTAGGGGATTTGAAAATAGAATTTTTAACCTCTGCAACATCCCTTCATCTCCTGGCACATATTGCCTGGCTAAGAGAGAGCTGGTTTCTGGGCTGGTCCCCAACAGTTAGTGAGCATGGTGCTAATATGGAAGATGTAGGCTCTCTCCTTGGGGATGGAGAAAGAAGGCTGCTGTAGCTGATCAAGCTTGGTCATCCCAAGGGAAAAGCTGTGTCCCCTACCCCCACCCCCCTAAAGATCATTGCCTTAGGAAGAACCAACTTAAAATGCACAAGTCTTTTTGATGGGAAGAGGAGATACAACAGCAGAGAATGGGTATTATGGAAAAATCTCTCACTTGGGAGTCAGGAGACTCCAATAATTCAATGGGTGATCTGAAGCAGACTGCTTGACATCCATTACAATGCAATTTCCTTGGAGTAGAGTTGTTTCTTTCTACTGGTATCCCTCAGAGCCTAGTAGAGAGCAGATGTTGAAGAAACATTTGTTGATTGATTAGTCTATGACTCTCCACTCCTTGGTAAACCAAGGGGGTTGGAGTAAATGGTCTCTTAGCTCCACCATTTTGTTCCTTCTAAGGTCCCTTCCAGGTCTGACATTCTTTATTCGAAGACCTCTTCTAGCTTTGATAAAGTTGTGTTCTAAGGTGGTCCTTCCCTGCCCTAATAGTCTATGTTCTAAGGTCCCTCACAGGAATTAGAACCAGAAAAACACTGTACACCCTAACAGAACATGGGGGTAATGATCAACCTTGATGGACTTGCTCATTCCATCAGTGTAACAATCAGGGATAATTTGGGGCTATCTGCAATGGAGAATACCATCTGTATCCAGATAAAGAACAGTGGAGTTTGAACAAAGTTCAAGGACTGTTCCCTTTAATTTAGAAAAAAAAATTGATATCTTATTGTCTGATCTTGCTATCTCTTATACTTTGTTTCTTCCTTAAGGATATGATTTCTCTCTCATCACACTCAATTTGGATCAATGTAAAGACTGATGAATTGGTGGGAGAAGGAAAGTAAGATTAGGGAGAAAATTGTAAAATTGTAAAACTCAAAATAAATAAAATCTTTAAAATCTAAGGTCCCTCCCAGCCCTGTCAGTCTATAATTCTAAGGTCCCTCCTAGCTCTAACAGTCTATATTCTAAAGTCTTTCCAGGCTTTTACATTCTGTATTCTAAGGTCCAGCCAAGCTCTTACATTCTATGTTCTCTAATATTCTGTTCCAAGGTCTCTCCCAGTTCTGATATTCTGTGTTCTGAGATCCCTTCCAGCCTTAACAAGTCTGTCTCCTAAGGACCCTCCCAGTTCAGACATTTTATGTTCTAAAGTCTGGCCAAGCTCTTATTTTGTTATTCTGTTCCAAGGTATTCTTCCAGTTCTGATATCCCAGGTTCCAAGACCCCTTCAAGCTCTACTTAGCTCTCAATTACTTTGATTCCAGATATCTGAAGAGGTTTGAAAAATAAAGGAGCCTTGATCACAGAAAATGTGCTCTGTGGCTGTTCAGGAATCTACTAGGTAGACCAATGGCAGGCTGCCCAGATCCACTTTGGGGAAGAGTGAGCTAGCACACCATGCCAGGGAACAGAGACAGTGAATGAGAACTGCCCTGTCTCTCCCTTAGGCAAGTCTTATTTCCAGCCTGGCCCTGGGTGGGAACTTGTCCCCAAACCTCTGGTTTCCCAGGGTTTTCAGAGACCACTGGAACAATGCGTTAATGAGAGGATAAATATTTAGTTACAGAAGTGACTCCCTTGACTAAGCTGGGCTTGGAGCACAAACGTGTTTTACAGGCAGGGACATGTGGATGGAGCTGAGGAACTGGGAAAATAATCAGGGAAGTAACCACAGGAGGGGCTCCCTTGCCTTCCTAGAGCAGGTTGAGCTTCCCACCATGATTCAGGAGACAGAGAAATCAAGAATGATCAGCCTTAGAGATGAGGGAACCAAGCTTCAAGGAAGAGAAGGGACTTACCTGGGCACCGCACAGCTCAGAGGTGAATGCTGGAGTTGAATTCTGGCTCAGGTTAGCCTACCATATTAGGGTTGAGTTTTAAAAGACAATAGATGGACAAGAGAATTGGATTTAAAAATCAGATGACTTGGGCCTGACCTAACCTCTCTTGCTAAATCACTACACTTATCAATTCAATTCTCTCATCTGTAAAAAGGGGATTATAATTTTTATTTAGCTCCTCTTCTGGTGAATCAATTTTAATTTTAAAAGATATTTTATTTTGTTTTTCCAATTACATTTTATGAAAATTTTTCAACATTCATCCACAATGCATAGGCATATTTTTAAATCACATAAATTCCTTCCACCCTCCCTTTGCACCCCCCCCAAATCAATTAATTTTTTTAAAAAACAACAACCACCCACCACTCAATCCATCTTCCACTTAACTGCCAAGGTGGTTGCAAAGATCTAAAGCAAAGATCTGACCTTGTTACCTTTCAGATCTCCATGAGCTCCAATGACTTGGGGGTCAACTAGAAAGGCTTCAGTTTCCCACTTTACAACCTAGGGCCTTCCTAACTTTCCAGTCTTCTTTTAATTATGTCTCAGGTCTCTCCACATACTCTTATATTCAACCACACAGGCCTACTCGGAGAATCTCACATACCTATTCAATCTCTCATCTCTAAGCCTTTGCACTTGATTTTCCCCAAGTCTCGAATGATCTGCCTCATCATCCCAGCTCTTCATTTCCCTGAGACACCGAAGAAGGAATCTTTTTTGAGGATTCAGCTCAAGTTCCATCTGCCATAGGAAGCTACTGCCAGGCTCCCCAGTGGATGACTCCTCCTCAAGAATAAATACCTGCCATCAATTCTGCAGATACTTTATGTGGACTAGTTTGCTGCATGCTGATTTCCTCCCTAGAATGTGACCTCCTTGAAGACCTTTTCTTTGTTTTTGGCCTTTCTTTGTATCCTTGGAGCTTAGTACAGTGACTGACTTAAAGTAAATGATTAATGTTAATTTGTTAACATTACTGATGACTTGTTAACTTACTGATAGTCAGCTAGGTGGTGAAGTAGAGAGAGCACTGGCCTTGAAGTCAGGAGGATGGGAGTTTGAATCCAGTCTCAGACACTTAACACTTACAGCTGTGTGACCTTGGGCAAGTCACTTAACCCTGATTGCCTCCCATCCAGGCCATCTCCAGTCATCCTAATTCATACCTGGTCACTGGACCCAGATGGCTCCAGAGAAGAAAGTGAGGCTGGTGACTTAGCACAGCAGCCTCCTCACTCAAATCCAATTCATGTGCTTGTCATGGCATCACCTCCCTGATGTCATGGTCTTCTTCAAGAATGAAGGGCAAGCATCATCATCAACTTACTGACACTTATTTAGCATCCACAGAGTGCAGAGCATTAGGCTCATCACTGGGGAAGGTACCAAGCTCCTTCATGTAATTTCTAAATGTAAAGTTTAGATACATATGCATATGTATGTTGTATGTACATGTATGCATACACATGCATGTATAGTTGTGTAAAATATAATATTCTATAGGCATGTGTGTATTTGTATAAAATTATACATGTACTTATTATAAGAGTATATTGCAAAAGGTATGAAGTCAGATGAATATTGATTTTTCTGGGTCCTGAAAAAAATGATAATTGAGGGAAAGGAGATTGAAATGGATATTTAAAAATCAAATTGGGGAATCAACCAGCTAGATATAATAATCTTGTCAAGAAATGTGAACATGTTCCTCACAATGACATGCTCTGACCTTAAAAGTTAAGTAGGATCTGACTGGACAAATTCTTAAATGAAGAGGCTTTAGAGCAGAAAATGCTTGTGCTGGTAGGTATGTTGGGGTTACTTAGTGGGGAGGGGTCTCAGAACAGAAAATGTCAGAGTTGAAAGGGCCCTCAGAACACAGAATGTCAGAGCCAGGAGGGCCCTTAGAACACAGGATGTCAGAGCTGGAAGGATCCTTAGAACACAGGATGTCAGAGCTGGGAGGATCCTTAGAACATAGAATATCAGAGTTAGGTGACCCTTAAAACACAGGATGTCACAGCTGAGAGAACCCTTAGAACACAGAATGTCAGAGCTGGGAGGTTCCTTAGAACGCTGAATGTCAGAGCTAGGAGGGCCCTTAGAATACAGGATTGTCAGCGCTGGGAGGGCCCTTAGAGCACAAGATGTCAGAGCCGGGAGGGGGTCTTACAGTACACTTCTATATTCATCTCTGAATTGTAAAGTAAATGAATTAAGTGAATGAATGAGAAAAGATTATTTTTGGACACTGCAGCCAAAGATTGGTAGTATGAAAACTATGTTTTGGAGCTGGTGCCCTGAGTTTGAATCTAAGTTCTGCTATTAACTATTTACATTTTCCTGGGAAGGTTATGATTTCTCTGGGTCTTGGTTTTCTCAATGGAACAAAGGGTAATAAAGAATATACCCACACTATCAGGCAGCCCCAAATGGAGGTGTACTAAACAAGCCTGGCTCTCTGCCACAGATGATCTTTCAGAGGAAGCAGCCCCTGACCACTTGGGCTCAGCAAACCCCACTGAGTCTCCACCCTGAACATATAAAGAAGTATTTCCTCCCCAAGTTTCCATGATGCACACACCCACTTATACTCAGTAGTAGCAACTTCTAATTCTGAACACTTTCAATTTTACGATGGGCTCTCCCCACAACTGTGAGATAAATTGTGTAAGCAATAATCCCCCCTCCCAATTTATTAAAGAAAGTTGAGGGTAAGAGAATGTAACTAGGAAATGGCAGAATCTGTTAGAAAGTATTTCCTGTTGTCCTATGAAGACCCACCAATACAGGGAATTCACTACCTTCCCAAGAAGCGGACAGCATTCTGTATTTGGACAATTTTTACTGTTAGGAAGTATTTCCTTATATGGCTCCAAACTCTATCTCCTACCAACTTGCACCCAGTTCTGCCCTCTGGGGTAAAGCAAACCAAATCTAATCTCTCTTCTACGTTAGCAAAAGGCAAAACAATCATATAAACACAAACTACTAGGGGAAAGTAGCTCTCTGAGGGCACTCAAGACAAATGGCCTGTTTTGATTAAGTAAGTTCTCTGAGTGGTATTTTTTCTTCTCTATTTTTTAATAGACCTCAGATAAAATGAAAGATGTTCCAAAAAGTCTTTGAAATAACAACTGATGCTGGAGCAATGGACTGAGTTCCCAAAAGATCCAGGCTGGGGTCAGCTCTGACACCAAATATGATGTAGCCTCTACTTCTCTAGATATCTGTTTTCCCATCATAAAATGGATCATGAGGCAGCCTGGAGTAATAATAATAATAATAATAATAATAATAATAATAATAATAATAATAAGCTAGCATTTATATAGTGCTTTCAGGTTTGATCCTCACAATACCTCAAAGAGGGAAGTGCCTTTAGTATCTCCATTTCACAGATGAGGAAACTGAGGCAAAGAGAGGTTAAAAGTGACTTATCTAGGGTCACATAACTAATAAGTAGCTGAGTCAAATTCAGTTCCAGACTCCAATACTTTATTCATAGTAATATCTGACTGTCTCAGTGGCAGAGAGTAATAGGCTTGAAGTCCAGAAGATCTGACTTCAAGTCCAGCCACAGACCCACACTAGCTGGGTGACCCTGGGCAAATTGCTTAATCTCTCAGTGCTCTGATCAATTATCTGGGACAATAAGCTGCAAGAAGAGAAAAAGAAAGTGCAGACCTGTTTTGGTAGAGGAAGTTCCTCACCACACCAGAAGTTCCCTATACTGATGAAAACATGGGACTAGTCAAAAAGAAAAATGTACCATAGATAAAAGGAAGTCGCAACCACAACCACTTTAAATGATGTCTGATCTCCCATTCCTCCATCTTTGCCCTATTTCCTTCTAGTCAAAGGCAGAGGTCTGTTTGACTGGGATGTTGCAGAGGTAATAGTTTAGGTATGGCTTTGGTCAGATGACTTTTCATATTCCTTCGAAGAGGTGGAATGATAATTAAGAATAACTAACATTTATCTAGCCCTTAAGTCTATCTCATTTGATCCTCATCAACAACCATGTGAAACAGGTTGTTATTATCCCCATTTTGCAGAAGAAAAACTGAGGCTGTCAGAAGTTATGGTGAAAAAGTTAGTAAAGGTATGAGGCTAGATTTGACAGGTTTTCTTTACTGTGCCATACAATCCAACTTGTTCCCACTTTCTGCCCATTTTACAGATGAAAAGCCTATATAAAGTCACAATAATGAGCTACACATCTTACAAAATTGGCTTGAGGAAAGTGTTCGGGGTAAACCTTGCAGTACCATAGAAAACAGAGTTAATGTTTAAATGGAAATTACTGCTGTTCTCTCCGGTTTACGTGACAACAAAAAAACCTTAGATGTGCATCAGCCTTGGCTAATGTAAGCACATTATCCTCTCATTTGATTTTCATAACAATCCCATGAGACAGGTGATTAAAGGATTTTTGTTTGAGTCTGGACCTGTAATTATTACACTGGTAGTGAAAAATCCAAGTATGAAAATTCCCTCCACCAATACAGATAAGCAATGTCTTGGGAACTTAATCAATTTAGAGAGCTTTTTTGCTACACTGAAATGTTAAATAAGTGCCTTGGCCAGGGACAGAATATCAGAGACAGGACTTGAATCTAGGACTTCCTGACTTCTGGATTGGGTTTCTATCCACCATGCCCCACTGTTCCTTCTATTTTACAAATGAGGAAACGCAGCTTCTGTGACTTGATTTTGGTCACCTGCTTAGTCAATTGTAGAGGTGAAGCCTGAACCCAGGGCTTCTGGCTCCAGATCCACTGTTCTTTACATTATACCAATATGTCTCTGCTCCTCTGGGCTATTTTATAAACATGCCAGGCAAGTGACCTACCTAGTGGATCTCAAGTAGCATGGGTTTAATAAACCTTGGATGGGGTGTATTAGGGACACCAAGGAGCATAGAATTGGGATGTCTAAGATCAAATCTGGTCTCAGACACTAACTAGCTGTGTGACCTTGGACAAATCACTTGACCCTGTTTGCCTCAGTTTCCTCATCTGTAAAATCAGCTGGAGAAGGAAATGGCAAACCACTCAATAACAATACATTAGACTAGGCTATTGGTGTCTGCCCACTTTCCTTTGTGGAATATCAGTGGGAAGCTTTTCTACCCAAACTTTCAAAGTCATATTTTAAAGCTAAATAAGTAAGCTTCCACTTGGAGGATGCCAGTTTGAAGTCCTGATTAGAGGTCTGCCAGAAGGCTAGACTTTCATACTAGACTTTCTTAGTCAATTAATTGCCCTGATGAAGAAATTTTTTGGCTAATTTTTGTTTTTTTTCTGGTATTAAGGGTATCTCTGGAAGGATTTGGGGAGAAGCTTCAAAGCAAGAGGGAAGCAGGTGAAAGCAATCTTCCCATCACATTTTCCACCTGCAGTCCTTTCATAGGATCATATCATTTCCCCCTGAAGAATATAAGTTCCACAAGAGCAGGTGCTACCCTCATTCTGAACTTTCCATCCCCAAGTTTAGCATAGGGCTAACACCTTGTAGACTCTTACTCTAAGTTCACTGGTTGATTGTTTGTGGGTTGGTCAGGAAGGGGCTCTTACAATTTAGAGGACAGAACTGTTGTTCAGACAAATTAGATGACTTGTCCAAGATCATACAGGCAAAAAATCCAAAGCTAGGATTATAACCTAGATCCTCCAACTCCAAATTCATGCAACACATGAATTCCCTTTAAATTCCTTAAGTCTTAGGGCGGCTAGGTGGAGGAGTGGATAAAGCACCAGCCTTGGAGTCAGGAGTACCTGGGTTAAAATCCAGTCTCAGACACTTAATAATTACCTAGCTGTGTGGCCTTGGGCAAGCCACTTAACCCCATTTGCCTTACAAAAGCCTTTAAAAAAAATCCTTTAGTCTAGAAGGCAAATTTGCTTTCCACTTTACCCAATCCAGAAAGTGTGTTGTTCAGAATAACCAACATTTGCTACTTTAAGTCTTTAGGGAGTTGAGTAGTTTGGTGGAAAGGACTCTGGACATGGAGTCAGGAGATCTTAACGCCTAAGTTCTAACATTCTGAGCCAGAGTGAGCAAGTTTCTACTCTTTGGGCCTCATCTTCAAAATTAGGGGGCTGGGAAAACAATACACACAATGACTATAATGTAAATAAAATGTACTACAACCAAAAACTCTGCATACTGTGTAATTATAATGACCAAGCTTGGGTCTGAAAAAAGACTTGGGGAAAACCTCTCTTCTCTCATTGCAGAGGAAGCAGCCTATGGGTGTGATATCTTGAATACATTAGCAGATTTGGCTGGACTGTTTTTTCCCCCCTTTCCTTTTCATTCTTTGTTTCAAAAGGATGGACTGACTAGGAAAGAGAGTAAGGGCATTTTTTTTGGAAATAAAGGTACTATAAATAAATAAAAGATTACTAAAACCATTTCAAAATTAAAAGATGTCAGACATGCCATTTGAGGCTCAGTCCAGATTCTAGGATTCTATTTACAAAATAATTTTCTCCCAACTGTTCTGGAGGAAAGCTATTCAAGGATCTTTATCCTTCTTTTACAGATATAGAAACTGAGGCTCAAAGAGGGGACCTAAGGATATATAATGTTCCCAAGGGTCAGGATGCATCTAATACTGATTCTCTCCTTCAACTTACACTGGGCCTGGATCCAGGCAAGTCACTTTAGCTTTTGAACTTTGGTTTCCTACTCTGTAAAAGAAGGGAATTAGCCTGGAAGATCCCTGTACTTCTTTCAGCTCTAAATCTGCGATGGTGGTGATAGGGAGAATCAGGACTAAGGAAAGCTGGGAAAACCCAGGTCAAGGACAAGCCATCAATCCAACTGAACCAAAATAGGAATGAAACTCATCTGTCAGCTACAAGGTCTGGCACTGGGCCAGTCACCCCGAAGACTGAAAGGGCTATTTATTCATTTCCAAGTCGATTTTTCTGAGCCTCAGTCTTCCCATCAGTAAAACTGGAATAACATTACTTATAGAACTTATATCATGGGGTTGTTGGGAGGTTCATATATGTTTTTGCAAGCTAAAGCACTATATTAATACAAACTGCTGACCAAGTTACCCACTCCCCTCAAAAAGCACCAGGAGCTTCTTATTACCTCCCCTGTTGGTTGTCCAAAGTCCTTCATAACTTGCTCTTCCTCCTCTCACCTTTATTACCTGTTTCATCTTGGAAAATCATCCCTCCCTCCCCATATGAGTCTCAGTTTCAGTTGCAAAAAGAAGGTGCTGGATCAGTTGAACTTAAGGGTCTCTTTCAGCTCTAGAATTTAACATCCCAAGGCCTTATTATCCCCATTCTGCTGATGAGAAAAATGAGGGTAAGAGAAGTTCAGTGACCTGCAAGCAGGTTTCTAAAAGTCAGGAGATGTTTTTGGTTTCTTGTTTCCATCAGAGGTATCCCCAATACTGCCTGGCTTGCAGCAAGAACTTAATGAATGTCCATTCAGTGGAAGGATCAGATCACCTGGATTCAAGTCCATTACTCTGTTTTCCAACCCTTCAGTCTTTAAATGTGAAGGGCTTTCCCCATTCAACACAGGAAATACAGGCCTCTGGGGACCAGCTTTTCAGGATGGAATGAATGGAGGGAAAGGGCTGGGCCTTCTCCACAGTGATGATGAAGTTGAAAGAGCCCTAGATAGGAAGTCAGAAGGAGTCCTAGGCTCTTGAATTCTGTTATTGGGTTGCTAGGTCACTTTTTTAATCTCCCTTTTACTGGGCCTCAGTTTCCTTATGGGTAAAATGAGGAGGTCAGTTCCTAGGACTCACTTTAGCTCTAATAGTCTATAATTCTATATCCTGAGACAAAACTGTCCCCAAGTGGAACTTCAGAGATATTTTTGTCCAAAGCCAGCTCTAGATGTTGCTGTCAGAAGCAGCAAGGAGAATAACTACTCCATTTCTAAGGGACATTTCTGCCCTGAGGAAGAATTCTGTCCCTAAGAGCCAAGGGACAGAAACTTCCTGTGGGCTGTCCTAGTTGGCATTCATTCTCAGAGGGACCCAGGTTGGCAGTGGTCTGCCTGCTTGGGGGAAGGGTGGCTCCAGGCTGGGGAGGGGGGTCTGACTGTTCCTCTAGATCCCAAGACTGGTCCCTGAATCCTTGGGGGAAGAAGGCATAGTGAGCAGGAAGAGACAAGCTGTGGCACAAATCCTCAGAAAAATAAATGAGGAAGTCAGTTGGCATACCTTACCCTAGACACCAAGGCTGGTCCCTGAATCCTCTCTGGAAAGGGAAGAGTAGAAGGGAGTGGTGGAGGATGGGAAGACAGAAAAGGAGAAGGGAGAGAGCCCCCAACCCAGAACTCTGCTAAATAACAACTACGTCTTATGGGCCAGGTATTTGGGAGAGTGGGGTGGTCCCTGGTTCCATTCTACTGCAAACCTCAAGGCTGGGCCTGAGCCTGCTAGTGGAGCAGAAAGAATAAGGATACATGGGGAGGATGAAAATTAAGGGGGAATGGAGATTAGAGAGACCTGGAAAGGCACAGGACCCAGAGAGAGAGGGTCAGGGGGTTCCTGTCTCAGCCTCATCCCACATCCTTAGATCCTCTTAATGAGATATGAGAGACAGAGAGAGAGAGAGAGAGAGAGAGAGAGAGAGAGAGAGAGACAGACAGACAGACAGACAGACAGACAGACAGACATTTCTAAAGCAGATAGGGGAGAGGTGGGGGAGTTCAAAGGCAAAGTTTGGAAATAGCAGATAGCTGAGGCCCAACCTAGGAGAGAGGTAGGAGGTCACCACTACACAAATCTGGTGTCCAGAATCTTCTCTAGGCCTTGGGAAGGAGGAGGAACAGAGGGAGGCAGGGGAAGCAGATACCCTTTGGAGTCTGTGTGCTGTGGGGGCTTTCCCTTCAGAGGGTCCTCCTGGAAATGAGGGGGTATGCTTAAGGAGAACTGGGGAGATTGACGTGGCCGGGGATGGGGTACAGAGCTCAATCCTCCTACTCTGAGCTTTTCTATGCAGGTGACTTCAGGCTGCCAGGCAGCAATTTCTGGGCCTCAGTTTCCTCAACTGTATAAAATGAGAGGCGCCCCGAGGTTCCTCCAGCTCCCCACCCAGGCTCCTCTGATGCACCGCACAGTCGTGGGGTCGGGGGCGTGTGGTGGCCCCTGTGCCGCTGGGAGGGGGGAAGGGGCTGGCCTACCTGAACGCCATTGGGGTACACCTCGCCCTCCCCGAGGGAGTCCACCAGGTCCTCCTCGTCCAGCGTGGCCCGCTTGTAGGACGACATCTGAAACAACAAATGCAGGATCGAGTCCCTCAGAACCTCCATGGCTCCTGGGCGGCGGGGCCCGCACCCCCGGCTCTGGCCCGGCCCGGGGCTCACTCACCCCCAGCACGGACAGCACGGCGGCCAGCGCGGCGGCCGCGGGGCTGGCACCGGGGCAGGGGCTCCGCATGGCGCTCCTGGGCTCAGGCCGCCCCGCTGGGGCCGGGGAGGGCCGGGGGTGGGGCAGGGGCAGGAAGGGGGCGAGGCCGCCCCCCAGAGCCCGCCCTGGCCGGGAGACAGCCCAGAGAGGCGGGCCTGGCTCTGCCCGCTCCGCTCCCGCCTGTGCCCTGGTCCCTGCCCAGCCAGAGGCCTGGACCGGGCGGCCCAGCCCAGCTGGCCCCCCGGGGCCGGACTGGATCAGGAAGGCCAGCCGGGGCCAGCCTCGGGGGCTCCCTGCCACCCAGGTGCCCCCAATCTGCAGCTTTCTCGGCGGGGCAGAGGCGGCCGGGGCGGACTCCTGGAGCAGCCAACTGTCCCGGAAAAGTCCAAGAGCCTTCCTCCCTTCCTCCTTCCTCCCCACTCGCTCTTTTCAATTTCTCCTCCCTTTCCCTCTTCTTCCTTCTGCTTCTCCCTCTCTCCCATCTTCCTCCCTTCTCCCCTCTTTCATTTCCCTCATTCCATCACTTTCACCCTCGCTTTCTCCCCTCTTCCTCCCCCTCCTTTCCTTTCTTCTGTTTTTCCTTCCCTTTCCCCTTGTTCTCCTTTCTTCTTCCTCCCTCTTTCTCGCCCTCCTTTCCCTCTCTTTTTCTCTTTTTCTCTCCATCACTTTCTCCCTCCCTTTCTCCTTGTTCTCCCTTCCTCTTTCCCACTTCTGTCCCTCCCTTTCCCTCTTTTTCTCCTATTTTCTGTTTCTTCCTTCTCTCTCTCCCTTCATCTCCTTCTTTCCATTACTCCCTCCCTTTTCCCCCTCTCTTCTTTCCATCATTTTCTTCCTCCCTTTCTTCTTTTTCTCCCTTCTTTCCCCCTCCCTCTTCATCTCCCTCTTTCCATCACTTTCTCCCTTTCTTTCCCTCCTTTCCCTTGTCCTCCTTTCTTGTTTCTACCTCCCTTTACCCTTTTTCTTCTTCTGTTTCTTTTCCCCTTCTTCCCTCTTTCCCTCCCTTCATCTCCCTCTCTCCCCTCTATTCTTTTCATCATATTCCTCCCTTTCTTCCCTCTTCCTTTCTTCTGTTTTTCTTCCTTCTTCCCTTCTCTCCATCACTTTCTCTTCCCTCTCTTCCCCTCATTCTTGCTTCTTCTGCTTCTCCCTCCCTCTTTCCCCCTCTCTCCTCTCTTCCCTCTCTCCTTTCTATCACTTTCTCCCTCTCTCCTTTCCCCTCTTTTCCCTTGTCCTCTTTTCTTCTGTTTTTCTCTCTCTCCCTTCATCTCTTTCCTACTTTCTCCCTCCCTTCCCCTCTCATCCTTCCCCCTTCTTCCCATCATTTTCTTCCTTTCTCTCCTCTCTTCCTCCTTTCTTCCTTCCTTCTTCCCCCTTCATTTCTCTTTCCATCACTTTCTTCTTCCCTTTCCCCCTCACTTCCTCCCACTTTCCCTCTCTTCTTCCTTTCTTCTCCCTCTCTCCCTCCCTTCCACCTTCCTTCCCCTCTTTCCATCATTCTTTCTCCCTCCCTTTCTCTCATTCCCTGATGGAGGGGGGAGGCTCACCAAGGTGCCATCCCAATGGCACTCAAACTCTGCTCTCCTCTTTCCAGTTACATCTTCCTCATAGCACTCCAAAGCAGTTTTCTAAAGCACAGGTCTGAGCATCACATCAATCAAAAATTATTTAAGTGCCTACTATGTGCTAGGGAAGCATTTTGGGATTCAAAGACAAAAACCAAACAATCATTGCCTTCAAGGAGCTCACTCATCACGTGCTCACCCCCCCCCAATCATTTTCAACAGTCCCTTAACACTTCTAAGGAAAAAAAACACAAGCAACCGGAAATTCTAGGCTCTTCGTTTTCTTGAAGTTTTCCTAGTTTTCCAAAGAGTATCTCAAAGGTGCCTTCCAGCTCTAAATGTCTACTCTGATGAGCATCTATAATCTATCTCTTTTGTAACATGATTTCTCTGTATTCCCCTTAAAAAACTCTATGTTTTGGGTCAAAATGAACTCCACACTCAGTAGGCATCTCCTGCCTCTCCTCACCCCATGCCCTTCATTGCTGAGCTCTGGTGCCTCTATGGTGAATCCTCCTGTGATGCTCTAGTGATACTCTCTTCTGCCCTATCCCTCCCTCCCTCCCTGCCTGCCTTGTGTCACACTCACCTATGGAGATGTCAGACCTTCCCAGGAGGAGAAAGCTCTCCAGAGGTAGAGACTATAACCTGCTTAGCTTTGTAGCCCTATCTGGTCTAACATGAGAGGCCTGTCCAGCTTCTGAGAAGTTCAATCAAACTGAAACTAGGGTTATAAGCTGTAGTAATCAGGGAACAGAAACTATCAGAGAGGGGAGGTTAAGAAATAAAAGTGAGGAAACAAAATGGGAGGGGAGGAGGGAGGGAGATGAGAGAGAGAGAGGGAGAGAGAGAGAGAGACAGACAGACAGACAGACATGGAGAGAGAATGAGAGAGATAGAGACAGAGACAGAGGCAAAACAGTCTCTAATGGCACTCACAGTCCAAGGGAGACAACTTGGAAATAATGAAGTACATAAAAGATATCTAGAAAGTAGATGGAATATAATGTAAGTTGGAAGGGGAAGACAACTAGGGAAGGAGGGGGAAAAAGATCTTCTATAAAATGGAACTGAGACTTGAGGAAAGCCAGGGAAACTTAAGAGATCAAGGTAAAGAAGGTGTTCCCAGTATGTGGGGAAACTTAATTCAAGGGTGCAGAGACTGAAGACAAAAGCAAAAACAGCTCCTGCCTTAAGAAGTTTATAAGGTAATTGGGGGTGTCATGTACTCTATATATTCCCATTCTCTTTCCCCTCCTCAAATCATCTTGTATCATGTTTATTTGTGTGTGTGTGTGTGTGTGTGTGTGTGTTTTGGTTGTGTTGACATGGAGGGAGTGCATCTCTGGTATCAGAATAGCTAAAACAAAGGCATGGAGGTAGAAGATGGAGTCCAGTGTATGAGAAACTGCAAGAAGCCAGTTTGGCCAAACTACAGTATACACAGAGGGAGTTATGCAATGTTTTAAGAGAACAAGTGGGAGTACGGAAGAGCTTGTAGGTCATCTATCAAGAATTGATGGAAAGAACAAGAAGGCTCCAAGACACATGGGAATTTCCCTTCCAACCTTCTTTGCAGAAGTAGGGGATTATGGTTGTGTAACAATCTGGGCTGATAGGTCCATTCATTTTTCTGAACTGCTTTTCTCTTTCTTTTTTATTCTTTGGTATAAGATGGGGGGCAGCTAGGTAGTACAGTTGATAGAGCACCAGCCCTGAAGTCAGGAGTACCTGAGTTCAAATATAGCCTCAGACACTTAATAACTAACTACCTAGCTGTGTGACCTTGGGCAAGTCACTTAACCCCATTGCTTTGCAAAAACAAGAGAGAGAGACAGACAGACAGACAGACAGACAGACAGAAAGGGTATAAGATGTTTCTCTGGGTAGGGAAAGGATATAAAGTGATATAGAAACAAAGGTAGCAAAAAATGTTTTCTAGAAGAAATTCTTTGATTCTCAAGAAACTGGACCCAGAGAAGCACTGAGAAAATAAATGCTCCCTCTCCCCTTCTTTGATGAGGTTATGTGTGGAATAATGCATATGCCATCTGACTTGTGTGCTTTTCTAACTTCTTTAAAAAAAAATCTTAGTTATGTGGCAACTAGATGACTCAGTGGATAAAGCACTGGGCCTGGGTCAGGAAGACCTGAATTCAAATTCTTTTTCAAACACTAGATTGTAACCCTGGACAAGTCACTTAACCTCTGTTTGCCTCAATTTCTTCATCTGTAAAATGGGATTATTAACAGTACTTACCTCCCACTATTGTTGTGGGATATTTGTAAAGTGCTTTGCAAACTTTAAAATGATACATAAATGCTAACTGCTGCTACTATAGTGCAATAGATAGGGGAAAGGAGAAAGCTATATTTGGAAATAAAGATGACTTGAAAATAAAAGATATTTGTCAATAAAAAAAATTTGAAAAAAAAAAAAAGAAATTCTATGCTTCTGAGTCAGCTTTGCTTCCTGGGCATTGTTTTCTCTCACTCTTACAATAAAGGCCTTCACATCAACACAGAAGCTTGTGGTCTAGGCCCAACCTCAAACCCCTATCCCTATTGTTTAAATCCTTGCTCTGTGACTCACTGCTTGTATTATGTTAGGAAAGCCGATTCTTTTTTCTGGGTCTCAGTTTCCCAACCAGTAAAATGAGTGGTTGGGTCTCAGTTCTCTTCTGAGATCTTAGTCAGTTCTAAATCCTATGAACTCTGTGTTGGTCTTCCAAAACATGAGAGGCTTAAGAGGCAGGCTCAGACAGGGACAGAGAACAGGCACATCCCTGCCATGTCTGAGTTTGCTAATTTGTTTGTTTCTACCTCATTAAAAATGTTCAGGGCAGCATGTGGGTTTATTATTATTTTATTTCATATTTTGCATATTTATTTGATTATTTGTTCTTGCAGATGGTTGTTTATAATTTAAAAAAAAACAAACCCAGCCCACAATGTTAGTGCTAGGAGAGACATTAGAAACATTATCTTATCCCTTCTCTTAAGGTTATAGTAATTGAAATCGAAGGAAGTAGTTTGCCCAAGGCTAGAGAAATAATTAGCAGGGAAGGCACATGGGTCACCCTAGCCAGCCATCTTCCCCTTTAGACCCTTTACTCTCCAGGGCTTCTCAGTTTAGTAGCTGAGGTGCTTAGGGATGCCTAGGTAGTACAATGGAAAAAATAGCAGGACTGGATACAGACTACTGTCAATAAGCTTCCTTATGTCTAAGAGCTGGTCACATTTCTTCTCTGCTCAAAAATCTTCCTCTTACCTCCTAAGCTAATTTCAGTCAGTCAAAGACAAGCAAAAGATGGTCCCTGCCCTCAAGGAGCTCACACTTTGATGGGGAGAGGTCATAGAAAAACTAAATCCAGAGAAAATATCTACAGCTAGACATATCTAGAGATCTATCCAGTATAAATGAAAGATATTCTCAGAAGGAAAACTGTTTAGTGCCAAACAGAATTGTTTAAATTTGACTTCTGCCTCCTGGTTTCCTTCAAGTCTTGGCCCAAATCCCACCTCCTACAAGAAGCCTTTCCCAGTCAGACCCCTTAACATTAGTCTCTTCTCTTACAGTTTATTCTGTATATACCTTACTTGCATATGGTTGCTTTCATATTGCTTCCCCTATTAGATTGTGAGAGTATATCCAAGGGAACTCTGGGTACAAGAATCGGGACTGTTTCTCCTTTCCTTGCATTCCTAGCACTAAGCGACAGCACCCCAGAACTTCTTGGCTTTTGGACATGACTTGATTCTTGAAAGTGATAGGGAGTCACAGCAGTTACTTAAGCAGAGGAGTGATATATTGTCCTTTAAGGAGTCTCTTCAGTCTGACCCTTCCAAAACGTTTTTTGTTTTTTTTTTTAGATTTTTGACTTGCCCAAGGCCACACAGCTAGGTAATTATTAAGTGTCTGGGGTCAGATTTGAACTCAGGTACTCCTGACTCCAGGGCTGGTGCTCTATTCACTGCGCCACCTAGCCACCCCCTTCCATATCTTTCTAATTTCCCTTCTAGTTCTTTTCATGTACAAAAACTTCAGTACCCGCTCTGTCCCCCATGTGCTCCATGGTTTTGGTGCTTTTGCACCCATCTTTCAAAGTCTTGCTCCAATGCTACCTCCTCCAAGAAACCCTCATGGATTCTTTAAGGGCAGATATACTATTCTATCTCAGCTCTCATTTAGTATTTGGTTTTTCCCCCCTCTCTGATGGGTCTTAGCAATTCAGTGAACTGTTAGGGTCCTATCCCTCTACCAGACTGAAAGTTCCAAGGCCCTAGAGCTTGGGTATTATCTAAAGTTTATCTCTCTTCCCAACCCCCCACTTAGCACATAGAAAGCAGTAAACATTTGGTGCAAGAATGAAGAATGACTTGCCCAAGGACACATAGCTAAGAAGTGTCAAAGCCAGGCCCGAGTTCAGTGATCCTATTGCTCCTGCTGCCTTGGGATAGAACATTATGCCCTCTTCTCTTCCCCACCTCCCTTTATCTCCGAAGTGAAGTGGGCTGGATGCCTAAGGGAGAAATCTGTCTTGAATTTGAGTTAGGTGCTCAAAAAAAAAATCCTTCAACAGAAATAGTTTCCTCCTCCTTTAGACTATTTTGGCCCTTGGTTACCCAGAAAATTCAGATTAAATGCAGACCATGTGTGCAGAATGCAGTGCCCATCCATGGAAACTCTAATATTGAGTTCAAGGGTACTGAAAGGAATCCCTAACATCAAAGGCCAGGGGTGAAGAGGGCTTTTCAATATTTTAAACGATTGTTATTCCTAATAACAGGGTGATGTCACTGAAGAATCTAGTCATTGTACTATCAGTGTCAGACCTTCCCAATCTCACAATATCCTTGTAGTTATCCCTAAGGGAACTTATTTGCATGAGTGTGTGTGTGTGTTTGTGTGTGTGGGTGGGGGGATCATAAAACAGATAATATTTAAAATATCTTCAGGAGTGGTAAAAATAGTAAAGGTTGACTCCATGGGGGGGGGGGGGATCAGAGGATCTCAGTGAACCCCAAGCTCAATATGGGTCAGCTGTAAGGCATCTAAATTTTGGTGAAAACCCCAAGAGACATCAGAATCCAGAATAGAACTGAATGATGACCAGTCTTGGTTTGATAACACTAATGGTGAAACACAGGCTTCCATTTCCCTTTAAAGGTAGTGGATTACAAACTGAGAACATTATATCTGCTGTAAGACTCAGTCACTGTGTTTTACATGTATTATCTATATCAGATTATTCACTGTCAAGGGAGAAGGGGAGAGAGGAGGGAAGGGAGGGAGAGTGAAAATGTGGAACCCAAAATCTTACCAAAAAATAAATGCTGAAAACTATCTTTGCATGTCATTGGAAAAATAAGTAAATAAATTTATTTATTTAAATGCATATTTTATATTATATTAATTTAAAATATAAATAAAATATATTTTTAAAAAGATAGTCACTGTGGGTCTGTTTTGGTTAGCTGTGTTCTTTGGTATGAAAGAGAGCTCTATCAGGTCAGAAGGTTATTAGAAAGTAAAAATGGAATAAATTAATTAAACAGAAATTAATGGGGGTAGCTAGGTGGTACAGTGGATAGAGCACCAGCCCAGGAACACCTGAGTTCAAATCTGGCCTCAGACACTTAATAATTACCTAATTGTGTGGCCTTGGGCAAGCCACTTAACCCCATTGCCTTGCCAAAAAAAAAAACACCTAAAAAAAAGAAATTAATTAAATTAATTAATTAATTGAAATATCACAGCTAGATATGGCCTTTGGTTTTAGATGGTACAGTTTAGGGAGGACAGTCAGAAGCTAGGCAACATCCAGAAGTCTACTAGGAAGATGAAGGTCTTTGAGATCACAACTCATGAGAATGGATTGAAGGAAATGGAGATGTTAAACCTAGATTAGAAAACACTCAAGGAGACTGTGACATCTGTCTTCAGGTATCTCTTGGGCTCTCATAGGAAAGGATTAGCCTTACCCCCAGTATGTAAAAAGAATTAAACATAATGAAGGCAATTTCAAAGAGGACCTTCTAGTTAGTCAGAAAAACCTCCAAAACCACTGGAGTCATCTTAAAGTGGGATGTGCTATCAAGGAAGGGAGCATGTTTTAGCTCATTGGAGGTCTTCAACCCCAGGTCAAGTGGTTTGGAGGATTCCTGTTCCAGTTTTTGTTGGATGGGATGGCTGCTAACTCCCTTTCTCTCTCAGAAAATAGGTAATATGATTAAAACAGAGGTTCTTAATCCGGGATCCAGGAACTTGAAAAAACGAATGACAAACATGTCTAAATGATTTCATTATAATTGTCTTCCTTTGTAATGTTATGTGGTTGATTTTTATGAATTTTAAAACATAATTCTGAGAAGGGAATCCTTAGACCTCAGCAGATTGTCAAAGGGATCCAGGATATCCAAAAAAAAAAAAAGCTATTGGACTAAAATTTCTTTTCTTTTTAAAAGAAAGGCCTTCATTTTATATGCCATTTATTTTCACATCTCATTCATTTCTGAATATGTTCCCACCCCAGGCAGCCTGCTTTTATTTAACCACCAAGGCACCTGCTGAATATTTTAAGACACTGTTCCTGTCTAGGTAAGGAATGAAATCCATTTTTGTCCCTCTGATGCAGAGATGTGAGGAGAAGAGCCTCCCCCCACCTCCAAATCAGAGAGGATAGGGATGGAGGCAATATCTCAACCAGGGCTGCAAAATGTCATTTTTATCATTGTATGTTACATGTTCATGGCACGTTCATTTAGTCCAACTGCTTCATTTCACAAAAGAGGTAAATTTCACTAAGAGATTTGTGCTTTAAAAACAGGAACCCAATTTGGCAATGCAAGCTGCTCTGGATATAGGGCGGTCATTAATGAGCAAGAAAAACAAACAAACAGAAGAGACCTGAATAAGCAACCAGAGACTCAGGGTCACATGGGATTAATGAATACTTGCTGAATGACCCATGCAGAGAAATTCTGTGGACAGTTTTCCCGTATAATAAGGCCAGAAATCTTAGGGTTAACAAAGGAGTCTGCAGGCCCTAGGGCCTAACTCCTTTGCTCAGAACCAACCCACCCAGGCAGGCAGTTGGAGAAAGTTTATCTTCTCAGCTTCTTTTCCACTCTCAGTTCTAGACTCAGCATGTTCAGGTAGGTCTCCATTTCTCATTGAGGTCTTCTATGTTGACTCATTTGCTTGCTTTCTGTTCTCCCAAACAATCTCATCTACCTCAGTTCTCACCTGCCCCTGAACAGGGATGGTTTATGTGCATTCCCACTCCCACCCCTACCATGACTACCTCAGTCTTGGGCATACTCATACATACCATCATTCTTACTCTTCTGAGATCTCTTTAAACAGTATTATGGAAAGAGGATGGGACTCAGAGAAGGAAGGCCATCTGTCTGACCACTCCTCATCTGCCTTTATTGCCTTAACATTTGAATCATGCCCACAATTGTGGCTGGCCCTAAGGTTTTTGCCCTGGATCCTCTGTTTTTCTTTCTATCTTTCTTCTCTCTCTCTCTCTCTCTCCCCTTTTCCTGTTTGTCTCTCTCTGTTTCTACCCTTCTCTACCTCTCTTTCTCTGTGTCTCACACCCCACCCCCCAACCACCATGAGTTTAGATGATTATCTCTACACAAAGAAATCTCAGATCTACGAATCTAGCCTTTCCCTCCTGAGCTCCAGTCCCAGATCACTAACTGCCTATTACACATCTCCAACTGCATGTTTAGGAGGCATCACAAACCCAATACACTGAAAAGAGAACATATTATCTTTCCCCTTTAATACCCCCTACTCCTAAATTTCCTGATCACTTAGTCTCTACAGTCACCAGCTTTAGCAAGCTCAGTATAGCCATTCAGTCCTCTCTCTTACTCATTCCACACATTCAGTCAGTTGTCAAATCTTGTTTCTATCTCCAGGACATCTCTTCCACTCTCACTACTCAAATAGCCTCTACCTACTTGTTTGGGCCCTCACCAACACTTGCCTGGACAATCAAAATTGCAGTCTCCTCCAAGATGGGGCCTCAAATCTCTCCTCAATCCAATCTGTCTAAATGCCAAAGGAATCTTTCTAAAATGCAGCCTGCTCCATGTCACTCCTCCACACAAGAAGTCCCAGTAACTCACTAATAACCTCTAGGATCAAAGGTAAATTCTATTTGATATTTAAAACCCTTTGCAGCCTGGTCCCAACCTAGTTTTTGAGAAATACTGAAATGATTTTTTTTTTTACTTTTCTCTTTATACTTTGGTTTAGTCCAACTGACCTTCTTTGCCATAAATGACTCCTCATATAATAATGCCTTTGCACTGGTTTTCCCCCCAGACCTGGAATGTACTCCTTCCTTATTTTGGTCTCTACAGGAAACCTTTCTTGATTTGCCAGTTGTAAGCACCTTCCACTGAAATTTATCTTGTATCTTTTCAGTCATTTGTGACCCCCAATTGAGATTTGCCATTTCCTTCTCCAGTTCATTTTATAGTGTTTGTGTGTGGGGCAGGGGTGGAATTGAGGACAACAGAGTGAAGTAACTTGCCCAGGGTCACAGCTATTGAGTGTCTGAGACCATATTTGAACTTAGGCAGATGAATCTTCCTGTTTCTAGGTCTGACACTCTATCCACTGCGCTACTTAGCTGCCCTACCTTGTATCTACTCTATATCTATAGTGTACATTCCTCTGTGTGTGTGTATTTGTACATATTTTCTCCCCTGGCTAGATTACAACCTCCTCAAGGGTAAGAATAGTTCTTGTCTTTACAGCTCCAGGTCTAAATAGAATGCCTGGCAACTCACTGGAGCTTAAATTATCATGATTGATAGAGTCCCTACTAGGATGTTCAATAGTTCTCTGACTTTGGGCAAGTCATTGAACATTTCTAAACCTTAGTTTTCACATTTATTAAATTAGGAGGTGGACTTCAATGGTCTCTATTGTTCTTTTAAGCCACTTATTATATGGTATTACTGACAAAAAATGTCCCTGAAGAAACTTTCGGGAACAGGAATCTCATATAAACAGATAAGGAGATACAAATAATAAAGAAAGGTAGTGTGGATAATTGGTTAGAAGATTTCTCCTAGAAATTGGCTGTGTGACCATGGGCTAATCACTTAACCAATCTGTGCTCTAGACAGTCTTCTAAGACCATAAATTAAAAAGGAGTTTCCAAAAGCCCTCTATGGACAAAGTGCATCTCCATGAAGATGCAAATCTGAATCCAGCCCTCCACCAAAATTACAATTCAGTGATGGGAAGTGGGGCTGGCATGGTATATATTCTTGTTTTAATCTTTACAAGAACCTTTCAAGTTGGGCAGGGCAAGGGACAGGGACAAGGGTGGAGTGAGGGAGAGGCCTTGGGATTGGTTAGCTGAGATTAGGATTGGGGTGGTTGAGTTAAGGTCCCATCTTCAGTCTTTTGACTCAGTTTAGAACACTTTTCACACTACTACTACCCTGCCCCTTTCATAATAGAAATTTGTTGAACTGAACAGAGTGGGAGATACCATAGAAATATTAGATATTAAGAGTCATCCTTAACAAAGACAGCTCCCACATCAGATTCAGGATTAATGGTTCCCCACAGAGGATTGACTTTTCTAGTCTCCAAGAATTATAACAATGTCTTGTAGGGAAATGGCAGAGAGGGATTCAAAGCAATATAAAACTCTTGTTTCTCCCTCCTCAGTTGCTTCCAAAATACCTGGCTCCTTTGTACCCTATGTTCCTACTTTGTGGAGGGCCAGTTGAAGGGACTGACTTGGTAAGGAGTGAATTCTCCATCACTGGAGATCTTCAAGAGAATATTGGATGGAGCTTCCTACCAGTTAGAACAGATAGCCTCTCAGGCAGCTGACAACTCAGAGACTCAGAAGATTTGTCTCCAAATTTACTTCCTCCTGGAAGCCTTCCCAGATTGGCCCCACTTGGATTATGCTTACTTGCCATACTATGCTTGCCTTCAGTTAGCTTGACATTTGTTTTACATTATGATCTTTTGTACTCATGTGTCTTCACTAACCCTAATGACTAATATCCCATACAATTCCTTTCAGAGGACCAAGACAACAATTGTCTCATTGGCATCCCCAATAACCCCTGAGGGAAGTAGCCATGGTGCAATATAGTGGGCAGCTAGGTGATGTAGATTGATCTTTGGGAGAACAGTGGGGAGGTTTTACAAGTGGATATGGGTAGGGACTGGGTCTGATTTTCTCAGTACTAGACTCCTTCTTCCTCTCCATGTTAAGAATCTTTGAGAGTTGCTTAGAGCATGGAAAAGTTAAGTTATCTGATTGAGGCCACACAACCAGAATGTGTAAGAAATGAAACTTGAGTTCAGGTTTTTTTTTTTTATTCTAAAAACCATGTCTCTATCAAGTGTGCTATACTGTCCTTGATTAAAAATGAGTAAGCAAGCTAAATGTGTCAGGTTACCCAGGTGGTAAACTTAACCAGATGGCCAGGGGCAAGCAACGTGGGGCTGAAGGAATGCCATCTGCACATCAAGAATGCTGGTGAGATCATTCCTGTGACTTCACCAAAACAGCTCTTATATACGTAAATCATGAGAAACACATGAGAAACCATGTGAAGGCATGTATTGTACTTCTCAAAATACCTCTTAGAGGAGACTCACTGAGGAGGGAAACCTGTCTGTTTTCTCCTACCCAGTCTTCCTCCTCTCACTGCTCTCCTGTTCCATCCTTAGTGAAGGTAACTAGCTACCACCTCTTTTCCAGAATTCACAGTGCTCCCATCTAGCTGGCTGTGTAGGCCTATCAGGGTCAGAGCTAAGAAGGGAGCCCCATACATCCAACCCCTATTTTGGAGATGAAGAAACTGAGGCTCAAAAACATGGAAACAATTTGCCTAAAGTCATAAAACTAGCAGAATCAAAACAGTAAGAAGAATGGCTAGGTTTATGTAACACTTTAAGGTCCAAAAGCATTTTTTTGTTGTTTGTTCTTGAGTTCTTTTTCAGTTGTTTATTACTCTTTGTGACCCTGTTTGGAATTTTCTGGGCAAAGATACTGGAGGGATTTGCTGTTTCCTTCTCCAGTTCATATTACAAATGAGAAAACTGAGGCAAACAGGTTTAAGTGACTTGTCTAGAATCATAAGGCTAATAAGTTGTCTGAGGTTAGATTTGAACTTAGGGAAAAAAACAAACAAAAATTACCTAGCTGTGTGACCTTGGGCAAGTCATGTGACCCCATGCCTTTCAAAAACCAAACCAAACCAAACAAACAAAAAGAAAAAACCTGACAAATAGATTTGAACTCAGGAAGATCAGTCTTCCTGATTCCTCAGCACTACAGTCACTGGTCCACCTATCTGCCCAACAAAACACTTCTAGTATTTTATTTGATCCTCATTTCACCTAGATAGATGGTGGACCTTCTGACTTTAATGATATTTTGGGATCTGTTTCAGTTTGATGTAGTCTATGCTTTAGCCACTAATATTCTTCCTAACTTTATTAAAAATAGAGTAGATAGGAAAGGCTGCACAGAATGCTTTTGGAAAAACCTGGAAGACATATGAACTCATGCAAAATGAAGTGAATAGAACCAGGAGAACACTGTACTTGATAATAGCAATAATTTAATTATGCTCAAATGTGAAAGATTTAGCTACTCAGATCAAGACAATGATCCAAGACAATTCCAAAGCATTCATGATGAAAAATGCTGTTTCTCTCTAGAAAGACGAATGATAAACTCTGAATGCAGATTGAAACTTATTTTTTCCTTACAGGTTTTTCTTTGGCCAGTTTCCTTTTGCAATATGGCTAATAAGGAAATGCATTGCATGACTTCACATATATAATCAAGATCAAATTGCTTGTTTTTTCAAGGAGGGGGAAGGTGAGAGGGAAAGAGAATTTGGAAATTGAATTTGTCAGAAATGAATGTTAAAGCTATTTTTAGGGGCAGCTAGATGGCGAGGTGGATAGAGCACCAGCCCTGGAGTCAGGAGGACCTGAGTTCAAATTTGACTTCAGACACTTAATAATTACCTAGCTGTGTGGCCTTGGGCAAGCCACTTAACCCCATTGCCTTGCAAAAACCTAAAACAAACAAACAAACAAAAACAACCTATTTTTAGGGGTGACTAGGTGGTGCAGTGGATAGAGCACTGGCTTTGGAGTCAGGAGTACCTGGGTTCAAATCTGGCCTCAGACACTAAATAATAATTACCTAGCTGTGTGGCCTTGGGCAAGCCACTTAGCCACATTTGCCTTGCAAAAACCTAAAAAAAAACCCCAAAACTATTTTTTTCTATATAATTGGGAAATATTTAATGAAATACAAATAAATTTAAAAAAGAAGCTGTGAGCAGATGATTAAATAGGCAGCAAAAAATGAAATCTCAACAAAATTTGGTGTTGTAATAAAATGAAAAGCACAACAAGGTTAATCTGACATATAGAACAGGAAGAACATTGGTCCTTGGGGTTTCTGAGTTCAAATTCCACTTTGATCTCTTAGTAGCTGTGCAATATATTCCTTGGGAAGTCTGGTGAAGATTATGAACCCTTTCTCAGAATAATTTTTTTTAAATGAAATCTGTAGGATTACAAAGAAACCAGTTGTATTGAAATAAAGTTCCTCCCTAGTCTGTACCCTGAACTTTATGAACTTTATCTAACCATGCCAAAGAAAATTCTCTACTCTGGAAGCTCACTACACTCCAGACTTCTCATATTGAAAGTGTTCTTAGCCCCCTTGGCCTCCCCTTCTAATCAGTTGATTCCTCCCAGAGACTCCATTTTAAGGACACTCAGGAGAAGCATGTCTTCATTCCTCTCTAGGCTGCACTTTTGACTTTCTCTACCATAATCCTGAGTTGGTATCTTTGTCTCTTCCCCCACCAGTTTTTCAGTTTCCTTTTATATGTTATCTTTTCCCATTAGAATGTAAGCTCCTTGAGGCAGGAGCTGTCTTTCTGCTGGTGTTCTTATTTTTAGCACTTAGTACAGTGGCACACATAGTAAGTGGCATACACAGTTGGCATTAATCAGAGGACAAATGCTCCAGTTTTTATTTTTAAATAAGGGAAATTAGTTTGACTTTGATTCCTGGAAAATTTGGATACAGGATCATTAAAAAGATAGTTGACAAACATCTGTAGAATCAAGCAATTGTTACAGAGCCAGCAGAGTCTCATTAAAACTAGGTCATGTCAGATCAAAAACATCAACTTTTCTCTCAGTGTTACAAAACGAAGAGCTGAGCAGAATGCTGTGGCTGGAGCAGAGCCTTGGGTAAAAGTTCTCATATTAATTCTTATGGGAAAAATGGAGGGATGTGTTGGTACAAATGGATGATTTAGGTCTAGTTAGACAATCAAATTCAAAGAAGAGTTTTGTATCAAAGTGGTATGAGGTCTCCAGTGAAAAACTCCAGAGATCTGTGCTTGGCCTTGGATTTGTGTTGTTCAACATTTTTATCAATGACAGATAAAGGAACAGATGCAGGCCATCCAACATGTAAATGGCACAAAGTTGCAGGATCCAATCTAGAGCATTAGAATGAATTTAATAAGATGAAATTCAATAGAGGTCAATAAAAAGCCTTACCCTGAGATAAAAAAAAAATCGACATCAGTAGAGAGGAAGGGAGGTATGGATGGACAGCAATAATTCTGGAAAAGATCTGGGGTTTAGTGAGCTGTAAACTCAGCAGTGTGATATGACAACTGAAAATGTTTTGGACTTAGCATCCAAAAGTTGAGAAATCATAATCCCACTGTGCTCTGTCCTAGTAAAACCCCCACCTAAAGTATTAGATTCAATTCTGGGGTGATGGTTTAGGCAGGATGTTTATAAGCTGGAGAATGTCCAAAGGAGGGTAACCAGAATGGGCAAGGGCTTTGAGCCCTTGTTATCTAAGGATCAGTTAAAGGAAGGGTGTATTTATCCTAGAAAAGACTAGGGTGGGGTGGGGACATATGTTATCTGTGCTCAAATACTTGGAGGAGGGATTAGAATCATTGTGCTGGACAGAATGAAGGCAGCTAAGTAGGGCAGAGGACAGAATACTGAATCTGGAGTCAAGAAGTTGACATCTGAGTTCAAATCCAACCTCAGATACCAACTGGTTGTGTGACCCTGACAACTATCTGCCTCAATTTCCAACAGGGCTGTTGTGAGGAGCAAATGAATTAATATTTGTAAAGGGCTTGGTATACAGTAGGCACTCTATAAATGCTTATTCCCTTTCCTTGGCACCAAAGGACAGAATTAGAGGCAAATTCTGACTTGACATAAGAAAAAACTTTCTAACATAGCAATCCAAAGTGGAATCAGCAGTCTTAAGGGGCGAGGGACTTCATTTCTTTGGAAATTTTCAAGCAGAGTTGGATAAACACTGCTCAGGTATGTTACAATGAGTTTGAGTTGCTCAGATGGCCACTGATGTCCCCTCTCTCTCTCTCTCTCTCTCTCAAAATCTGTGATTCTGCCATGCCCTTAATCACACAGCTGGTATGTATGATAGCTGAGACATGAAGCCGTGAATTCTTGACTTCCAAACTAGTCCACGCCCTATCACACCATATTGCCACTTGAGCTAGTATTATTGTTGTTGTTGTTCTTGTTATTATACTTAGTGATAAGCATAATCACTATTGTACAGCATGGGAACTACTTACGACTGCCTCAAAAGTCACTAAAATAACTCTAATTAGAATTCCTTTTAGAAAATAAATTTAGTACTTCTTAGGGTCAACTCCAAAGGGGAAGGCAGTGGGTAGGATAGGAAGTTGCTCTGAGGCCTATCTGAAGACTCTGGGAGCCAGCATCCAAAGACTCTTCCTTTTCGAGGGGAGGGTACCCACATATTAGACATTTCAGAACAATTCTACTTTGTAAAGCCCTCTGAAGACATTTCCTTGAGTCTCCTACCATCTTTCTGAGCTAGATGATAAAAGTAGCATTTATGCACTGTGCAGATAAGGAAACTGAGAGCAAACAATAAGATCACACAAGTAGTTAGTAAGGAAAGCCAGAATTTGAATTCAGGTCTCCTGATTTCAAATCCATCATTTTCCCCTGCATGTAAGGGCTGGTACATTTGCAAAGGGGGAAAGACTCCCCTTAGATGCATCTCTCATTATGGGGCACAGCTCAAGCAAGTAGAAGTTGATAGTATGGGCACCTCCCTTGGACCACTCAGGGGTGATCACAGGAAGAAAAGGTGCTGAGATATGTGGAAACTGGCTTAGACTTGGCAGGGAAAATATACGATGGTGGGAAAGTGCTTGGGTAAGAAACCCACATGAAGCTGTGAATAAGAGTTCAGCCATGATGTCAGTGCCCACAATGTTTAGTTCTGGCTTGGGGGTGAGGGTGATGCCATCACTGTGGCATATTAGCAAAACTTTTGAATTCCAGCTCTAGTTGGGTCACTTATTAGCTGTGAAGCCTATGAGAAGTTACAGAAGACCTCTCTGGGTCTCAATTTCTTCTTCTGTAAAATGGGGGATATTAGACTAAGGGTGTGTTTAGATTGTCCATTCTAACTCTAACATTCTATGTTCTATGACCTCCCTATGGCAAATATTCTATGGTCTAAGGGCTGTTCTAATCCTGATGTTCTATGTACAGTCTAACCCCACTTCCAGCTCTGACATCCTATGTTCTTTTTAAAAAATTATTTGTTGAATATTCTATTTCCCCCCAAGTACATATAAAAATGATTTTCAACATTTGTTTTTAAATGAGCTTCAAATTCTCTCCCTCCTTCCCTTCCTCTTTCTTTAAGGAAGCAACTTGATAGAGGTTCTATACATGTGTAATCATGACATCCTATGTCCTGAGGGTCTTCTTGACTCTCCCATTCTGTATTCCAAGTCTCCTTCCAATGTTCTAAGAGCCCTTCTAGCATTAACCTTCTATGTTCTAAGGTTCTCGATTCTTATATTCTACATACTAAGATCCATTCAAGCTCTGACCTTAGAAGTTCTAAGGGCCCTTCCAGCTCTGACAGCCTATGTTTTACGGGTCTTCTCAATTCTGACATTTGACATCATTCTATGCTCAAAAGGTCCTCCCAGCTCTGACATTCTATGACTCTAATTTATCAGCAAAACTATCAGCATCCCTCCCCTGATATTAAACGTGGTTTACTACGCATTGCAGTACTTATAATGAATGACAAGGACTGCAAATAAGGAGATTTAACAGCATTTCCTGATAAGGATCCTGCCAGGCTTAGCAATTACTTATGTGCTACCAACAAAATGATGTGTTTCCAAGCTGAGACACCAACAAGGACAATTCAGGCCCTTCCTCTCAAGAGACCTCTTATAATTGTCTCACCTGATGTTGCTCCTGCCTCTTTCTCCTGGGCCCTCACATTTCCAGGATTAAGACCCAAATACTCCCCCAATGTTGACTATCACCTAGAAGAATAGATTTTTAATACTAGAGCTAGATGGAGCTTTTGAATGTGGAACATAAGTTCATAAGAAACTATAGTTGGAAAAAGACTTTAGAACATAGAATATCAGAGCTGGGGTGGAAGGAGAACAGAGAATGTTAAAGATTGAAAGGTGTTAGAGCTCTGGATGTTCTGGAAAGACTGGAAAGGACATTAGAACATAGAATGTTAGAGCTGAAAGTGAACTAGAATAGAGAGCATCAGAACCAGAAGGGATATTAGAACATGAAATCTTAGAACACAGCATGTCAGAGTTAGAGGCAACCTTAGCAAATAGTCAGTCCAGGTCCTTCATTTTTAACTAGAGATATTGAGAACCAGATGGAGGAGTTGATTTATCCAAGGTCAGAGTCAGGGGCCACTCCAGGATTTCCAGAATCTAGAACATTAGTCTCCAAAATCCAATGCTCTTTCCAAATCTGCCTCCCACTGAGGTTAAGACATCTAGGAGGTAGTGATGTCATGACCTAGCCCATCCTACAGACTGCACAACCTCTTCCCACAAACTTTGTTCCTAATTAGTTTGGGTATTTTTTTTATCCTATCCTTAATCAGTCTCAACAACCCACCATTCTCTGTCCTCAGGTGTTTTCTCTATTTGGGGAAGAACAAATTTCTGCCCACCCCCTCCACTTGCCAAGCTCTTGGCTCTGATTCCATCCCATCAATCAGAGTTTTCTCTCTCATGAGGATGTCTGTTCCCTTCCACATCTGTAAACATGTCTCTATCTTTTTGTTACCAAATGCACCCAGGCTTGAATGTCTACTTTTCCAAGAGTGGTCTCAGGAAGGACATGCTGAGTGGAACTTTCATCATTCTTGTGGGGCACGCTACTCTTGGCCCCCTCCTAATTCCCCCATTGAAATCACATAAAGCCTGCCATATCTCCTTGCCTCTGTCAAGTTTGTTTTGCTCATTAGTCTCATGCTAAATACATTATTGTCAAAGAATTGTATAGAAATGAATTGCTGGAGGCTTATAGATTTCTGATACAGAGACATATAAAGATTTATATAGATATAGATAAATATAGATATAGATATAGATATGGAAATAGAATGAGGCAGCTAGGTAGAACAGTAAATAGTCTGGTGCCAGGAAGACCTCAGTTTAAATCTGGCTTTGGACAGAGAGAATCACTTATGTTCTATCTGCTTCAGTTTCATCAATTATAAAATGGGTTCAATAACTGCACCCACCTCTCAAGATTGTGATAAGAATCAAATGAGATAATATTTGTAAAGAACTTAGCAAAAATAGTAGGTGTTCTCTCAGTGCTAATTCCCTGCCCAATATAGGTACACACACACACACAAATGCAATATACATACAATTCAATTAAATTCTATGTGACCTTGGACAAGTCATTTGGATCAAAATTTACTCATTTGTAAAATTATGGGGTCTAGAATAAAAGAAATATGCTTCTTACTTCCAGACTGAGAGATGATGAATTAGCAGACTGAAATATATATTTTTGATCAGTTTGAAAACTGACTTGACTATATATGTTACAAGGGACTTTTCCCTCTTTTTCATAATGAAGGGAGGGAGAGAAAAATAAATTTTTGTTAATTGATTATAAACAAAACAAAATTTTAAACAAGAAAATACCAAAGGAAAAAAAAGAAAAAGAAAATTGAAGAGTTGTAGATGGCCTCTAAGAACCTTCCCAACTCTGACATTTCCTTTTTTTTTTTGGGAATTTTTTTAGACTACAGACCTACAGAAACAGTGGTATTGGTGGATCAAAGAGTATGCACAGTTTTATAGCTCTTTGAGCTTAGTTCCAAATTACTCCAGAATTTTTGGATCAGTTCACAACTCCACCAACAATACCTTAGTGTTCCTATTTTCCTGCATCCTCTCCAATATTTTTAATTTTTTTCTTTTCCATCATATTAAACAATCTTATATTTCTGAGGTGGTTCCTCAGAATTGTTTCAATATGCATTTCTCTAATCAATATTTTTGAACATTTTTTCATATGACTATAAACAGCTTTGATTTATCCATTTGAAAACTGCCTATTGATCTACATTCATATAAACTTGATTCACTTCTCTCTATATTTGAGAACTAAGGCATTTATAGAGAAATTTGCTGTTAAATATTTTCACAGCTATTACTAATTCCCTCTGTTCTATTTTCCCTGTTAATCTCTCTCTCTCTCTCTCTCTCTCTCTCCTCACCCCCCCAGTCCCATCCCCTCTCAAAAAAGGATTTTGATCACTACCTCCCTCAATCCAGCCTCCTTTTATCAAACCCTGCCCCTCTTCTCTTTTCCCTTCCCCCTTCTTTCCTGTAGGGCAAGATAGATTTCTATACTCAACTGAATATGCAAATTATTCTTTTTTTTTGAGAAAATTCAGATGAGACTAAAGTTCACACATTGTCCGTCACCTCCCCCCATCTTCCCTTCAGCTGTAAATGTTCTTTCACAGCTTTTTTGTGAAATAATTGACCCCATTTTACCTGTTCCTTCCCCTCTTCTCCCAGTGCACCCCTTTTTTAACCCTTTAATTTAATTCAAATTTTTTAGATATGATCCAATCATAAGTCAACTCACACTCAGCCTATGTATATTCCAACTTACTGCCCTAATAATGAGAAATTCTAAGGAGTTATAAGTATCCTCTTCCCAAGTAGGAATGTAAACAGTTTAATCCTAAGGAATCCCTTATGATTTCTCTTTCGTATTCTTGGTTGTTATCCTAGTTCCTTTATCCTTCAGAATATCATATTCCAATCCTTTAATGCAGAAGCTGCAAAATCTTGGGTTATCCTAATTATGGCTCAATAATATTTCAGTGGTTTCTTTCTGGTTGCTTGAAATGGCAGCCTTGGAATTTGGTTATAATATTCCTGGGAGTTTTCTTTCAATTTCTATTTAGCTTTAGTTTTGGGATACAAGGGCAATCTTCTTTGATAATTTATTGAAATATGACATCTAACTCTTCTTTTGATCATGACTTTCAGGTAGCCCAATAATTCTTAAATTTTCTCTCCTCAATCTATTTTCCAGTTCTATTGTTTTTCCAATGAAGTATTTCACATTTTCTTCTTTTTTCAATCTTTTGATTTGGTGTTATGGTTTCTTCAAGTCTTCCTGAAATTATTAATTTTCAGTTGCCCAATTCTAATTTTTAAAAACTTTTTTCTTCAGTAGTCTTTTTTTTTTTTTTAGGTTTTTGCAAGGCAATGGGGTTAAGTGGCTTGCCCAAGGCCAAACAGCTAGATAATTGTTAAGTGTCTGAGACCGGATTTGAACCCAGGTACTCCTGACTCCAGGGCCCGTGCTTTATCCACTGTACCACCTAGCCACCCCAAAATTCATCTTGCTCAATGAGCTTAGTTCCCTTAGGTTTTTTTTTTTTTTTTTGCAAGGCAAATAGGGTTAAGTGGCTTGCCCAAGGCCACACAGCTAGGTAATTATTAAGTGTCTGAGACCAGATTTGAACCCAGGTACTCCTGATTCCAAGGCCAGTGCTTTATCCACTAAGCCACCTAGCTGCCCCTCTCTTCAGTAGTTTTTTGCATCTCCTTTTCCATTTGATCAACTCTATTCTTTAAGGAGTTTTCTTCAGAGAGTCTTTGAAAATCTTTCTTCTATTTAACTAATTGAATATTTCAAGTAATTCTTTTCTTCAGTAGATTTTTGTGTCTCTTTTACTATTTAGCCTATTCTGGTTTTTTCAGATGTTATTTTCTTCAGTACATTTTTGTGCTTCCTTTCCCAAGCTGTTGACTAGTTTTCATGATATTCTTGCATCATTCTTTTGTTGGTTCTGCCACTCCAGAATCCATTATCTGGAGGAGAATTTGGGAGGGTTCAGACAAATCCTTGTTTTGATTCCCCTCTCTTGGACTTTGTATAATTTTGTATGGGTTTTATATAGTCCTATGGAGATGCATGTTGTCTCCCCCATTTCAAAGTAAACTCTTTCAGGGAAGAGATTATTTGGCTTTGCCTTGATATCTCTGTGTCAGCATGGTGTCTGAAACCTAGTAAGTACTTAATAAATGTTTGTTGATTGATTATGTCCTAAAGATCCTTCTGGGTGTGACATTCTATATGCTAAGATCCTCCTGGGGCAGCTAGGTGGCATAGTAGAGTGCTGGGTCTAGGGAGTTAGGAAGAACTAAGATACTTCCAAGTTGTGTGACCCTGGACAAGTCATTTAACCTTATCTGCTTCAGTTTCTTCAATTATAAAATGGAAATGCTAATAGCAGTTATTTCACAAGGTTATTATGAGGATCAAATGAAACAGTATTTATAAAGCACTTAGCACAGTAGTAGACACATGGTAGGCATTTAATAACTGCTGATCCCTTCTCTACCCTAGCCTGTCACACATTCACTCACACACATATACTTACACTCACTCCTAAACACATGCATACATACACTCACTCATACATACAGTCACACATATATACCCATGCATACTCTCTCTCTCTCTCTCTCTCTCTCTCTCTCTCACACACACACACACACACTCTTTAGGCTCTAATACTGCTAACATTCTGTTTTAGGAGTTTAGAGAAAGGAGGCAGTTTTGTGTGCTGGCAGTGCTGGGTAGCCAAATACCAGAATAAAGACATGCCGAGACTGGCTCCAAGGACTCAGAGCCAGCCTTGCTAACCTAAGTAACCAGCCCTGTTTTTGGAGGGAACTTGGGGTTTGCAGCTTGCAGGGGACCTGGCAGCCGGACTTTGTCCAAATACAGCCAAAGTAAAGGCCCTTCTGCCCTGGGTTAGCTGGCTTACTTCCCCAGCAGAAGCAGCATTTGTGTATTCGCTATTATTTTCCTGAGGCAGATTCAGAGTTGCTGCTTATGGGGGTAAAAGGTGGTTTTTTTCCTCTGTGGTCAGCAACCCCTCCCTCCAAAATCCACACTACTGGCTAGGATCAGCTTTTGATCTCAGTCCATCCTCCTCCTTCTGACATCCCTATTTTTTCCTAAAGGTCAATTGAAATAAGAACTTCCAAAACAGACAGTGACCCTGCATCCCTCTGCCTCCCCCCTGCCCCTCCTATTTCTCCTCCCTCCTCTTTTAAACATTTCAGCATGAAATTGCTGAACCATCATTCTTTCTTCCAGATCCAGGCCTTCCCTTGGTACTTCTAACACCTGGCCTCAGCCCACACTAGAGCACACCCAAGGGTGAAGGTTGATAAACACTGAGTCAGCAACACTCAGGTCACAGAAAGGCAAATTACACTGGGGAGGTGGTGACTGGTTAAGCCTCTGGGGTGTGAGGACAAGGCTACCTTCATTCATGAAAATGTCATAGCATAGAAGGATCTTAGAACCCAGAATATCAGAGCTGAGAGGGACATTAGAATAGAGAATAGGAGAGGTGAGGTCTTAGAACTATCAGAGAAGGAAGGGAATATTAGAACATAAATGTCAAAAGTGGGATGGATCTTCTAATATACATTAGTGCCACAAGGGAGTTTAGAATACAGAAATGTCAGAGCTGGAAGTCCCTTAGAATAGAGAATGTCAGAGGTGAGAGGAATTATAGGGAACATAAAGTCCAATTCCTTCCTTTTACATTTGAGGAAACTTGGGCCTCAAGAGGGAAAAGTGACTTGTCAAAGATCATTTAGTTGATTAGTGACAGAGTTGGTAGTAGAACACAGATTTTCTGTCTCACAGTGGAGAGGAATGATTAGATGTACTTTTTGCAAACTAATTCAATCCATTTTTATAGATGGAGTAACTGACACCCATTTATTTAAGATCACAGAAATAGCAAGTAGCAAAACAGAGACTCAAACCTGGTCTTCTGACAAAATGTTGATTATCTTTTTGGCAGCATAAGTCTCAGCTTTTCCATCCAGCATCATGAGAGGAAGTATGGCTTTAGTAGATAGGGTATAGACTCAGTGTCAGAAAGGTAAAAGTTCAAATCTAGGCTCAGATACTTACTGTATCTGAGTATATCAGATACTAACTGACATTGGGCAAGTCATTTAACCTCTGTTGCCTCAATTTCCTCTTCTGTTGCCTCAATTTCCTCTTCTGTTAAGTGTATAATAATAGCTCCTACATTCCAAGGTTATTGTGAAGCCCCAATGAGATAATATTTGTAAAGTATTTAACACATAGAATAAATGCTTAACATAGCATTTCTAAATGCTAGTTTTATATAGACATACATTTGTTGTCTATACATTTATTTTCAGGCATGTCAGAATCTCCATGACCCCATTTGAGATTTTCTTGGAAGATACTGTAATAGTTTGCCATTTCCTTCTCCAGCTCATTTTACAGGTGAGGAAATTGAGGCAAACAGAGTTAATTGATTTGCCCAGGATCACACAGCTAGTAAATGTCTGGGGCTAGATTTGAACTCAGGAAGATGAATTGCTCTGACTCCAGGTCAAGTACTCTATCCATTTCCTATACCAATAAAATCACAGATGCAGTCCCAATCCCCAACCTTTCTACCTACAGGACCTTAGGAAATAAATATAACTTCTTTGATCCTCAGTTTCCTCTTCTATAAAACTAAGGGGATTGGACTAGATGATCCCCTAAGATTCTATCTAGCTCTGATGCAAACATTCTGTCTTACATATGCTGCCTCTCCAACTAAAGCACAAATTCCCTTCTAAGATTATAAGTTATAGACAAGTTACTGGTCTGATTTGGTGAAAGGAGTTTCCACACTAGGAATTTCCTTACACTGATCATGGGTCAGACCATCACCCTTCTTCCCAGTGTTGTCTCCCAAACCAGGCTGTAAGATCCCTGAGAGCAGGGACTGTATTCACAATGCCTAGTGGTTTAACACATTCTAACAGAGTAGAAAGGTGAAGGTCTTATTTCACCATGGACTACAGCCCTTAGCCTTATCAGACATAAAGCTTGGGAAAACCAGCATGTGCTTTTAGAAAAGGCCAGGCTTGCTCAATGCCACCAAGCCTGTACCCAGGGTGGGGGTGTCACTTTTAAAAGGGAAGGAAATGGTAAGGAACAGATAAGCCACGCTGGCTGGTAGCCAGCAGTAGCTGTGATAAACCCACTCCTTTACTGGGAAGACTTCCCCTTTGATTAGGTCTCTAGCATTCCTCCCAGCATCCTCTGTTCTCATGGTATTTGGGCATTTGTTCATATTATCTTATGCTGTTCTCTCCCTCCTTGAAATTAGGGGCATCCAAGCTAAAAGGTGCCCCAGAACATAGTATGTTAGAAAGCAAAAATGTTATTCTAAGAAAGTGTCCATAAGTTTCATCAGACCACTAAATAAAAGGTTATGAACTCATGGACACTACTGAGGATCCCAGGCCTTAAGTCTTAGCTGGGTCTTGAAGGAATGTATGACAAACTGAATTGATAAAATTTGGGGTTGAGAGAATGTGGGTTTTCCTCTTTTGGACCAAAAACCCCTAGGTCTGTCTTTTGCTCATTTGACAACACTAGCTTTCAAAATTTAATTGGAGAGGTCCAAATTGCATGACTGAAACTTCTATGTGTCCACTAGCTACACTTATCCTTGGTCACAGGCTGTTCTGCCAAATCTCTGATCACCATATTGCCCATGTGTGAAATCAAGCAGGGAACTGACCCAACAAAGAAATGTGGACAGTTCAGTATGGCATACCTCCATTACTGGAGAAACCACTAATGACCCATGTGTCATTGAAGATGGATGCTTTCTGAGGTAGGTAAGAGGAAGTGCAGCTGCCCTCAGAAGAAGAAATGTCTTTTGGAGCCCATGCAGATGGACTTTCTTGGGCAAGTCTTCCTCTTTCTGACAAAGGAAGCTGCCCTCCTTTGGTTCTGAAACTTTACCATGGTTGTTGGGTGCCAAAACCAGTTCATCCTTTGGCTTATTTGCATGATGCTTGCCCTGTAGGCAGCTGGAGAACAAATGTTCCCCACCAGGCACCTCTCTGACATTAAGGACACCCCTCTGACACCAAGGACAGACACTCTCAGGAGGTTCCATTTAGGCTGCCTGTAGGGCAGAAGCTATTCTTATCAGCAGCAGAAGAGAAGTAGCAGAAGCACAGTGAGCTGAACTGGGGTGAACTCAAGTTCAATTCTATTCTCTATGATTGTAGAAAATGCACCAGAGTTCTCTGGGACTCAGTTCGCTTATCTGCAAAATAGGGATATTAATACTAATGAAAGGTCATGTAGCATAGTGGATAGAAAGCCAGCTCCAGAGTTAGAGAGACCTGGATACAAATCCTGTCTGTCAAATATGTGTTATAGGGTCCTGGCTAAGTCATTTGAGCTCAGTTCTAGACAACTCTTTAAGACTAAGTTGCAGAGAAGGAGCCAAGTTGCAATGGTATATATGAATGTATAAAATCACCTGTCCAGTTCCCATTCCATTGTTACTTCCTACCTCACAGATTCCCTGGGAAGAAGAGGTTTTTATAAGTTTCAAACTAATCTAAAAATATGAATTACTGGCATTCTTTCCACTATACAAAGAAAGGCAACAGAAGGGCTGGTTTCAAATTCTGCCTCAGCTCCTTATTGACTGTGTGGTCTTGGCCAAGTCACCTCCCATCTCTGAGCCTCAGATTCCTCATCAATCATATGGAAATGATAAGATCTTTACTTAAGCTTTACTTAATTCCCAACAGGAACTTCAAGTGTGGTACCACGGATAGGGATCTGACTTTAGAGACAGGAAGACTTGGATTCAGATTCCCTCCTAGCCTTCCCCCAATTCATACAGTGTTGCCCTTCTTAAGCTACTGAACCACTGAACCTGGGTAACTCTCTAAAGTGACCAATTACAGTGCTTTGCTAGGAGGAATTTTCTCACCTGAGAGTTCCTTATATTAATGACATCACAGATCCAGGCTATATCCTTGCTCCTACTACCTATCTCAGAGAGTTGTCATGAGAATCAAATGATTTCATGTATGTAAGCAACCTTCCCAAGGTTGAAGGGAGTTTCCTCACTGAGATTTCCCCATGTCAGTGAATTCACAGGTCTGTTCCCCTCCCCCCATAATGCATTACTCCCCACCCCCCCCCCCGCCAGTAAATTGTGGATTGTAATACTAATGTCATCTTTAATTACAATAAAAGCAAACAAAAATAATGAGTCTAGTTCTGCAATTACCTCTAGAGGGAAAGGGAAGCAGGTTAACTGACATATTAACTTCTCCCAAGCACCTACAGGAAAGGTAGTGGGGAGGGAGAATAATTATCCAATTAAATGACTATGCCAGTGAACCAAATGCTACCCCAGCAATTAGAAACAGCCTTCAAACAACAAAATCTCATTGCTATTTCCAGCAGGGACCAAGCTCAGGGAAGGCTGATTTAGGCTACATTAAGAGAGGCCTCAGGAAAATATTTCTAACAGTTCTTTTTGTGGTGACAAAGAATTAGATGAAGGGATGCCCATCAATTAGGAATGGCTGAACACATTGTGGTACATAAAGTGATAGAATAATGTTGTTCTGTAAGAAATCATGAGCAGGGGTGGCTAGGTGGTGCAGTGGATAAAGTACCGGCCCTGGAGTCAGGAGTACCTGGGTTCCAATCTGGTCTCAGACACTTAATAATTACCTAGTTGTGTGGCCATGGGCAAGCAACTTAACACTATTTGCCTTGTAAAAACCTAAAAAAAAAAAGAAATCATGAGCAGGCAGACTTCAGAAAATCCTAGAGAGACTTACATGAACTGATGTTGAATGAAGTGAGCAGAATCAGAACATTGGATACACTTTAACAGCAACACTGTAAAATGATCAGCTATGAATGCACTTAGATCCTTTCAGCAATAGAATAATTAAAGATAATTCTAAAAGGCTTTGTAATGAAAAATGTCACTCATATCCAGAGAAAGAATTATGGAATCTGAATGCAGACCAAAGCAAACTATTTTCACTTAATTTAAAAAATTTTTGCTTTCATGTGGTTTTCCCTTTTGTTCTGATTCCTTTTCACAAGGTGACTAATATGGAATATTTTTGATGTGATCATACTTGTACAACTTATAGCATATTGACTGGGGAGAAGAGAGGGAAAAGAAGGAGGAGGAAAATACAGAACTCACAATCTTGCAAAAAATGAAAATTGAAAACTATCTTTACATGTAATTGGAAAAAATAAAATACCAAAAAAGAAAGAGAAGGGGTGTGTGTGTGTGTGTGTGTGTGTGTGTGAGAGAGAGAGAGAGAGAGAGAGAGAGAGAGAATGTGAGTGTGAAAGGCAGAGGTTTCAAGTTCAGGACTAGGTCCTCTTAGACAGCCAAAAGAGACTAAGACACAGAAAAGATTAAGAAACCTTGGACTAATGATCTCAAAAGTTTCCTTTCCACTCTGAACTTATGATAAACTGGACAGTGTTTAAGGGAAGACAATTAGGAGGGTGAAGGGTCTCCATTCCCCATCCCTGGAAGGCTCTTCCTCCTCATTTCCGTCTCCTGGTTTATCTGGTTTCCCATCTTCCAAAAGAAGCCTTTCCTGATCCTCCACTTAATGCCACTGCCTTCTTTCTGGTAATTATCTCCCATTTATCCTGTCTATAGCATGTCTGTACATTGTAATTTTCATGGTGTCTCTCCTGTTAGACTAAGAGCTCCTTGAGGACAAGCATGTTTTTTGTCTTTCAATGTATCCCCAGCACTTCACAGTGTCTAGTAAACAGTAGGCACTTAATAAATGTTTACTGACTGACAGAAATGGAGTAGGCACATCTAGAATGCTCTGCCCTCTTGAACTCTGCCTCTTCTAATCTTTAGTTTCCCCCAAAACTCCACTCAAAGGTTACCTTTGGGCAGGAGACCTTTGGTGCTTCTCTTTCTTACAAGTTTGCTGGTATCTGTTCCCCCAAATAGTCTTATATTTATTTTATATAGACTTATATGGATAAATAGAATTTAAGCACCTTGAGGGCAAAGATGCTTTCATTTATATCTCAGCACCTTGGACAGTGCCTGGAACACAAGGAGCTATGTTTTGATTAATTGTTTAAGGAGAAAAGGCCCAAGAAAGTTATGATTGCCTTCTTCAGGTATCTGAAGACCCTTGCAATGAAGAGAGATTAGATTTGTTCTACTTGACCTTGAAGGACAAATCAAAGAATAACAATTACATTAATAGCTAATATTTTATACAACCAATTCTCTAAGTCCTTTCCAGTTAATAAAATATTGTCCTCACAACACCTGGCAAGGTAAAGAGATCCAGGGTTATTAATGTATGTTTTTAACCAAGGCAACAGAGGTACAAAAGGGAAATACATACTATGTGAGGTGCTGTACTCTTTGCAATCTTATTTCATTTGATCCCTACAATAATCCTGGGAGGAAGATGCTATCATCCCCCCCCCCCCATTTTACAGATGAGGAAACAGTCATTTAAAAGAAATTAAGTGATTTGTTCAGAGTCACACTGTTGTAAAGTTTCTGAGGTTGTATTTGAGCCCAAGTTTTTCTGACTTCAGATTCTATGTTCTACCAAGTACAATAAAAGAATCACAAATAGAAAACTGGAAGTGATCTTGGAGATTATCTAAGAACAATGAGTAGAAGTTGGAGAGTAGTACAGATTTAGGCTTGGTGTCCAAAAAGAATGATTGAACTGACCATATGCGGGATGAGCTGCCCCTGGAGGTAGTGGCCTTCCCCTTGTTGGTCTCTGCCCAAGCAGAGACAACACACCTGACAAGATGTGATAGAGGGGAGGCTTTCCTAAAGAAAGGGCTACACAGTGACCAAATTCCTTTTAGTTCTTAGATTACGGGATTCCGAATTGCTCAGGGAATCTTTGTGTCAGCTGAACAAGCCATGGCATCACTGGTTCATTCAACAAAGATTGTTGATGATTGTGTTCCTGGTCTAGTACACTATGCTATGTGGGATGTGAAACTTACTCTGACTTTGGGACTGAGTGGGAAAAGTGCCAGCTTTAGAGTCCATAGACTGGATTTGAATCTTGCCTCTGATATTGAGATCAAGTTCTCCTGGCTTCAGTTTCTCTACTTGCAAAAGGAAGAATCATCATCGTTGCTGTTGTTACCGCACTATCAAATGAGTGCTGTCAGGAAAGGACTTTGCCAATCTTAAAATCCCATGTAAATACAATAATAGCAATTACCAATATCTCATCTTTTTGAGAGTGTTCATATAGAAGTAGTTATTATAAATAATTGCTATCTCAATATAAGTGATATATTATGATATATAATAAAATAACAATATTAATAGTGATAATAGCTAATGTTTAAGTATTATGCATTATGTGTTATTATGTATTGGACACTCTGCTAAGTATCTTACTTATTTAATATATTATATGTATACTTAGATATATTTATACACTCTGAAAATTATATAGATGAGGATTTGAAGAAGCAAAAGGAATTATGTTACAAGACCCAGTCCTGAAAACCATCAAATGAGTGACACTGGCCAACATTCTACTGTTAGTTCATACATTAACATTAGACCGTGGCTAAGTGTTACCAGTTCATTAAACTTTGTCTATCAAACATCCTTACTTCTAAAAGTCTACAAACAGAAAAAGAAAAACATTTGATTCTTCCTTTTCCTTTCCTCTTCTCCTCCCTAATCCCCCTTTTTTGTTTGTTTGTTTTGTTTTGTTTCTCTCATCCCTAGTTCTCTCTTAGTTCCCTGGGTCCTCCTTCCAAGTCACTGAGAGTCAACATATTGAGATGGCAGAAGAGTGGGTTATGGTAGGCATAAGGTCATAGATTACTGAAGGAAAGAAGACTTACTAATACAGATTGTCAGAACTAGAAGAGATCTTAGTATAGAGAATGTCAGACCTGAGAGAGTCCTTCAACATAGAACGTCAGAGCTGGGAGGGACTGACATTTAACATCAACTGGGAGGGATCTTAGACCAAGAATTGTCATAGTTGGAAGGAATTGAGAACACACTTAATGTCATCTGAGAGTGATCTTAGAATAAGAAATATCAGAGCTAGAAAGGAGAATAAAGACCATAAAGTCTAACTCCCTCATTTTACAGATGAAGAAACTGAGGCTAAGGAAAGGGATATGACTGTCCCAGACGTAATGTCTTTGGCTTGAGTTCAGCCCAAACACATTATTTCTGGGCAAAAAAACACATTCACATCATCTCTTATGTGACCAATAACACATATCTTTGAGACAGGTCACAGCAATGGAATGAATAGTCTTTCCTTTGAACAAAATCAACTAGAGGATTGAGCTCTCTTGCCAGCCCACAAGATACAGTTGGGGTTAGGAAATACTGGCATGGATAAACAGTGCTATGAATTTAGAGGTGGGAAAGAATGCTGTGGGTTGCCAGGCATATGCCATTAAGCCCAAGGGAAGGAGCTGATAAGAGGGCAAATCTCTCCAGAGATGGAGAGCCAAGACACTGAAGCAAGTCAGGACAACTTCATATCTCTGCTCACCACCCTCTTCTCCAAGGGAAATTACTTAAAGCTCAGATGGGGGATCCCAGGTTTTCCAGTCCAGCAGCCTCTGGTTGGACTGCAAGCTTGATGGGATTGGGCAAGAGAATGTCAACAGCAACAGATAAAAGTATTAGTTGACCGGGGATTTGAGTTACTATTTGCTGTATAATCACAGAGCAATCACTTTATCTTTCTTGTCCTCAGTTTTCCCATCTGTAAAATGGACTTAATTAAATGGTCTCTAACTACCCTTCAGCTACAGTTCTGTATGATTCCCATAAATTCCTTCCAAATGGGTTGCCTTAAATGTGTAGCTCTCATCACAGGCTTTATAGAGGTCTCCTAGTTCAATCCCTTCATTTTATAGATGAAGAAAACTATGGCCAAAAGAGGGAAAGTGAGTTTCTTCAGGTCGCCACAAGTCATTACATGACAGAGCTGAGATTTGAATTCAGGTCTTCTGAACTCAAAGTCAGAAAGACTGTGGCAAAGAAATAAGAGTAGGAAAAAACAGAATAGATTTGGAGTTAGAGACTCCAGATTAAAATCTGAGCTCTACCTTGTACTATTTATAGGACCATGGGTACACTATGTAATATCTCTGGGTCTCAGTTTTCCTTGAAAAAATATGGAGTTTGAAGTAGACAGCATTGGTTCTAAATCCTCAGTTATAATTCTGTAGCCATAAAACTTGTGCCAATCATGACAAATGAAGGGGTTCCTCCCCTTTTAAAACCCTCTTGGTTCAGTCTGAGGGAGCTCCAGATGCTTGGTCTATGGGCTCCCTTTGGGATGAGCTTCAGGCTTATATATGCAGAGGCTGGAATTAAGTAGAGGAGAATCTGAGCTTCAGTGCTGGGTCTGATGTGGCAAAAACAAAACCACTGCAATGATCTCTCAAAGGTCGCTCCATCCCCATCCTAGCCAAAACCCCAGTTCCAGTTTGGCCTTTCTCTTCTGGGAGAAGCTTAGGAACTCCCAGCTCCCGGGAGCCTGGCCAAAGCCTCTTAAAGTTGCAGACCCCATGCCTGCGGCTTACAATCTGGCCCAGTCAGAGTTCCCTCTAATTCTGCCCCCCTCCAAAAAACCTCTAGACAGTAATACGATCAAGAGATTTAAAGCTGGAAGGAAATTTGGAGATTATTTATTTCAAACTGAGAAAGCAAGTTCTAAGGAGACGGAGTTTTTCTACCATCACAAATAGAGTAACTGATGGGGGTGAGATTCAAGCTCCAATCCTCAGCCTCCAAAATCCAGAGCTCATTCCATTAAGTCATGATGGAAGGATCAGAGAGAATCCCCTGAAGAAAACCTAGCCTGGGGCACACTCAACTCCTGGGACAGAATCTTAAGGTGTTCCTCATCAGTTTTTCCTCCCCAAATCCAGGGACTGCCCAAAAGATTGCCCAGAGTCCTCCTCACTCACAGCCAAGCCTGGGGCAAGACTTAAGTCACAGAACTGTACAAGTCTCTAGACAAATATTTAAGGACTAAAGAAATTTTAGTCATTATGCTTGTTGCTGCTGTGATTACCTGCTGTGCATATAGTGTACAAGGGTAAGGATAAGCGCTAATATAGATACAACTATGTGCTGAGGCAACCAAGTGGTGCAGTGGTTAAAGCACTGGGCCTAGAGTCAGAAGACCTGAGTTCAAATTCAGCCTCAGGCATTTACAAACTGTGTGATCCTGGACAAGTCATTTCACCCTGTCTACCTCAGTTTCCTCTTCTGTAAAACAAGATAGAGAAGGAAATGGTGAACAACTCCAGTGTCTCTGTTGAGAAATCCCCAAATAAGATGATGAAGAGCTGGCCTTGACTGAACAACAACAATGCTGTCTTAAACCCTTTATAAGTATTATCCTATTTGATCCTCACAATCCTGTGAGGAAGATGCTATTATAGCACCCATTTTACAGTTGAGAAGATTCAAGTGAACAAAAGTTAATTGACTGAGGCAACCAGGTGGTGCCGTGGATAGAGCACCGGCCCTGGAGTCAGGAGGACCTGAATTCAAATCTGGACTCAGACACTTAATACTTGCCTAGCTGTGTGACCTTGGACAAGTCACTTAACCCCATTATCCTAAATAAAAAACAAAAAAATATTCTTTAAAAAAAGTTAAGTGATTTATCCAGGGTCATACAGCTAGTGAGTGTCTGAGGCAGGATTTGACTCAGATCTTGACTCTAGGTCCAGGGCTTGATTCACTGCTCTACCTAGCTATAAATATGCAAACACATATGGGCATATGTGTGTGGTACACATGTGCACATGTATGTGTACATATATAATTATACTATATGATTGTGGCTGTATCTGTATATGTTATACAAAAACACATGTGTTTACATACATACACAGCCTTACAGGTCATCTAATCCAAAGCAATCATTTTAGAGAGGAGGAACCTGAAAGCCTAGAAAGGTCAAGTGTCTTACAATCAGGACTGTCACAGTTCTTAAGTCCTCAGAGGTCATATTGAGCAATCCCTTTATTTTACAGATGAGGAAACTGAGGCTTGGAGAGGTTATATAATTTGTCTAAGGTCTTACACAGGATGTAAAGCTCAGGAGAGAATTGGAACCCAGGTGTTCTGAATCCAAACCCAGCACTCTTTCTATTGTACCATGGAGCATTCCAAGGGAGGTGCACAATGTAGACAGTACATAATTGTGGAGAGGCCACTCAGAGTATAGAAAAGAACAGTGGATTTAGAATCAGAAGGCTAAGTTCCAACGATTCTCAGGCTGTTAGATTCTGGGTAAGTCACTCTGGCCTCAGACACTTAATAATTACCTAGCTGTGTGACCTTGGGCAAGTCACTTAACGCCATTGCCTTGCAAAAACCAAAAATTAAATTAAATTAAATCTTCTCATCCTTCTAGGAGCTCACAGAATATAGCAGGAAGATTTCAATCCAATGGACCACACACTAGGAGGCCCTGGCTGCCTGCCTGCTAAGTACAATGGAAGCAAGATGAATGTAGTTCAGGGGTGAATTGAAAATTGTTTGGGAGGGTCCAGAGGATGGCTCAATTCCAGCTTCCTCTGTACCAGCACCTATCACTCTTTTTAATCCAAAGCTCCGTCTTCTAGACTCCCACTCCAAAGTCTGTAAAGTTCACCTGGAAGATGAACTGGGAAGATTATTGTGCCCATTTCAGAGATTCTGAAACTGAGCCTCAGCAAAACACTATCTCATCTAAGACCACAGTTTTCCTGTGGTTAATAAAGTTGTCTTTTATTGTTCTCATGGAGTCTGCACTGAGTGGTGTTGAGGACTACAGAGATCACATCAATACACCTGATACCATGTTGCCTCATGAAAGGTAAGCCAGAGGAGGCCCAGGAAAAACAGGTGAAACATCTTGTAAGTGGATGTTAGAGGAAACTGATACCCAGGTCCCTCCAGCCCTGGGATCATACAGGCCCTCCCATCACTGATTTCCTGTATTCTAAGGGCTCTCCCAGTTCTGACATCTTATGTTCTAAGGGCTCTCCCAGCTCTGACATTCTATGATTTTACTGAATACATTTTCTTTTCCCTTTCCAAGTCCAGTAACCTGAAGGCCAAACTACTTTTCTGCTGCCATGACATGATGGCCTATACTTTCCTGTCTCTTTGTCTTTGCTTAATCACTTGTGACTGACATGTCCTTCCTTTTCCTCTTTACCCATTCTTTAAAACCAAACTCAAAGTATGCGTCTTCTATGAACCATTTTCCTGGAGGCCCAGATCAGTAAAGACCCTGCCCTTAGCCTATCATATGACTTGACCAGGGTCACATAGCTAATAAGTGACTGAGATTGGATTTGAAGGCAGATCTTCTGACTCAAGGTCTATATTCTATCCCCTGGACTACCATTTGTCTCCTTCCATGTTGCTTTCACTCCTTATGCTATACCATATTCTGTCATGTATCCTATCTGTCTGTATGTGTATCTGTATGTATATGTAGTACTGTCCTTTACTGGAGCTTCCTATTGTATACAAAAGAGTCCATCAATGAGCACAAGGATTTGCACACAAAAGGTGCTTAATAAATATTTGGCAAATAAATGAAGGAATCCATCCATAATGTCCCAAGTCAATTCCTATTCAACTTAGCTAGAACTGGTCTGTGGAATCTGCTTGTTAATCTCCTCGTACTGTGAAATTCCTTTTGGGTACAGAGTGTTCCTCCCCAGCGTGGACGACCTGCTCCACTTGGTCTCCTTCCCCTGCTGGGGGCTGCCCAGGTCCCGCCTGCCAAGCAGCTTCCTCCCCTATCACTTCACCAACAGGGTCACTCCTTCACTTGAGATCCATTACCTTCTCATCAAGCACCAATCCCCAGTGGAGGACAGACTAGAGATTAAATGGGAGCTGCCACCATGATAAGGAATGTTAGCATTAATGACTCCCACGCTGTACTCAAGTTTTTTCTACTTTCTATGCCACATGAGGATTTCTGCTCCATCATTTCCCCTTAAAAACACATGTGTCATCCTGGGTCTTGGCTCAGCAGGCAGTTTCATGGGGTGGAAACGCCTAGCTGGAAGAGGCTGGGGCCAGGGTCCCTGGCTGACAGCTGGGGACCAATGCTGATGTTGGAAGAGAGGGATGCCAAGTTTGTTCCATGTCACCAAGAACCAACGCCCAGAAAAGTCCCCAAAAGTCCCCAAAGTTGGGGTACAGTGGTGAAGTTACAGAGTGCCAGACTTTAGTTAGTCTTGCCCTAAAGAGAGCATATGTACACAGAGAAAATCACAGAACTGTAGAGTTGGCATTGCCCTTAGGATATAAAATGTCAGAGCTAGGGCAGGGGATGGGGAAACCTTAGAACACAGAATGTTAGAGCTTGGAGGGACCTTGGGACATAGGATGTCAGAGCTGGGAGGGACCTTAGAACATAGAAGGTTCTGACCTTGGAAAGGGAATATTACACTTGGGAGAGATCTTAGAGATCAATTAAGTCAATTCATTTTCAAGGAAACAAAGACAAGAACATAAATGGAAAAGGGAAATGGTTTGTCCAGGGTTACATGAAGCTGTGGCCAGAACAAGGAACAGAATACTGATCTGATTACACAAGGAATCCCCAACTTTGTTCTCTCTTCCTACTTCTTTTCAGGAATTGTGTAGGCTGTATGGCATACTGAATTTCTACTGATATTTCTACTGATATTCTGGTTATGGGACCGAGGACTCTTTTCTTCAGTTAGAATGCAGTGAACATTCTGTGACCACTTGCAAACTGAGAATCATAAAGGGAAGTTGGAAACCAGACTAGTAATGAAGATTTTTCTAGAGGAAAAAAAATCTAGCTAGATTGCAACATGCCCTCTGCCACTAATACATGCCCCTGGGATATAGAGAGGTAGTATAGTATGGTCCAGAATAAAACATCCTGGATGTAGAATTAGAAGACCTACATTTAAATCCTTACTCTGGAACTTATTTGCTAACTACATGACCTTGGGTTTTCTCTCTCTCTCTGGATGTTTCTCCATATGTAAAGTGGCAGTGGGTTAGATGATATCTAGCTCTAATGTTCTGTGTTATAACATTCTATGTTTTGAGGTCCCTGCCAGCTCTAATATTCTATATTATAAATCTCTTTCAGCTCCAACAGCTTGTGTTCCAAGATCCCACCCAGTGCTAACATATTGAGCCCTAAGGTTTCTCTTAGCTCTGACATTCTGTGTGCTAACCACTACTAGACCTATACTTAGTAAAAAGAGATAAAAGGAAGAGGGAAAGGACCCAAATGTACAAAAAAGTTAATTGTAATTCTTTTTGTGGCAAAAGACTAAAAGCTAAAGTGAGTGTTAATCAAAAAGGGAATGGCTGAACAAATTATGATGTATGAATGCAATGGAATACTATGATGCCATGAGAAATGATAGAAGGGATGGTTTCAGAAAAACCTGGAAAGATCTGTATGGATTGATGTAGAGTGAAGTGAGCAGAATCAGAAAAATAATTTATACCAAAACAATGCACTGTAAAGACAAACAACCATGAAAGACTTAATTCTGATCAAAGAAATGAACAACCACAATTTCAGACAACCAGTGATGAAGAATGTTAGCCACCTTTGAAGGACTCATAATGGAAAATGATATATGTTTTAAAATTTTCCTTGACTCTACATGTTTATTATAAAGATTATTTTTAGATTTTTTAAATTTATTTTTTATTGGAAGGGATGGGGGGGGAGTTGAGTTATTTTCATTTGAGGCTTTCTTGGTATAGTTAAGAGAGTGATTTGCAATTTCCTTCTCTAGCTCATTTTATAGATGAGGACCTGAGGCAAAAAAGGATTAAGAGTCATGAGGATTGGGGCAGCTAGGTGGCGCAGTGGATAGAGCACCGGCCCTGGAGTCAGGGGGACCTGAGTTCAAATTCACCCTCAGACACTTAATTATCTAGCTGTGTGGTCTTGGGCAAGCCACTTAACCCCATTGCCTTGCAAAAAAAAACAACAACCCTAAAAAAAAAAAGTCAGGATCAAATAGCTAGTAATTATTTGAGACTGGATTAAACTCAAGTTCTTCTGATTCCAGGGCCAGTATTCTATCTACTTGCCATCAAGCCGAAAATTGGGGCACTAATGCACTGTTGTTGGAACTGTGACCTGATCCAACCATTCTGAAAAGCAAATTGTAATTGTCCAAAGGCTAAAAAATTGTACATACCTTTTCACCCAACAATGCCACTACTAAATCTGCATCTCAAGAAAAAAGGGAAAGGATTTATGTGTACAAAAACATTTATAGCAACTCTTTTTGAAGTAGCAAAGAATTGGAAATTGAGGAAATATAATTGAGGAATGGTTAAAAATTGTGGTATATGATTGTGATGGAATACTACTGATCAATGATAAGCAGTATGATTTCAGAAAAACCTGGGAAGATTTATATGAACACATACAAAGTGAAGTGAGTAAAGCCAAACTGCTGTATATAGTAACAATAATTCTGCACAATGATCAATTCTGTATGATTTAGCTATTCTCAAAAATACAATGATATGGGGTAGCTAGATGGCCCTGTGGATAGGCCCTGGAGTCAGGAGGACCTGAGTTCAAATTTGACTTCAGATACTTAAAAATTAGCTAGCTAGTGACCTTGGGCAAGTCATTTAATCCCATTGCCTTGCAAAAACCTAAGGGGAAAAAAAAAGACAGTGATATAAAACAACTCCAAAAGACTTATGATGATCAAAAATGCTATCTCCAGAAAAAGAGCTAATGAAGTCTGAATGCAAATCAAAGGATACTTTTTTTACTTTATTTTTCTTGGTCTGTGTTTTCTTTTGCAACATGGCTAATATGGAACTACGTTTTGCATGACTGCACATGTAGAATCTATATCAAATTGCTTGTCTTCTCAATGAGGGGGGAGGGGAAGAATTTGGAACTCAAATGTTTTTCAAATGAATGTTAAAAATTGTTACATGTGATTGGAAAAAATAAAATATAAGCATTTTCACTTGAAATATAATTTAAATTAAAATTTAACTTATTTTAGTTTGATTTCAGTAGAAGAAAAAAGATTTATAGCATTTATAATGTTTCTGTCAATTAAAAACAATTTTTATTTAAAAGAAATCCAACTCTCCCTATGGAAGATCTCTTTTAGCTCAGATATTTTGTATAAAAGCCCCTCATGGATCTGACATTCTGTGGTCTTGTGAGTAATGTGACTGTTACCTCCCACCTCCACCTGCACCCTACCCCAATCTCCCAGAACTTCAGCTATAGAATCTGGTCAGATGTATTTAGTGACTTTCCTCACCTTCTCTTTGCCCTCCCCCACTCTTCTCATCCTCCTCCCTCTTTCTCCTCTGCAATCCTGTCTCTGGCTAACTTGTCTTCTCTTCTGGAGCCAATTTTCAATTGTACAATTAGCCATTAAGAAGCCCTTTCTCCTCACAGAGGTGAAATAACATGTTTCTGTCCCTGTGGACCAGAGAGGCAGCTGGGATAAGGAGGGGAGAAATAAGTTGTTCTCCCCTGCTCCCCCCACACCCCACTCCCAGATGACCTCAGGTTGGGCAGGTATTCACATTTTCGTCATAGGATGACCAATTCTCTAAGTCCTTTCCAGTTTATAAAATATTTTCCTCACAACACCTGGCAAGTTAAAGAGTTTCAGGGTTATTAATGTATGTTTTTAACCAAGGTAACAGAGGTACAAAGGGGAATAATCAGCTCATGGTCATCTTGTAAATTGGAGGAAGAGCTGAGACTTGAACTTAGGTAGATTGACTTAGCTCTCCTCAAGCTTTGGAAGAGCTAGGATCAGCAAGGTGGTACAGTGGATGGAGCACCATCCCTGGAGTCAGGAGGACCTGAGTTCAAATTTGATTACAGACACTCCCTTGCTTTGTGACTCTGGGCAAGTCACTCAACTCCCAACTGCTCTCCAAAACAAACCAAACAAACAGACCTGGAAGATCTGTCAAATTTCTTATGGCTTTTTCTGCTTGGCCCTGGAATAATACAATAAGAAGAAATGGATGGCCAATTTCTGTCAGATCCAAGTGAAACCATTCTAATACCCTAAGCCTTTCCCAACCTCTCCCTTAAAATTTTTTTTTTTATTTATGGCATTGAGGTTAAGTGACTAGCCAAGGTCACACAGGTAATTATTAAGTGTCTGAGGCCACATTTGAACTCAGGTCCTCCTAACTCCAGGGCCGGTGCTCTATCCATTTCGCCACCTTAGCTGCCCCTTTAACCTCTCTTCTTAAAAAAATTTTTTTTTTTTGGCAAGACAGTGGGGTTAAGTGGCTTGCCCAAGGCCACACAGCTAGGTAATTATTAAATGTCTGAGGCTGGATTTCAACTCAGGTCCTCCTGACTCCAGGGCCAGTGCTTTATCCACTGTGACACCTAACTCCCCCCCAACCTCTCTTAATTCTAAATCCTTTCCTCTGTTTAATTATCTCCTATTTATTTTGTCTACAACTCATTTGTACATATTTGTTTGTGTGTTATGTCCCCCATTAGCTCCTCAAGGGCAGGGGCTTTTTTGTCTTTTTTATTTTCCTTATTTAGCACTTTTTGATAAATATGATAAATACTTTTGATAAGTGCTTCTATTTATTGAAGACAATGACCAAACTAGGTAGTGCAGTGGGTAGAACACCAGTCTTGGAATCAGAAGGACCTGAATTCAAATGCAGCCTCAGATGCTTGACTCTTACTAGTTGTGTGACCCTGGGGAAGTCACTTAACACAGCCTCACATCGAGGACCATCTCCAGTCATTCTGATCCATATATGGTCAATGGATCTAGAAAGTTCTGGATAAGAAAATGAGGCTTTTCCCTCACTCACCTCCCTGATGACAAACAATAACAACTATTTATTAACTGCTTGCCTACTACACACTGAAATATATACATTCATCTGAAATAACATACACATCTCCCCAAGTGCAATGGCCTACATGAATGGGAAGAACAGCAAATAAGGGATTAAACATTCCTGGAAGTTGGTTGAACACTTGTTGCGGCTGCTGGGCAGAATGCAGCAGTAAGACTTTTGGGATATCACGCATGCCAAATTGTGGGAATTGGATAACGAGCTTCTTGCAGGCAGGAGCAGCACCTTCAGGTTACAGGACCATAATAATAGCAATGACAATCATGCTAGCAGCTAAAATTTAAACAGTGCTCTGAGGTCTGCAAAGTCTTATTCATACATTTATCCCATTTGGTCTGCCAAAGACTCTGTAAGTTAGTATTGTTGTCATCCCCACTTTACAGAAACAGAACTGAGGCTGAGTAATTTTCCTAGGGTCATAGGTTATCTGAGTCAGTGAATTCTAGCCCCTCTGACTCCATGGGCCAATGAACTATTCCAATGTACAGATCTAGAGCTGGAAGGTACTTCAGCAGCTATCTGATTCAATCCTCTCATTTCATTTATTTATTAACCCCTCCCATTTTAAGCATTTATTCAAAGATATGTACCTTATTCTATATATTAGTTTCTGATCTCTCTTTCAGGAGGTGGAAGCCTGCTTCATCCTGGGTCTTCTGGAATCAAGCTTGACTCCTGCATTGATAAGAACTCTTAGGTCTTTCAAAATTGTAATAACTACTAGCATTTATAGAGCACTTTTATCTCATAACAACCCTATTTCCATCCCCATTTTACAGATGAGGAAACTCAACCAGACAGAGGATAAGCAATTTGCCCAGGGTTGGGTAGCAAGAAAATATCTTAATCTGGATCTGAACTCAAGTCTTCCTAACTGTAAGACCAAACAATTTATTTACTGGGTCATCTTGCTACTCCAACATTTTAATAATCTTGGTGTCAGGTCATAGGTGACTTTGCAGATTTCATTCCCTACAGCACAGTAACATTCCAACACATTCATATAACATAATTTGTTTAGTCTCTCTCTAGCCGATATACACTCAATATCCTCATTTTACAGAGGAGGAAACTGAGGCCCAGGAAAGCTGACTTGCTCACATCACAGCAGAGATCAAGGCTACAGATAAGCTTCCAAAGATATGAATTAAAATCCAAGTGCCATAAATCTAAAATATGACAAAAAGTTTGCTATCACCTCGATTATAACTAGAATGTTGATTGGTTTATTGAATATTTAAAACTAGAAAATAACATGTCAATCCCTATTGAAAACTGAATATATTAGTAGAAACAGACCACATTGAGCATCATTGAATCTTTCTCTAATGGCTTAGGAATTGACTGCAGTTTTCATTCTCAACTTCTGTAAAGTAAGGTGCAGAATATTGATTGGACCAGATTCAATTGGATCCCCAGGAATGGAATTCTGTTTCAAAGCCCCAACCCCATCTCCAGTAATCTGACTGAGGAAGGATCAGCAGGGATCAGAGTGAGGGAAAGAGTTTCTCATCAAGAGACAGGCTGGCTCTAATCACCAAATTCCACATAGCTCTGTTGACAGGAAGTCTCTTTGTAAGCAAAATGAAATTCTTCAGCCAGGACTCCACCTGCCTCTTCCATTCCCCTCCTTCTTCCCCTGCCCTGGGTCCAGCTGAACACTTGGTATAGATTATTGGAATAAAGCCTTTTTTCCTTCCTTTTACTCTACAGTAGGGAAATGAGTAGAATTGGGAAATCATTATCCACAGTGTGGTGGTCAATTGTGAATGTCTAAAATATTATGATCCATTTGATGATCCTAGACAATTTCTAAGGATTCATGTTCACAAATATTATTTATGTCCAGAGGGAGAACTGATGAATTCTGACTGCAAAGTGAAAAACAATTTTCTCACTTTTTAAATTTTTCTTGCTCTGTTTGACCTGGCTAATATAGGAATGTGTTTTGCATGATTTCACATCTACAATTGATATTATATTGCTTGCATTTTTAATGGATGGAAGAGGGCTGGCTGGAGGCAGGCAGAGATTTGGGAATTTAGAATTTAAAAAGACAGAAAGTTAAAAAAAAAAGGATAAATGTATTAAAAAAAAGAAAAATCCACAGCAACTTTAAGCCTCAGAAGCTCACAGCAATACCAACATTCAGCAGAACAGGAAGCTAATTCTCCTACTCATCCAAGAGTCTCTGGGCCCATCCAGGAAAGAATCTGATTCAATCCTAAACATGTATTGGGCCCAGGACAGATGAATAACTTGGGACCCAGAGGAGAGTACATTTAAGTTTTTTGCTATACTGTGATAGAACACACACAGGATCACAACTGTGGCATTCAAGGCCCTCTTGAGAGTTAGAGAGGATACATGAGTCATTAATCCAACTTCTTCATTTTCAGAAAACTAAGGTTCTATGATTGCAACTCAGGTCCCCTGGTTGGCTCCATGCTGTGTCTAAACTTATTCCTCCAGTCTTATCTAATAATAAAACTCAAATTATATATGTAACATTCATAAAGTCCATTCCTCATAACAAACTTATGTTATTATTATAAATATTATACCCATTTTACAGATAAGGAAATTGAGGCTGTGATATGGGATATGATTTGCTCAAGAACACACAGCTAGAAAGTCTTGCAGGGGGGGCTTACACCCAATTCCTGATGGCCTGCAGTCCAGTTCATCTTCCATAAAGCTGTCAAGCTGTCAGTTAAATGAGAAATTATTAGCCAGCTACTGGTTGGTTTGGGAGCCGAAAAGGGGTAAAAGACAACTTTCAAGGAGCTTATGGTCTAATGGGAGAAACAACATACAAACAAATAAATTATACAGAATAAATTGGAAGGTACTAGACCTAAGGAAGGATTGGGATTTGAGAAGGCAGAATTTTACTTGGGTCTTAGGGGAAGCCAAGGAAGTCTGGAATTAGAGAGATAAGGAGGGAGAGTATTCCAGGCATCATATTTCTAAAGCAGGGGACAGCTCCATCTCTATCTATTGAACTTCCCAAGTCAGATGTCTTTTTCTCCATAAAACCATCTTTGACATTTTCAGGTGCAAGGGAGCTCATAGCATTCACCAGGACCTCTCCTTTATGACCTTTATAATACAGGAGACAAAATGTTGGACCTGGAGTCAGGAAGGTCTGAGTTCAAATCTTGCTTCAGACATATATTGTCTATGTTATCCTGGATAAGTCACTTAACCTCTTTTAACTTCTGTTTTTTATCTATAAAATGGGGATAATACTATCTATCTCAGAGGGTCAACTGAGACATCATGTTTACGGTACCTTGCAAACTTTTAAGTACAAGAGAAGTGCTAGCTATTATTATTTTTATCATAGCCATTAATGTACTTTATATAAAAGGCATTTCTTGAGACTAGAGCTTATTTCTTATCTATACAAAAATGCACAGTATCTTGATATATACAGTAGGGGCTAGAGAAATATTGAGTTAAATTAAGAGAGCCTCAGAAGACTCCTGAAATTATTTATCATGTATCTGCTTTTCTGTGCACATGTTATAACTTCAAAGTAGAATGTAAGCTCCTTGAGGGCAGAGTTCATTTGGTTTTTATCTCTGAATGCCTGGCATCTAGCCCAGGACTTGTCTTGGTCATTTATTCTATGAACTCAAGCAAGTTACTTATCCCATAGGCCTGTGTCCTCATTATTATATGAGGATTGGGTAGTAAGAATTCCTTTTTTTTTAGTTTTTTTTTGCAAGGCAATGGAGTTAAGTGACTTGCCCAAGGCCACACAGCTAGTGTCTGAGGCTGGATTTGAACTCAGGTATTCCTGACTCCAGGGCTGATGCTCTATCCATTGCACCACCTAGCCACCCTGGGTAGTAAGATTTCTAAGACTTCTTCCAGATCTGACATTCTGAATTCTAAGCCCCCACCCCAGCTCTGATATTCTGAGTTCTAAGACCCCTCCAAATCCTGACATTCTGTGTTCTAAGGTCCCCTTCCAGCTCTGACATTGTGAATTCTAAGGATCTTCCCAGGTCTGACTTTTTCTTCCAAAGGCCCTTCCAGCTCCAACATTTTCTGTTCTAAAGTCCCTCCTAGCTCTGATATTCTATGTTCTAACTCTGACATATTGTGTTCTAAGGCCCCTTTTAGTTTTGACTTTCCCTATTCCAAAGGTCCTATCAGTTCTTACATTTTATGGAAGAAATACAGGCCCTCCTGGTCACAACTAATTCATCAGGGACCAGCCAACTAGCCAACAAGCCCTAAACTGATAGACCTAAATCAAGTGCCCCAGTTTCTGACCTCAGCAGTCATTTTTAGGGCTAGTTTTGGGGTCTCCAGAGTTTCATTAAGTCTTTTTAATAAAGGAGAAGAAAAGGATGCCTACATTCTGCCACCATGTCCTTCAATCTGAAGGACCTGTCAGTTTGGCCCCAGCACTATGGGGGGTGGGGGTGGAGAGACACTAACTGGTCCACAAGAATACTCAGCCGGAGTAGACTCTATCCTCTGGCATTAGCTGTAAAATCCAGAGCAAGTCACTTATGGAAACTGAGATGTTGCCTATGAAATTGGAATAATAATATCTCTTAGGATCATGGCTAAAGTGCTTTGTAAATGTCAAAGTGCTATGGAAATCTCAGCTTTTGTTTTTATTATGTTCTTCCAGATAATGTCTCTAAAGGGAAGAGCATGCCTAACCAGTTGACATGGGAATTCTTATCAGTTTGGGGTCTTTTCAACAACAAAGATTCTGCTTCTCTTTCAGGAAACCTTCATGAGTAATCCTCAGAGGAATTCCCCAATCAGGAAAAGGGTCACTGATGACTCCTCAACTGTCGGTGTCTGATATGGAGACATTTGTCCTAATCTGGTGAAACACTTGCCCTTGAAGGAGGTGTGTTGAGAAGGGCCCAAGTCGGGTTCCAATGTGCCCCAGGAGGGAAAAGTCCATTTCCTTACTCATTCAAGAAATATTTACTAAACTCTAAGTAGAAGTCATTTTGGGGAAATAAGACATGGTTCCTGGTCTTGAGGAGCTTACAATCTAATATGCTTAGGTAATCTTTCTGGGAAGAAAGGTGGTGTTTTGTGAGAAAGAAAAATCCATCTTTGTTCTTGCTTTCTTTTCAGCATGGCAGAAAGTAAAGAGAATGGATGAAGTGATAGGACATAGGTCAAATCCTAGCTCTTGTCATTTTCTATCATGAAACCTTGGACAAATTACTGCTTCAGCTTTCCTATTTATAGAATGAAGGGTCTGGATTAGATGATTTCTAATACAATTCAAAAAATATTTAGGGGCAGCTAGGTGATGTAGTGGATAAAGCACTGGCCCTGGAGTCAGGAGTACCTGGGTTCAAATCCGGTCTCAGACACTTAATAATTACCTAGCTGTGTGGCCTTGGGCAAGCCACTTAACCCCGTTTGCCTTGCAAAAAAACCCCCCAAAACCTAAAATATATATATATTTATTAAACACCTACTATATAATATGTACTGCAACTAAAACACAAATCAACATCCTATTAGGGAGGAATGACAGGGAGCCAGATCAGTAAGTGAAGGATAAGGATAGTTTGAGAAAGAAGAAAACCATTTCAGAGATGGGGGGGGAGGGTGAAGAATGAAAGAAGTAACATCTAGAATAGCATATATAATGTTGGACTTGGAGTCAGAATACTGAGATTTGAATCCTGACTCTTACTAGCTGTATGGCCTGGGCAAGTCATATCTCTCAGAATCTCAGTTTTCTTATCTCTAAAATGGAGACAGAATTTGGCTCCTACCTCACTGAATCACCCTGTAGCTCACATGAGTTAACATTTATAAAGTACATTGTAAGTACTATAGAAATAGAACAAATATTTTTATTACCATGGAAAGAAGATGAGAATTCAGAGAGAAGGCAGAAATGCAGAGACGGTTCATCTCTGGCCTGGCAGACAGTTCGTGGAGATGTACTAAGATGGGAGATGGAATATCTCAATCCAGTTTGGTTAGAATGTAGAGAGAGAGAAGGGAAATAATGTAAAATGAGGACGGGAAGATAATTTGGGGCAAGAGTGTGAAGGTGTTTGCACAGAAAGTTGAAAAGTTTGCATTTTTCTCTTAGAAAGCCCTTAAGGTCTCTCTCACCTCTTAAAATCCTGAGATCTCAATGTTTCTATTCCCTTGTCTATTCAAATTTACACAAATTCTAATTCAGTAAGCATTTATTAAGTGCTTACAATATAAAGCCCTGCGTTATCTGGCATAGAGAAAGTTTCAAAGTATACATAACATATATTCCTTGCCATCAGGAGAGAAAGGTAACACACACATAGATAACTGTGTAACCCCAGCTTAATTTGTCCCTTTCTGGCTACCGTTACTGTATCTTGGGGGCCGGAGGGGAGAGAGAGACAGAGACAGACACACAGACAGAGACAGGGAGACAAAGACAGAACGAGACAGAAGATAATAAGAGAGAAAGAGAGAGAGAGAGAGAGAGAGAAAACAAAGAAACAGACATAGAAACAGAGACAAGACAAAGACAGACACAGAGAGAGAGAGAGAGAGAGACACACACAGATGCAGAGACAGACACACAGAGAACAGACTCTTGAGACAGTTAATTATCATGGCAGGAAGGAGTCTGGTAAAAGTAAAATGTTATTGAGTTCCAAGAAGGGACAACATTATTGGCAAGGTGGTAGAGGGATTAGGAAGGCTTTCTGAAGGAGACAGCACTTGAGTTGGGCTTTAAAGGACAGACTGAAATTCAACAGGACAGCACAGGGAGGTCATTCCAACCCAATTCCCACGATGATTTTTGCCTCCAAAGTTCCGAGGTGACTCTTCTTTCTGGCTAAAACCTACTGTCATAGTCATCTCTGGAAACCTCTTCATATGGTAGGGTTTGGGATCAGGACTTCCTGTATGTAACACAGGGATCCCAGCCCAATAGAAAGGTAGAGAGGAGGTCCAGTACCTTATCTCAGGGATCCACTCCTAAATCTCACCAGGCAGTCCCCAGGCCCTGTTTTTGCTGATGTGACCCCAAATGAAAAGAATTAGCGGTTTTTTCCAACACTTGTCTCCACCCAACCTGCAAAATAGTTTCATTTCCTAGAACTGACCTCAGGGCAGTGTCTGCCCCTCCTCCACCACCCCCACCACCCCATTCCCTTACCCTCCTCCACACAAAGTCCAGGAATCCTGAAAGAGGAATTCCCAGACCATCTCATCTGGGTCTCAGAAAGATCTTGGTTGCCATGGGAACAGAACTAGAGGCTGGAGTACCTCATCCGGCTGTCTATTGCCAACTGGTGCCCTGGAGTCAAAGGGCACCTGGAGGGTTTTTTGTTTGTTTGTTGTTATTATTATTTTTAACCACAGTCCCTCACCTCAGTAACAGTAAGTACAATTAGTAGGCATAAGCCCAAGTAGGGCAGAAAGAAAAGGAATGGGGGGAGTGAGAGGGGAGGGAAGGAGGAGAGCAGAGGACAAAAGAGGGACTGAGGGGAGAGGAGAAAAGGAGCCAAACTCAGGCCTTCATCAGCTCTTGGAATTATAGATTTATAGCTGGAAGGGATAAAAAGATCATTGAGTCTAACTGCCTCATTTTATATACAAGGGGAACTGAAGAGAGATGAGGTGACTTGCTCAAGATTCAAAGGATGAAACTGGTAAGAGCCAGGATTCAAACCCAGTGCTTCTGCCTCCAAAGCCAGCACTTGCCAAGAGGTTTCTTACACCAATGGAATAGCTACCTGTCTTTCTGCCTTCACTATCTTCCCTCTCCAATCTATCTTCCACACAGCTGCCAAAGCAATCTTCCCAAGCTGCACCTTTTATATGACACTCCCTATGTTCAAAAAACTTTCCAGGGACTCCCCTTTGCCTCCAGGATAAGCTACAAACTCCACAGCTTGTCATTCAGAGCCTCCCTCAACTTAACACAGAAAAACCTTTCCAATTCTCCATTCCAAACCAGCTACTTGATCTCAACCTTTCTTCCCCTAACTCTATGTATCTGCACAGGCTGTCTGCCCACTCCCACTAGCTGTCCTCAAAGACTGAAATGATCTCCTTTCTCATGGCAACCTTCAAGGGTACTTTGTTCAAAGTACAGTTCAGGGGCATCTAGATAGTGCAGAGCACCAGCCCGAATCAGTGCCTAGCTGTGTGACTTTGGGCAAATCACTCTTAACCCCATTGCCTTAAACAATTATTTTTAAAAAAGTACAATTCAAAGTGCTATTTCCTTTATGAAGCTTGCCCTGATTCTCAATTCCACCCTATCAGCTGAAAGTAACCTTGCCACCCTTAAATTTCTCTAGAGCATTTTGGATGATTCTCCTTTGCCTTTAACATCTTCTACTCTTCTAGGGGCAGTTAGGCAGTACAGTGGATAAAAGTCCTGGCCCTGGAGTCAGAAGGCCCTGAATTTAAATCTTACTTCAGACATTAGCTATGTGAACCTGAGAAAGTCACATATACTGATTGCCTCTGAAAAAATAAAACAAAATAAAACATCTTTTACTTTGTATCATACTTAGCAAGGTCCATCTCACATCTTTTCCTAACAATATTTTTCAAGAGCAATTTGACTAGATAACCTCTAAAATCCTTTCAAAGCTCTAAAGGTCAGAAATTTAGAGCCAGAAAGGACCTTAGAGACCACTGAATCCCATCTGCCCAAGCAACTAGCACTTTGTTCAAGGTCACATACCTAGCCGCTCAAGGGGAAGAATTTGAACCCAGGTTTTACTAATTCCATTTCCAATAACTTTATCCCCTACAATATGCTTCCTGTTTGTGAACTGAATGTCCATTTTAAATTCAACATGTCCAAAACTAAACTCATAATTTTCCCCTCCAAAACCTCTCTTTTCTTGCCTTTTCTATAATTTTCAAGGGTATCATCTTCCTCCCAATCATTGAGGCTTGAAATCTAGGGGTCATCCTTAACTCCTCATTCTCTCACACACCTTCCCCCATATCCTATGAGTTGGCAAATCTTTTGTGATGTATCTCTTTTTTGACAACATTCTCATCGCCTCACAATGTTACAACTATAATAATTTTTTAATTTTGACTTAATTTTTTCCAATTACATGTAAAAACAGTTTTCAATATTCATTTTGTTTGTTTTTGGTAAGGCAATGGGGTTAAGTGACTTGCCCAAGGTCACACAGCTAGGTAATTATTAAGTGTCTGAGGCCAAATTTGAACTTAAGACCTCCTCACTACAGGGTTGGTGCTCTATCCACTGAACCACCACCTAGCTGCCCCCTCAATATTCATTTTTTTTTTTAGGTTTTTGCAAGGCAAACAGGGTTAAGTGGTTGCCCAAGGCCACACAGCTAGGTAATTATTAAGTGTCTGAGACTGGATTTGAACCCAGATACTCCTGACTCCAGGGCCGGTGCTTTATTCACTACGCCACCTAGCCACCCCATCAATATTCATTTGTAAAATATTTTGAATTTCACATTTTTCTCCTTCCCTCCCCACCCCCATGAACAGAGAGTAATCTTATTTAGATTAAACATGTATAATTATGTTAAACATATTTCCATATTAGTCATGTTGTGAAAGAAGAATCAGAAAAAAAGGGGGGGAAACTGTGAGAAAGAAAAGATATATGACAAATTTTTAAAAAGTGAAATGAAGAAAGATGGGGAGAATATAGGCTTTACTCTATATGAGAAAAGCATCAGTATGGTCAGTTATCTCATGGCTGACTATCTTGGATGGAGGAACAAGCTACACTCCTTCATTGGCATTACAATGGAGAGTTAGCTCATTGGCCAATGGATATACTGATATAGCATTTTTTTTATTTATTTAAGGCAATGGGGTTAAGTGTGACTTACCCAGGGTCACGCAGCTAGGTAATTATTAAGTGTTTGAGGCCAAATTTGAACTCAGGTCCTGACTCCAGGGTCAGTGCTCTATCCACCCAGCTGCCCCACCCTGATACAGCAATCTTAAAAAGTCATTTTAATCTAAGTAGAGACTGTATCCCTAAAATGAGATTTCCTTGAAAGTTAAAAATATAAAAATGCATGCATATGGGCATGCCCACATACATGCCTATATGTATGTGCTGTACATATTTACACATATGCATTGCAACTCTTCAATATATATGTGCACATGTACACATGGATACATGCATGTGTGTATATACCTATATACCTATACATACACAATTCTTGCTTTGATGTTTTCTTGAGGAACAGAGGGACTCTGGGCTCTCCAAGATTAGGAAAACAGAGCAAGCAGTCTGCTACATCTTATGAAAGGCTTTAAGAAGAGACCATGAGTCTCTTGTCCATGGACAGTGCTTCTCTTACCCAAAAACCAGTTTAACAAAGGCTGGAGATACTCCTACCCAGGCATCAGATCACAGAATAAGGAATCCTTTGGCCATCCATGACACATGAAACAGATTAGAAAGAAAACACTCCATAGAATAAACAACACACTTAGGTTTTATACCAAGTATGGCATGAATTATCTGTTGATTTGCAAAAATCACTTTGCCTGTCTTGGTTTCCTTATCTTTAAATATGAGAGGATTGGTCTAGAAGGCCTGAAGTCCCTCTCAGATCTAAATCTATGATTTTGTGATAAATTATTTTGCCTACCTTGGTTTTCTTATTTTTGATTATGAGAAGATTGGTCTAGAAGGCCTGTAAATACCTTCCAGATCTAAATCTATGATCTGTGATAAGTTAGTTTACCTCTCTAAGCATCAGTTCACTCATCTGTAAAATGGACATAATCCTGGTAGTGTCAATCTCAACAGAGCTGTTGAGAGGCTCCACAGAGAGAAATAACATGCATGAATTTTTGGAGGACAAGAGGGTTCATATTTTGGTTTCTACCTGCTACCTTTCCAGTTTTGTTCCTTTTTTAAATTTCCTTTTTTTATTATTATTATGAAATTGACAAACTTCAAACACGAACATTTGCATATACAAAGAACATGAAAAAAGTTTAAATATAGGGGTATGAAGCCAAGGATTCTGAAGTATATAGAGTGAAATCTTCTAACTACAATAAGATTTTGGGACTCCCCTAAATAATTGATAGTACCAACACCACTTTACATGTCCATGTTTACTTTTTAAACTGCCTTCTGTTCTTTTCTGAGTATTTAAAAAAATTTCTTGGGTGCAGCTAGGTAGCACAGTGGAAAGAGTACCGGCCCTGGAGTCAGGAGTACCTGAGTTCAAATCTGGCCTCAGACACTTACTAATTACCTAGCTGTGTGGCCTTCAGCAAGCCACTTAACCCCATTGCCTTGCAAAAAAAAACTAAACAAAAAATATCTCTTCAAAAAAATTTCTTATTGATGCTTTTCCCCCCAATCTTTTTTTTCTGGCACCATCATCTCCACTCCCCTCCATCCCTGAGCTCTCCCTGTCAATAAGCATTTATGAAGCACATACTATGTTCCCAGACCCTGTTCTAAATGCTAGGGATACAAAGAAAGGTAAAATATGATCCCTGTCCTCAAGAAGCTCCCAGTCTAAAGGGGAGACAAATGCAAACAACTACACACAAACTTCATGTAGGATAAATTCAGAAAAACTAACAGGAAAGCATAAATTAGAAAAACTGAGCAAAACCAAAACTAAAACAGAGCAGATGCTTAATAAATGTTTATTGAGTTATTGAATGTTGACTGATTTACTGAAAAACAATTCATATGCTGGCCATGTTTAAAAATTTATTGTACCAATAAATAAAGACAATTCTAAAAAAATCTGTGATGGAAAATGCCATCCATATCCAGAGAAGGAACTATGAAGTTTAAATGCAGACCAAAGCTTACTTTCTTCCATTTTTAAAAGCTGTCTTATGTATTGTTGTTTTTTCTCTAATGTTTTTTCTTCAGTTTGAATTTGATTCTTCTTTTACAACAGGATTAAAATGGATCTCTATTTAGCATGATTATACATGTAGAGCTTTCTCTCAGGAGGAGGGGGAAGGGAAGAGAGGAAGGGAGAAAAATGTAAAACTCAAAACTTTGCCAAAAAGCATTGTTGAAAACTGGTGGTTGGAAAAATAAATGAAGAAAAAAAATTTAAATTTTAAAAATGTATTGTATACTTCTCTATCACACCTCTCTGCTAAGACATTCCAAGCTTATTTCAAATTAATCCCTTTTGTTTACTCTACAATCAAGGCAAATGAGTCAGTTAGTTGCTACCTGTAGGTGACTGTCCATCTCCAACCTACAAAGCTTTGCCCAAGCTTTTCCCCATATCTGCAATGTACTCCTTTCTCAACTTCACTTTATAAAATGCCTAATCTCCTTCTAAGCCCAGCTCAGATGCTCCCCCCACAACATGAGGTCTTTCCTGATCCCCCCAGTGGTTAACTCTGTCTCCCACCCGAAATTTCTTGGTATCGATCTCCTATTTATATAAGTACATGCTCTCTCCTCTGTTCCTTGAAGGCAGGAAAGTATTTCCTTTTTGTTTTTGTATCTTCAGTGCCTTGAGTACAGAAGTCATTTAATAAATATTCCTTTAATAGGAGATACAAAATGAGGCAGTCCCTGTCCTTGAGGAGCTTACAATCTAATGGAGAAGAAAACATGTAAACAAATGTATGCAAAACAAGTTACATATAGGATCGATAGCAAATAATTAATAGAAGGAATACACTAGAATAAAGAGGGACTAGGGAAAGCTTCTGGTAAAAGATGGAGTGTTGGCTGGGGCTTAAAGGAAGCCAGTAAAATCGCTGAGTGGAGTTGAGGAGAGAGATGATTACAGATATTGGGGGATGGTCAGAGAAAGAGCCTAGAATTGAATGTCATGTCACTCCTGTTGCACACACTTGACTTTCAAGCCCAAACTTGAAGACTTCAAGGTTAGGAAGATCAGTCAAAGCTTGTTGCCGTGGCCTTTAAAAGGCCACCGTCCTCACACTCCTCACCATCTCCTTCACCAGTACATAAAAAGCTTCAAGAGACCAGTCACAGCTTGTTGATATGGTCTTCTAAAGGCCACCATCTTCCTCACCAGTTCTGGAAGAGCTTCAAAGTAAGGAAAATCAGTCATAGCTTGTTGACATGGCCTTCAAAAGATCACCCATCCCTCACCACCATCTCTCTCACCAGCATCTGAGAACTCTCTGCCAACAAACATGGTCTGGACCTTCTTGCTTCCATTCCTTTGCTAACTCTGTTCCCCTCTTCATCCTCCAAGAAGCTTCCCTGATACTCCTCAGTGATGATTTTAGACCTCACAGAACTTGATCTCCAGCTCTCTAAAGCACTTATGTACCATTGGGCACTGCTGCTTAACACTGATAGACCCTGGCTCTGGAATGTGTAGCAAGTTATTTGACCTCTCGATGCTTAAGTCAAGCAAAGTCTTTAAGATAAAAATCACAAAAAGTTGCCAATCTGTACTGGTAAAGGGATTTTCCTCACCTGGGAGTTCTCTGACAAATGAAACCAGAAGTCCAGTACTTATCCCTCTAGTTAAGTATGCTGTTTGTTATCTCCCTGCTAGATGATGAGCAGAATCATCTTCTCTAAACTTTTTCCAAAAACCTAGAGCAGTGGTATCCACTGTCTTTAATAAATGTTCCTGGACTTAAATTACAACATATGGTCCTTTCCCTCAACAAGCTTTCCAGCTCAGTCGCCACACATCTGTCACAATGGGAACAACTGGAACATTCAGTGTCTGGGGAGTAAAAAAGGGCCTCTGACTTGGAGTCACATTCTTTTCTGGTCTCTGCCAGGAACTAACTCCCAATTTTATTATCTATCTGAGCTTTAACTTCTCCAGGAAAACAAAGGGATGAATCTTAACACACTCTAAGGTCCTTCCAGCTCTGAGGTGTCACACAATTCTGTGAGTTTAAAAGATTTGAGGATTTGACCAAAAGTAACTTCCAGAGTAAGACCAAGAGGAATCTGCTGAGATGAAGGCAGCATGAGTTATGAGTCATTAGGATAGCAACATAAAACAAGAAAGTCAATTAAACTCTGAGGACAGTTTCAGCAACACCCTGCTCCCTCTATGACCCAGAGAAAGGCAAGCTGCCCGGTCAGCCATAATATTTTGGGTCAAAACAATAAGAATTTATAGAAGGGATATGGCTAGAAAAACCACAGCTAGAAACCCATGTAAGTACTGCTAATGTAGGAGGAAGCCCTCCATCCCCCAGTACACAGATAATATTCTGCCCAAAAATCAGTAGAAAAAAAAAGTAAGGGATTATGGGAAATTTAGCTCACTGGTGGCAATGCACATTCAAAAGGCAAGCTGTTGTTGAAAGCTGTATAGGGATTGGAGAAGGAATGGAACCATGCTCTTCCCCTGATGATCAGATGCTATTAACTGAGTTTATAAAGTAAGATTCATTCTCCATTTTTCTTGCCTCATGGATATTATTTATCTAATGTCCAGAAAGCCCAGTCACAACTGGTAGTACCAAATAACTCATGGATGTCAATTTAGAATCATGACTGTTGTGCCCTTCATTTGTCCCAGTCAGTCAGGAACCAGAGGACAGACCTACACACTCGAATTTCAAGAAAAGGGAGATCCTCCCTCCTTCCTACTCTAGTACACTCACACACAGATCAATCAATCAATCAACTTTTATTAAGCACCTACTTACCAGGCACTCTGCTGAGGGCAAAAGATAGTCCCTGCCCTCAAGGACTTTACAATCTAATCTGGGAGAGAGCAAGCAAACAAATACATACTAAGCAAACAATATAAGGGGTAAATAGAAAATAATGAATAGAGGAAGGAACTAAAATTAAGAATTAAGGATGCATGCCTTCTGCTCAAACTCTGGAATTGGTCATGCATCTATTTTGATCTTATTTTGATAAATGGTATTAGATATGGTTTATGATCAATTTCTGCCAGACCCAGTTTCCCAAAAACATTTTTTTTACCAAAAAATGAACTCTTATTCCCAAAACTTAAGTCTTTATACTTGTCAAATACAAAGTTACTGTTGTCATTTGCTGCTACAAATTATATGTCTACTCTGTTCCATGGATCTGCTTTTCTATTTCTTAGCCAGTACTTGATAGTTTTTAAAATTATTGCCTTATAATCAAGTTTAAAATCTGGTACTGCTAAATCTCCTTCCTTAACATTTTTTTTTAGTAGTTCCTTTGATTTTCTTGACCTTTTGATCTTCCAAATGAATTTTGCTATTATTTTTCTAACTCAGTAAAATAATTTTTTGGTAATTTAATTGGGATTACTTTGACTATACTATAGTGTAGATAAAATCGTCATTTTTATTGTATTGACCCTTCCTGCCCATGAACAATTACTATTTATCCAATGATTCAAATCTGAATTTATTTGTATGAAGCTTTAAAAAATAACTGTTTATATAGCTCCTGGGTTTTGCCAGGTATTTTAAATTGTCTGATAATGATATACTTGAGTTATGATATACTTGGAAAATCCCAAAAATTCACCAAAAAGTCAGTTGAAACATTTTAGCAAAGCAGCAAAGTAAGACCACATATAAGCATCAGCATTCCTATATATCACCAACAAAACCCCACAAGGAAAGTTAGTAAGAGAAACCTTCATTTTAAAACAAACTGTGGAATAGAAGAAGAAAGGACAAGTTCTCTAAGCTGGGATTCTCTAAGTATGGTTGTGGGGATCACTTGGGGGTACTGTGAGGGGACCCCAAGAGGAAAGGTGAGATGAACAGCTCTACTTGGCTGGATCCCTAGGAAATGGAGGCCATCCTTGAGCACTAGGAAAATGGGACAGTAGATGAGAAATCCTGGGAACTCATTAAAAGAGGGTTGACATTTGATTTCTACCTTCTAGTTGGTGCTGGTTAGAGAGCTGGTTCTGAAGTCAGGACCACCAGAGTTCAAATCTGTTCTCAGACACCTATTAACTGTGTGACCTTAAGGAAGTTTATTTAACTTGATTGTCTTGCAGACAGGGCTATTCCTAGTCAAGCTGATCCGTATCTGGCCCCTGAATACAGATGGCTCCAGAGGAGAAAGTGAGATTGGTGATTTAGCATAGCGCCCCCCATCCAAATTATTCCCATACTTTTCTCTAATTTGTTCATTCACTCATTCACCTAACAATTAATATTATTATAGAATTATAGCCAACATTATAGTGCTTACTATGTATAAGGCACTATGCTAAGTATTTGATAATTATTCTCATTTGATGTTCACAACAATCCTAGGAGATAGATGCTACCATTAACCCCATTTTCAGTTGGGGAAACTGAGGTTAACAGAATTATATGATTTGCCCAAAATCTCACAGTTAATAAGCATCTGAGGCCAGATGTGAACTCAGGGCTTCCTGACTCTAGACTCAACAGCATGCTAACCCCAACAAGTACTTATTTTGCTCTGACTCTACTAGGGACTGAATTAAGTACTGGAAAGCACACACACACACATAAATACATACACAGACACATACAGACACACTAATCCCTGCTCTCAAGGAGTTTACATTTTAATGAATGAAACATGTACTCAAATAAATCAAGACAAAATATATGATAAAGTAAATACAGAGTAATTCCCAGTAGGAAGACACTTGGCTAGGATTACCAACAAAGCTGGCCTCTAGGCAGAATAGTAATCAAGGAATATAACTAGAGTTTGGTCCCAGAGTGTCAGGAGGTGATGCCAATTTGATATTAGGCTCCCCTGCCATCCATAGCAGAATCCCAAATTGCCACTCCCAGCACTTGACATCACAAGGACTCCTTGGATCCTTGGCACTCCTCTCCCTTGCTCTCCTCCCACCAGCATTATATCTAATCTTTTCCTTTCGCCTCCTCCTGGGAGTTAGGTATAGGGGGTCCTGGCAGTTAGCCAGGATTTGCTGTGGATTTCTTAGCCAGATTCTCTTTAAAACAGACTACTTCTAATCTTGATGAGAGTTGAATGGAGTCTCAATGATCACAGACTCCAACCTATACCTTCACAGGTCATCATCAAACCTCTCTGTCTTACAGCTATGGAAGAGCTCACTACCTAGAAAAAGCCCATTCCACTTGGGACAGCTAGCACTAACATTTCTCCATCAACCTGTCTCTTATATCCCTTAGTCAAAGGAGAAAGGATTAGTAGCTCCCCAGAGGGAAAGCTTTGGGTTACCTTTAACAAGGAAGTCCTATAATCTGGGTCTCCAAATTGTCAGAGATATACATTAACCAGACTTTTACCCACCATGTTATCTACAAACAAGAGAAGTGTCTAGAAGTAACCCATCTTTCAATAGGTATGGGAAAAGGTTAGGGACTGGACCTTGCAGTTTCATCAATATAGATGCAAACTGCAAATTTCTGTAGTTCATGCTCCTTAGAGAGTTTACCTGCAGAATAGCAACATGACTTGTCCAGGGTCACACAGTCAGTATATTTTAGAAGTAGAATTTGCCATGCTTCCTCTTACAATATACTTTTGCAAACTGTTTACAGAGGAAATGAAGATGACCACATATACCCCTATTATGAGGAAGTAAAGAGCCACAAAAACAATAAAACACATAATTCACCAAAATATAATCTGTAATTTGGGGAAGTGTAAAATATTCCAGGGGCTTGTTAAGATGAAGAAGGGAGACAATGTCAATGTAAGGATGATGGGAAACAGAAGAAGGGTTTGCCTATGTTCTTTCACCATTCTGAACCTGCTCTCTCACCCACAATATGAAAGAAAAGAATTGCATGGAAACTTCAAATAATTAAAAGATAGGGCTTTAGGGGTGGCTAGGTGGTGCAGTAGATAAAGTACTGGCCCTGGAGTCTACTACAGTTCAAATACAACCTCAGGCATTTAATACTTATTAACTGTGTGACTTCAGGCAAATCACTTAACCCCATTGCCCCACATAATAAATAAATAAAGGATAGGGCTCAGAAATAAACATATGTTCTGGATATTATTGCTTAGAGGAATTGTTTAGGAATGGGTGAGCCTAGAGATCTGTGAGGTTCCTGCTAAACCTGAGATTCTGTAACCAGATAAGGTCTATGATCCTTTCTAGTTACCAAAAAAAGGGGAGTAATGACTGATTACAACAGTGAATATGGAGTCAGTAGGATATGGGTTCAAATGCTACCTGGGGACTAATTAACTTTGAGTGAATTGCTTAAAACTCTCTAAGCCTTGAGTTCCTTATCTATTAAAGATAATAAGGGCGGTTAGGTGGCACATTGGATAGAACACTGGCCCTGGAGTCAGGAGGACCTGATTTCAAATTCAGCGTCAGACACATAAAAATTACCTAGTTATGTGACCTTGGGCAAATCACTTAATCCCATTGCCTTACAAAAAAAAAAAGCTCAAAAAAGATAATAGCAGTGACCTCAAAAGGAAAAAAATTAATCAATATATGTAGAGTATAATAGAAGTCTAATAGATTATATAATCCCTTCTTCCCTCTCCTTCTGGCTTTCTGAATATGGACACTGAACCCCTTTTCATGTAGCTTTCCCCCTTTCCTTGAGAGCATGGATTGATTTTCTTTTGGCTTATATTTGTATTCCCAGAGCTTAAAGACAATGCCTGGCAAACAGTAAGCACCTAATAAATGCTTGTGGCCTAGAGTATTTGACAAATTTTAAAGCCCTGCATATTGAAGTGTTATTGTGTTGCTCATTGTCATCATCATCATATTTTATGAACCTATGATCTTTAGAGTACTAAAAAAAGAAAAACCTGCCTAAGTGAGTTCAGCACTATCCACAGGGAGGAGAAAGGAAATAAACATTCATTAGTGTCTATATATGCCACCACTATGCTAAATACAACAAATATTATCTCATTTGACCTTCACCAACCTCACTGAGAAGTAGGTGCTATTGTTATCCTCATTTTTACAGATGAAGAAACTGAAGTTGATAGAGCTTAAGCGATTTGCCCATGAACATAGTCAGTCAGCGTCTCAGGTGGGATATGAATTTCAGTTTTCTTGACTCCTGTCCCAGAGTTCTAGCCAATGGCTCTAAAGGGAAGTCCTGACCAACCAGCATATAGGGTGGTTAGGAGGCATAGTAGATAGAGAATTGGGTCTAGAATCAGGAAACCCTGAGTTCAAATCCAGCCCAAACACTTACTAGATGTGTGACCTTGAGCAAGTCACTTCACTCTGCCTCAGTTTCTTCATCTGCAAAATGAGTTGGAGAAGAAAATAGCAAAGTACAGCAGTATCTTTGCCAAGAAAATCTCAAATGGGGTCATGGAGACTTGGAGATGACTGAAATGACTGAGCAACAATGAGACCCACTATCAGGAACATCCTGGTCTGTTTAATAGCCTTATGCTGAGAAGGGTGAAGGATGAGTCAACAGACTGACATGAAAGAGCAATGAACCCTGGATTAAGGATGCGGGCAATCTAGGTTCAATTCCCAGCTCTGCCTCTGTACTCACTATAGGACCCTGGGCAAATGACTTCCCTGCTCTGGGCCTCCATTTCCTTTTCTATTAATGAAATATGGATTGAGGCTTTGCAAAAATCCCTTCCATAAGGTCTATTAATAGTTTTAGAATAAATCTTTTCAAGGGAGCTTCTGAAACTACAAAGACAATTCCTGGCCAATTTGGTAAACTTGGATAAATAATCCTTACAAATTGGTAAACCCTCCCATTTATAAACCCCCCCAACGAAGAGTTCAGCCCCCATCATCTTTGTTCTGGGACAGGGAAAATACTGCTACATTTTTCTCAGAGGAAAGGTTTTCAGAAATGGAAAATACATCTATTCTGTGGGTCAAATAAGGGAGCCAAAGCTAATTTCTTTCACCCAAGGCTTCAGGGAGGAATTAGATACTCAATGGCTACACTCCTTGGGGGACGGGGAGGCTCCCAAATTCAATCCCATGATTTAAACATCTGAGTCTCCGGGTTCCACCCTACTTAAGTCCCCAAACCATGAACTGCAGTAAACAAATACTGCAAGAAAAAGCACAGACTATTAAAATTTGCCCTCAGAACACAGACTGCCAGAACTTGCAGGAACCTTGGAATTGAGGAGCAGAGCTGAAAGAGTCAGAAGAGCAGAGAGTATTAGCCATTCTAGCCCAGCTTCCTAAATTTAAATTGAGGAACCTCAGGTCCCAAAAGTAACTTGCCCCAAGACAAACAAGGAAATTAGTATCAGGGCTGGATTTGGAACCTCAACCCAAAAGCAGCCTCCTAACTGTATTCTCACCGATTCCACAGAACACAGAATGCTAGAGTAGTATGGAGCCCTCCTTCCTGGAGCTTTTCAAACAGCATCTAGACAATTACTAGGCCACAAGATGGCATCACAGATAGATACCTGGATTTAGAGTCATGAGACCCAAGTTCAAATGTAGCCTCCGTCACTTTCTAGCTGTGTAATCCTAAATGTTAATCCTGTCTGCCTCAGTTTCCCCATCTGTAAAATGGGCATGATGATAGCACCTTCCTTTCAGGGTTTTATGAGGATCAAGTGAGGATAACATATAAAGAGCTTTATAAACTTCAAAGAGCAATAGAAAGACTAGCTATTCATATGATTTGGTATATTATAGTAGAGATGTCCTTTTGGAAGCGGGTTAGATGAGATGATCACAGAGATCCTTTCCAACTCTCAAATTCTGTGGCTAATATTTGAATGGGGATAAATGAATTCCAACAGGAACACAGTTAGTATCCCTTCCACATCACAGGGTTAGGGTGCAGCACCCCCACAATCTGGATAATCTGTGTAAAAAATGTTGGTCCTCCCTTTATACTAGAGAAGTTTGAATTACTATGATATTAAAAGATAAGACGTTTACTTTATACAATGCTATACATATATTTTATGCATGTCTGACTTTTTAAGCTTTTTCTTTGTCATCTCTTGGCTTTTACTATTATCTGTGGCTTCTGAAAAACTTCCCCAAAATTCCCATTTAATTTAATTTATTGATCTATGATATATCAAAATCCTCAAAGAGGAAAGTCATGATTGTGAATGGATAACTATCCTATGCTTAGAATAAACAAATCAGCTGTTCAGTTCATGTGATAGAGAATTGGGAATTCAATGGATTACAAGTTCAATGTATATGAACATTAATATATAGTATATTAATAGTATATATATATGGAATCTCAGGGTCCATTAATTAACTCTTCATGACCCCATTTGAGGTTTTCTTGACAAAGATACTAGAGTGGTTTGCAATTTCCTCTTCAAATCATTTTACAGGTGAGGAAACTGAGACAAATAGGGTGAAGTGACTTGTCCAGGGTCACCCAGACAGTAAGTATCCGAGGTTGCACTAAAACTCAGGTCTTCCTAACTGCGGGTCTGGCACTCTATCCACTGCAGTGCTACCTAGCTGCCTTAGGGTTCAGAATGAGGGAAGTGATGTTCTATGCTACTCTCTGTACCAAACTGTACCTGGAACATTATATTCATGCACTTCTAGAAGTTCCAAGGATATGTGGCCAGAGGAGGGCTACTATGCCATGACCATGAAGACAATGGAAACTGTGCCCATGGGAGGCCAGGCTGAACAGGCTTTTTAGCCTGAAAAAAAGAGACAAACTGTGAGAATAACAGTTTTCAAGAATCAGTAGCACAGTTACAGGGAGAGGGATCACTTCAGTTTTGCTTGGTCCCTGAGAGCAGAATAGGGACAAGGCAGATCACAGTTCAACAGAAATAAGCAAAAGAGAACCCACACCTTTTCATAAGGAGAGCTGTCCAAAATCAGGAGGAGTCATTTGGACAGGGAAAAAATGATTGGAAAAGTGCTGTGGAAGGGTTTCCAATTCAGAGGCAGCTTACACTAGATGATCAAGGAGGTCTCTTACAGTTCTGAGATTTTTATCAGAGTTGACAGGAACTTTAGAACCCAAAGTATCAGAGCTGGAGAGTCCTTAGAACACAGAATGTCAGAGTTGAGAGGGCCCTTAGAACCCATGATGTCAGAGCTGGGAGGGTCCTTAGAACAGAAAATGTCAGAGCTGGGAGGGGTCTTAGAACATAAGATGTCAGGACTGGGAGGGTTCTTAGAGTAGAGAATGTCAGAGCTGGGATGGTCCTTAGAACAGAAAATGTCAGAGCTGGGAGGGTCCTTAGAGCACAATGTCAGAGCTGGAAGGTCCTTAAAACACAGAATGTCAGTGCCGGGAGGGCCCTTAGAATACAGAATGTTAGAGTTGGCAGGACCTTTAGAACTCAGAATATCAGAGCTAGAAGGGACTTTAAGAACACACATATCAGAATCAGGAAGGATGTTAGAATATAAAATATCAGAAAGGAAAGAGGCCTTAGAATACAGATTGCCCAAGCTATAAAGGAACTTAGAATGGAGAATGTCAGAGCTGGGAGGGCCCTTTAGTGATTATTTAGTTCAACCCTCTTTTTTTTTTTTTTAACATGAGAAAACCTAAGACAGAAAGTGACTAGTCCAATGGGACTTTTATCTGAACAAAAGGAATTTCTTATCTCTATTCCCCCCCATCCCAAACCACTCAAGGATCCTATTTACCTTGTTTACCCCCTAAAAGGCAGTGAAGTTCCTTCTTTTTCAAAATGTTTAAGAAATAGTTGCCCAGTCCAAGTACAAATTGATGAGGGTCAGAATCCTGTGGGTAGAGAACAAAGGCTGAACGGGAGAGGTGTTGCCTAGGTAGAACTGATAAATTTGACTGGAATGGGAATGATGCTAAACTAGGACAACATCAAATGACTAGGAAGAGTAGTGGTAAACCCTTCATTATAAGAATGGGCTCAGACAAAAAGATAAGATGCTTACAGGATATTACACTGGAAAAATGTGGAGCAATCTGATTCAATTCAAAAAACACTTGCTGAAGCACTGAGTTAAGTGCTGAAGATACAAATTAAAAAAAAAAAGACAATTCTTGCCCTCAAGGAGCTTATAATTCAAGTCAAAACCAAACAGAGCTGCTGACAGCTGAATTTGGGAAGTGATTACTGCTCCACCTTTTAGCCCTCCCATCAGAGAGGGGAAAGAACTGAGGAAGCTGAGGAGGTGTTGAGTATCAAAAATGGAGTCTGTCAGCCTAGCAAATGAAATTTCAGGTGATTGGCTTACCTTGGGGGAGGCATAATGTTCCTGTAGAGTCTAAAACTAGGAGAGTTGCTCATGGAGAATGGAGGATTAACTTGGCAGGCAATAATAGATGGAAGGTGGATTATTAGATCTAAGAGCCATTGTGTATGTTTTGCAAATTACTAATCCAGGTCAGGACAAGAAGACCCCTCTTGTCATTGGTCTTAATACTCTCTTCCCATCCTACATCCCCAAGAGTCCTTCTGTTCAGGTATTCATTATTCCATTGCTTGTAGTAACATTCTGGAAAACAACCACAGTGGACAACTTGGTAATATGAGGGATTCTATAGAAAAAAGTTCTGCTCTTAAGAGTCAGAAGAGCAAAATCAGAATTCCAACCCCTCCATCTGCATTAACTTTGTGACCTTGAGTAAGTCATTTCTCAGGGCCTTAGCTTTCTCTCTACAAAAGGAAAAAAAATAGTTACTTTACCTACTGTGAGAAAAGCACAACTGTATACTGCAAAATGAGGCATAGAGGCAGCTAAGTGGCACAGTGGATAGAGCATCAGTCCTAAAGTCAGGAGGACCTGAGTTCAAATGCAGCCCTAGACACTTAATAACGACCTAGTTATGTGACCTTGAGCAAGTCACTTAGCTCCATTGCCTTCAAAAATTATAAATAAATGAATGAATGAATACATTTTAAAAAGTAAAAATAAAAAAATAAGGCATAATTCAAGTTTCTATTTTTACCAGAACATGGACACTTCTGGATTGACCTTCCTTCTCTGAAGGTTCCCTCCAATCCAAAAGTATTTACTGTTGTGCAAGAAGAGTCATGTAGGTTTATTCCTATTTCCTTACTCCAGGCCCAGTGCTCTTTCCACTACACCACCTGACTCAGGATAATATTCAAATGGCTTTGCAGCCCCTGAGTCCACCAGGTGGGCAACCTGGAATTAAAGCTTACTTCACAAATCCCACAGGAGGGATAATCGTACTTGGAGGAGAGAGCCCAAACATCCCAGGGAGCCCACCCAGCTCTCACAAGCAATGGTAGATGGATGTGAACTGAGTCTGTATACATTAAGATAGTCTCAGATAACTCTCATACTTGTGGTTTATCAAGTTAGGCCTGAAACCGGCTGCTGGTATTTCCATCACTTCTCCATGATTCCCCTTGATCCTGTGGTCAGAATTCTCTTTAAACAAGGAATGGGGGGGGAGTGCAGAAGAGGAGGCCACCGCCCAGCTCTTGCCTGACCACTCACTCCCTAGATGGGCAGACAAAAGAGAAACAGCCCAGCTCCAGAACAGTGATTCATCTTCCAAAGGGAAGAACAGCCTAGCATGCTACAGACCCAAGAAACCCACTCATTCATAAATCATGTTCTCCCATTCTGATTGGCCAGATTCTGAGATGCTGCAAGAAAGCTGGTGGACCCCTCAGGATTTACACACATCTAGGGGACAGCAAAGAACCTTTCCTTAATTAATGGAGATCTAAAGTTTATTACATAGTGTTCCCCATAGCAGCCTGAAGAAAGATGAAAAATTCCTCTTCCCTTTCCCTAAAGAGCTCAGTCAATGATTCATCACTACCCAGGGACAAGTAACAATACTCAAATAGAAAAGATGAGTCAAAGAGATAGAGAAAGAGAATAGGGCCTGGATAATATATTTTCAGTGAAGGGGAGTGCAGGATGGGAAATGGGAATGCTCACTTATCACAAAACTCAAAATAGAATCCAAGGGAAAGGGAAAGGAAATAAGTCGTTTTAAAGGATAGGCACTTGCTAAATCAGAGCTGGGAGGGCCCTTAGAATGTGGAATATAAGGGTTGGGAGGGGTCTTAGATCAGGGAATGGCAGAACTGGGAGGGACTTCGGAACATGGAATGTCAGGGCTGGGAGGGCCCTTTAAAACCTGGAGTGATAAAGCTGGAAGGGGTCTTAGAATAAGGAATGGCAGAGATAGGAGGGGCTACAGATATGGAATGGCAAAACTGGGAGGGCCTTTAGAACATGGAGTGATAGACCTAAAAGGGGTCTTAGAATTTGAAATGGCAGAGCTGAGAGGGTTCTTAGAACATGAAGTGACAGAGCTGGCAGGGCCTTTAGAATATAGAATGGCAGAGTTGGGAAGAACTTTGAAAAATATATTAAACCCTATATTTAAAAAAATTGATTTCCTTTACAAGTCTATGCACATTATTTTATGAATTTAAAAACATTTTTCTATGAAGGGGTCCATAGTTCTCACCAGACTTCCAAAGGGGTCCATGACATTAAAACAAAAATTTATAATATAAAACAAAAATTTTAAATTCCAATTTCTAGACCAACCTATACATTTTACTCAAGTAGAAATTGAGGCATGGACCATGAAAGTGACTGATCCAAGGACACAATGAAGTGGCAGGAACCAGACTAGAAGCTGTCCATTGTTTTATTGTTTGTTTGTTTGTTTTTTAGGTTTTTGCTAGGCAATGGGGGTTAAGTGGCTTGCCCAAGGCCACACAGCTAGGTAATTATTAAGTATCTGAGACCCGGATTTGAACCCTGGTACTCCTGACCCCAGGGCCAGTGCTTTATCCACTGCACCACCTAGCCGCCCCCGTCCATTATTTTCAAAGAAGATCATGACATCAGGGAGATGATGCCGTGACATAAAATTGAATTGGATTTGAGTGAGGGAGAGTTGTGCAAAGTCACCAGTCTCATTTTCTCCTCTGAAGCCATCTAAGGTCAGTGGTCACATGGATCTAGATGACTGGAGATGGTACAGGATGCAGTGGGAGACCCTGGTTTTTTTAAGCTACAGTCTTTAACAGCTCTCAGTTTGACTAAGGCAACATTTATTAAGGCTAGGTAAGAAAGAAATGAGACAGAGATTGGCCTTTTTAACTATTATTTGAAAAAAAATACTTCCCAACGCATAGTCTGGCATTATCCTTTCAGGCTTCCTCTGTCAAAATCATTTCTCCTTTCTCTAGCTTCATATTCCCTTTTTCTAAAATGAGAGAAGGGGCTGCATAAAAATAAATGATCTGAAAGTTTTTGAAATACTCTAAGCCAACAGAAACTGTTTTGCCAGACTGAAATGCCAACAGGGAAATTACTTGAATCACTTAACAAAAGACTGCCTTGCAGTCTGGCAGACATTGGAAATGAAGCGAGTCAATCAATCAATCATTAAACATTTATTAAGCACCAGTCCTATGCCAGTCACTGTGGAAAGCGCTAAGTTTGGAATACTGATTCATAGTATGAAGGACACACTCATAACTTACTATACAATACAACAGAAAAGGCATTGGACCTATTTCATATAGGAAAGAACTAGATATCCAGGAGTTGGGGGAAGAGAACAAGCTCTTATGTAGAACCTATTATGTCTGAAGAACTACACTAAGCATTTTTTATTTAAAAAAAAAATTGGTCCTCAGAATAACCCTGCAAAGCAGGTACAACTATTATCACCTCCACTTTACAGCTGAGGAAACTGAGACAAACAGTGATTAAGTGACTGGCCAGGGTCACCTAAATAATAAATATCTGAGCCCAGATTTGAATTGTGCTTTTCCTGACTCCAAGCTTTGTACTCTATTCATTTCAGCTGCTTCTGAGGAATGGCTAAACAAATTCTAGTGTGTGAATGTAATGTAAATAATACTGTGCCATGAGAAACAATGAGTATGAAAACTGTAGAGAATCATGGGTAGACTCATAACAACTGATACAAAGTGAATTCAGCAGAACCAGGAAAACAACATACTCAGTGACCTCAACATAAATGGGAATAAAAAAAACCCACAACAATATGAAATTTGACTTCCGTCCCCTCTATTTTTTTGTTTCAATGGATGACTCTTTGGGGAGGGGGAAAAGTGGTACATTTGGAAAGAAAGTTTATATGAAAACAAAACTGAATCAATAAACATTATTTTAAAAGACAAAAGACATGGTACTCAGAGTCTGAAAAACTGAATGAAGCCTGATTTTTATCAATAATTTGCTTTTGTGAGTTAGTTTAAAATGAACCTCCTATCTTCTTCCAAAGTGCATCCTTCCTCCATTCCCCATTTTCATCTGAGTGTACCACCATCCATGGTCCATGAGATTCCCAACTCATTCCCTTAGCACAGGTGGTTCTCCCAGTGCAGTATAGTCTCCACCCTGAGTCTGCCACTCAGTGAGACACTACCTTAAAAGACCCCAGATTCACAGCATCAGACCCATTCTTCAAACCAGCCTTCCTTTACCATCTTCCCTCCAATCAGCTGCCAAATATAAAGATTATCACCTTCAAAAATTCTCTTGCATCTATTCATAAAACTCTATCCTATTTAAAATCCATATCATCTCTTCCCTTGAATATTTTAAATTGCTGCCTTGTTTCTACTCTCTTCCTCCTCCAATCTATCACCCCTACAAACATATGTGACCAAGTCATCCCTTCACAAACACACCCTCAAAATTGTTTAGTGGCCCCTTATGGGTTAAGGATGAAGGAGCAGCTAAGTGTTGCAATAGAACACTAGCCCTGGAGTCGGGAGGATATGAATACAAATCTGGTCTCAGACACTTGATACCCACTAGCTGTGTGATCTTGGGCAAATCACCTAACTCCTATTACCTCCTCAAAAAAGTCCCAAACAATAACAAAAGGATAAAATACAAAATCCTCAATCTAGAATTTAAAAGCTTCTACATAATACTCTTCTGATACATTGATAATAGAAACAATCTTTTTATTTTGTATTTCCAACAGTGTCTGAAACATAAGATACTTCATAATGCTTGTTGTTTGACTGAATGTAGCATCTACCTGTTTTTCCAGTATTTTCCATTCTCTTTTGTTTTCTCTCCCCATTCCAGGTAATTTGGCCTATGAACAGTACAGGGAGCTCTCCCAAGAGTGGTATAGTCTCCCCACAGAGGAAACTTGGAATTAGGAAGACCTGGATTCAAATCCTGTCTCAGACATTTTTTGCTATACGATCCTGGTAAGTCACTTAAGTCTCAGTTTCCCTATTTGTAAAACAAATGGATTGGACTTCATGGCCTTTAACGTCCCTCTTAATTCTAGAGCTTATGGTGGCTCTCCATTCCTTTCAAAGCATGACTCAGGAGCCACTGCCTACAGAAGACCTTTCTTGAGCTACCTTCCAGTGTTCTCAAAAAGACCTGAGTTCAAATTTTGCACAGATATTGTGAGATACTGGGCAAGTCATTTAATCCTCTTTGCCTCAGTTTCCCCACCAGTAAAATAAGCTAGAGAAGGAAATGGCAAACCACTTCAGTAGCTTTGCCAGGAAAACCCCAAATGGGATCACTAAGGATCAGACATAACTGAAATGACTGAACAACAACAAAAATATTTATCAGGGTAGACTTGAACCTAGGTCATATCTTCTGATACATATAATAGCTCTATATAACTATAACTTTAACTGTGTGTGTGTGTGTGTGTGTGTGTGTGTGTGTGTGTGTATCTGCAAATCACTTGTCCCTGCAGAAGGCAATTCTCAGATTAATAGAAGCACAAGAAGTAGGTGGCCTCTAGACATCATGATGGGGAGAATCTTAGATCTGGAATCAGGAAGGCCCAAATTGAAATCTTGTTTTTGACCCTTATTAAGGTGTGTGATTCCACGTAAGTAACCTATCTAAGTCACAGTTCCCTCATCTGTAAAATAGAGATAGTAACATAAGGACTGAGTAGGAGAATAGATGTCAGTGTATTATACAAACCTTAGCAATATATAAATGTTAACTATCATTAGTACAATCTCTTTGCCAAGGAGTTCCCCATATCAAAGAAGTCATGAAATCACAAGTCCTATCATTCTTTTTCATCATCAACCAATCAAGCCTTTACCACATACTATTCACAGTACTATATTCTGGGGTGCAAAGACCAAAAAAATAAACAAACAAATCATTTTTATCCTCCGGGAAGCTCACTTTCATCTTGGGAGACAACCAGTACCCGCAATTTGGCCTGTCCAATTAGAGCCCTATCCAACCAGAAGCTACTGTCTTCATGGCCTGGTTCAAATCTCAGTCTTTCAAAGGAATCCTAGGAAAATCATTTCCCCTCATTTAAGCCTTGATTTCTCCAACTAAGCAATGGAAATAAAAAAATGTTTACACTACTACTACCTACCTCTCTGGGCTCTGAGGAGGATAGTGACTGGTAAAATCTAGCATGCAACATATGTGAAATGGGGATTCATGGATCCACAATCAATTTCTTTTTTGATTTTGCTCTAGCTGTATGTGCAGAAATACTCAATTTTGCAAAAGTTAAAATTCATTTTTAAAAAATTGTAAAGAAACAACTCCCAAACAGCCTGGTCCAAGATTTTCCCTGTCTCCTCCCTCCATCACCTACCCACACACACACATGCACAAACACATACAACATACATTCACATACACAAATACAAAACACACAAATGCAGATATACACAAACACATGCACACATAATACACATATACACACAAATGCACCACATATAAACTCACACATATGCACAAATACAAAACAAATGAATGTACAGATCTACACATACACAAATACATACATAAAAACAAATGCTCAAATATAAAAAACACACATACAAATGCACACATATACACACAAATGTACACAGATACATAAACACATGCATATAAATACACACAAACACACATATATGTACAAAGACAAAACTCATGGAGGCACAGAAATACCTACACACATACACACACACACAGAATCCTGACTACTGATCTATTATCAAGAATCAAGTCTGGACAGAGGGTTATGGGATTAGCTTTGTTTCCTTTCTCTCTCCTTATTTTCCTTTGAAATATTTCAAAGGGAGAGAAGGGCAGGATCCCCTGATGCAGGACTGCCTGTTCTGTGGCCTCACAGGGCCCCTGAACCATGCTGAGAGGTCAGAGGGAAAGAAGCTGGAGGTCAGAGGGATCTGCTCCCTTCTCCTGTGTACTCCCTCCCCATGCATCAATCCATAAGGCCCCCATGCAGCCATGAAAGGACTTCCCGACTGAACATAAGCATCATGTCCCCCAAAAGGGTCAGCTGGGGCACCTGGTGTTTGAAAGGTGGGGGCCCAATGGGAAAGAGTGCCTCCCTCACACAAGCTTACTGGATATCTGTTTGGCAAATACAGGGCTATTCCCCCTCTCTTTTGCCCCAGCTCTGTGTCTTCAAGTTCTCAAGACCAGGCAATATGGTATATAAGAAGGATTAGGTAGGAAGACGCCTGAGCCCTACTATATACAGTGACCTTGGCAAAGTCACTTCCCTCTGAGTCTCAGTTTCTCACACTGTCTTATGTGTGGGGTGAGGTGTTTGAATACATCATTTCTAGTTTCTTCCTGCTCTAATGTTACAGAATATGCTTTCCCCAAACACATCTGAGGACCCAAAGGGTACCCTGGAATCACTGAGTTTCATTCATTAACAATGTATTGGACATGTTTTGTTTTTGCATCACATTCAATACTTAATTGATCCTTCCCCTACTTCTCTAGATCTCTCTAAAATCCTACTACAGAAACAAGTAGCTAGGAGTCCAATCCAGGAGCTTGTCCTGCCCCATCCCACACAACTATTTTCATCCATGCAGCTGGAAGGAGATGGAAGACTAATAACAAAGCCATTCTTGCCAAACACCCCCTTTTCCAGAAAGCTCGTCACTGCTATGCCATCCCCATCCCTTCACAATACTTAGAATAATATTTGGCACATAGTAGGTGCTTAATATACTTGCTGACATGGTTTGACTTTTCAAAAGAAATCTCCACTGATTGGGGGTGGCTAGGTGGCGTAGTGGATAAAGCACCGGCCCCGGAGTCAGGAGTACCTGGGTTCAAATCCAGTCTCAGACACTTAATAATTACCTAGCTGTGTGGCCTTGGGCAAGCCACTTAACCCCATTTGCCTTGCAAAAACCTAAAAAAGGAAAAAAAAAAGAAATCTCCACTGATAGAGCCACTATTACAACCTGGCTAGGTGGTACAGTGGTTAGAGAACAAGACCTGAAGTCAGGAATAAGGAAGATATGAATTCAAATCCAGCCTCACACATTTGTATGACCCTGGGCAAGTGGCTTATCGTCTGTGTGCCTCAGCTTCCTAGTCTACTGATAATCATAGGACCTCTCTCCCGGGGTTGTTGTAAAGATCCAATGAGATATTTGTAAAGTGTTTTTCAGACCTGAAAATACTACAGATAAATGCTATGGTTATTGTTCTTTCTACCATACCAAGTTGAATATTTCTCTCTGTCTCTCTCATAGCTCCCTGTCCCTCCAGATCCAGGACCCGGGTGCCAGGGTCATTGCTATTTAGATATCAGGTAGCTCTCCCTCCCTTCAAGAAGCTGGCCTCCCAGGAGCAATGAGTGGAATCGGATATTTGTGTTTGGAGCAGGAACGGAAATGCAGGCAGGGATGCTGGACAGCAGCCCAGGGCCTGAGACTCCAGAGTTCTGCAGTTTGCCTGGGAGTCTGTGATTTGATATTCCCACAAGGCCAGAACCTGGGTGGCTCTGTCTAAGGAGAGACCTCCTAGAAACAGGGATGGGGGTGGGGTGAGGAGGTTTTTTCACAAAGACCTGAGCCCTGTCCCTCAGAAATGTGGGGCAGGAGGCCTGAGATAGCAAATGCTAGACAAAGGCCTTTTCAGATAATCTTAAAAAGAAACTTTCTTGGGCAGAGGCCAAGATGGACGCTGGTTGTTGTTGTTATTCAGCCATGTCTCATTATTCCTGACCCTGTGGATCACACTGTCCATAAGATTTTCTTGGCAAAAATATGGACTGCTTTACTATTTCCTTCTCAAGTGGATTAAAGCAAATAGAGGTTAAGTGACTTGCCCAAGGTCACATTTGAACTCAGGTCTTCAGAATTACAGGTCCAGTATTCTATCCACTGAGCTTCCTAACTGCCTCCTAGAGAAATAGAGGTTAAGTGATTTGCCCAAGGTCACACAGCTAGTGTCTAAGGCCAAATTTGAACTCAGGTCTTCCTGAGTAACCTATCTGCTGCCCCTTCAAACTGAATACTTTTCTTACTGATTCCCCCTTCTTTGAACTGCCAAGGCTCTTCCTGCCAGCACCAATACAAGACCAAGTTGTGGACGCCCAAAATTTTAGAACCAGGAGAATGCTTAGACCATGAAAAGTTCAGCAAGAATTTTAAAGATGGAAGGTTCCAAGAGGGATTTGGGATCATAGGGCACATTAAGGCCCTGCCAAGTATAGTTTGTTGAGCCTCTTTGACTTCAGTATCTAGTCTGTAAAAAGAGGAGGCTGGCATAAAGACCTCTAAGATTTCTCCTATTCTAAGGCTGGGATCACAGGGTTGGAAGGGACCACAAAAACCTTGACTGTTAGAGCCCACAGAGACCTTAAGGGAGCATGAATGGTGGTGACTGACTTGGAACTGCAGGAGCAAGTCTTTTGCTTATCTAAGCCTAAGGCAGCCTCCCCCCCATCATTCCTGAGAGACCCAAGTTGTGGGGGGTCCTCTGCCCGAATCCCTCTTGCCCTGGGGCCTAAATCCCAGCCCTTGGAGTGGGTGGCTAAATCTTTTTGCGGTGTGAGGGAGTGTGGGCACTAGTCCCAACAGGCAAGGGAGCATCCCTCCCTCCTGCTTCCCCTTCTGCCAAGTGTTTAGGGAGGCAGCCAGAAGGAATAAGATTACACCATAAATACTGCAATGTCAATATTTACCTGTAATGTCAATATTGGCCTGAAACCAGAAGATTTAGTCAAGGGAGAAGACCCCAAGCTCTGTCAAGGTATATATGTGTGTGTGTGTGTGTGTGTGTGAGTGTGTGTTCTGACAGAAGTGGTGGCCATGATGCTGCTGAATCTGCAGCTGGGACTGAGATACTACTCATAGATCTACCACTAATTATGTGACCACAGGCATGTTTCTCCATATCCTGGATCTCAGTTTCCCCATGTGTAAAATAAGGGACTTAAACTAGATGGTTTCTAATGTCCCCTCTCAATTCTAACATTCTGTGTTCAAAATAGTATATTTTAAGATCTCCTTTGAACTGACATGAAAACTGACATCTCTTTCAACTATGACATTCCACATTCTAATATTCTTTATTGTAAGTTCCCTTCCAACTCTGACTCTCTCTGTTCATTCTCTGAACCTTCCAGCATTCTAGGTTCTCCCCTCGTTTTTGCTATTCTCTATTGCAAACTCTCTCCCAGTTCCAACATCTTTGTTCCACCATCTCTCCAGCTCTGAAATTTTCTGCTCTAAGACCCCTTCCAGCTCTGACATTTTCTGTTCTAAGGGCCTTCCAAGTTCTGATATTCTGGAAACTAAGAGGTAAGAAAAGCTAACAACATTTCAGAGATTTGGGGAGGGAAAATTTCTGCTGCTTCATTCACCTCATTTCTTGGGTAGTGTTTCTTACCCATCTCACAACTGACCTGGAATCAGAATTAATCACAACTGACATTGATGGGCAGAGATTATGCAAGAAGAGAAAGGTCAGTAAGACTAACCCTCAGTGTCTTTATAAAATGCCCATTTGCATTCTTGAGTTTCACAGAAATACAGAGGCCCTGCCCTCCTGGAGCTAAAGAATGATAATATTAGCTCACATTGTCATAGTGACTTGCAAGTTTACAATCTCCTTTCAAAATCATTGCCTGAAAAGAGTGAAAGTGTCCTTGTCCCATTAACCAGATGAGGAAAATGTAGTTCATAAAAGGGAAATGACTGCTCAAGTCACTCTTTCAGTGGAAGAGCTGTGATTCAAAGGAATCCCTCCCACCTGCCATCCAGGACACTGTCCATGACTTTGAACTGTCTGAGATGACAACTATGCGGACAGAGGAAGGTGCAGCTCAGCAGACATATCAGGCAGGAGTAAGTAAATTAACTTTCTTGGGTGGCAGGGAACTGAAAAGTGGGAAAAGAAATCAAGAAAATTAACAAACAGGGATAGCTAGGTGGAGAGTTAAATCTTCTCTAGGCAGTGTGCGGGAAAAGCTACAATAATCCAATCCAGGAAGACTTCAAAGAGGGGGAGGTGTTTCAGGGTCATTTACTCAATGGAAAAGAAGGCCCGGGAGCATTGGAAGGAACCTTTGGGGGCATCTAGCCCTACTCTCTCATTTTATAGACATAGGACTTGGAGCCTGGGGAAATTAAGCAACTGGCCCAAAATCACACAGGAAATCTGTGGCAGAACCTAAGTCTTTCACATCACTCAAGATTTAAAATATGAGTGGTGAGGAACAAATAGCTCACATCGTCATAGTGATATGCAAGTTTACAATCTTTCAAAATTTCTGCCTCATAAGAGTGGAAGTGTCCTAATGCTCCTTGTCCAGATGAGGGAAACTACAGTTAAGAAAAGGGAAATCGATTTGCTCAATGGTCACTCATTCAATGGAAGAGCCGTGATTCAGAGGAATCTCTCCCACTTGTTATTCAGGACATTCTAAACTGTCTGACATGAGAAACCTACACAGTGGGCAAGCAAATACCACTTCCTTTGAAGGTGACCACATTCATCAAAGGATATGGACAGTTTTCAGATGAAAAAAATCAAAACTATCTATAATCATTTGAAAAAGTGATCTAAATCACCATTTATCAGAATAATGCAAATTAAAACATATCTAAGGTAACACTTCACACTTAGACTAGTTAATATGACAGGAAAGGAAAATGATATGTGTTGAAGATGTGGGAAAACTGGAACACATGCATTGTTGGTGGAGTTCTGAACTGCTCCAACTATTCTGGAGATCAATTTGGAACTATACTCAAAGGGCAATCAAACTGTGCATACCCTTTGATTCAACAAAACTACCACTAGATCTGTATCCCAAAGAGATTTAAAAATGGTAGGGGATGGGGGAGTTGGGAGGGGAAGGAAGAGAGGAATCTACTTGCACCAAAATATTGATAGCAGCTCTTTTTGTGATGGCAAATTATTGGAAACTGAGGGAACACCTATCAATTGGAGAATGGCTGAATGAATTGTGGTATATAAATGTGATGGAATGCTATTGTAATATAAGAAATAATAAACAAGATGATTTCAGAAAAAACCTTGGAAATACTTCCAAGAACAGATACAAGTAAAATGATGTGAACCAGTTACAGCAACACTGTGCTCTTTTTGTGGTGGCAAAAATTAAACATTGAGGGGGACACTCATCAATTGGGGAATGGCTGATCAAATTGTAGTATATGATTGTAGTGAAATAATATTGTGCTATAAGAAATTATGAGTAGGCAGATATCAGAAAAACCTGGAAAGACCTATTATATGAAGTGATGCAAAGTGAACCAAGAGAACATTGTACATAGTAATAACAACACTGTGCAATGATCAGTCATGACTGACTTAACTCTTCTCAGCAATACAATGATCTAAGATCAAAGACTCATGAGGAAAAATGCCATTCACATCCAGAGAAAGAATCGATGAAGTTTGAAGCTTATTATTTTCACTTTTTTCCCCCAAAGTTTTTTGTTTAGGCCTGTTTCTTCTTTTGCAACATGACTAATACTGGATATGTTTTACAAAATTGTGTATATATAACCTGTATCGAATTGTTTATTGTCTTAGGGAGAAGGAAGGGAGGAAGGGAAAAAATTTGAAAATCAAAATTTTTAAAATTAGTGTTAAAATTTGTCTTTGTATATGCTGGAAAAAATAAAATACTATATAAAAGAGTATTATTTTCCTATTGCCCACCCTTTCTCCCCATACTCTATGCCAATCTTGTCAGGAAAGCAGACATTCACAGGGTTCTCCAAACTCCCTTCTGCTCACTATGTGAAAATATGAGAACAGAGAAAATGATTAAAGGAAAAAAAGGGAAGTAGGGAAGGTTAGATCCAGGAAACTTTGGTACCCAATCATACTGCTCTCCACCGCCAGACCTGGTTTCTACAGAATCCTGTGGTTTTGTGTTTCCCACCAGTCATCTGCTTATGTCATTAGACTGGGGCCAATAAAAGGACTTCCCATTGATTAAACCTTGCTAGTTATAGGGCATGTATTTCCATCCTAGGCTCCCATCACGCTCTCTTCTTCACCCCCTGCAGAAGTTCCTCCTCTTCCTTGACTCAACTACTGTCTACTCTAAGAGTATACTTTGCCAGTATCTCCCAGAAGGCAGAGATATCTCTGTGCCCAACCCCTTACTTTTTACTTTATATTTTATCATATGGTTTATAATTGTCTTTACATGTCTTATTCCCCATTAGACTGTAAGAAAGGGATAGGGGCTAGATTGTTATAGGGAACTTCTAAGGGGATGAAGAAACTCTCTACCAAAGCAAGATGGAACCTTCTTTGCAAATGATAGTTTGAAAGATATTATCTGACTTATGCAGGGTCTCACAGTCACAGGATTTGCAATAGGCTCTGCCCTGAACTTGGATTTTCATGCTGACTCTATCTATACCACACTGACTCTCTATAGCCTCCAAGCTCTTTAAGAGAGAGAGAGAGAGAGAGAGAGAGAGAGAGAGAGAGAGAGAGAGAGAGAGAGAGAGAGAGAGAGAGAGATCATGTCTTATTTTGATCTTTCTTCTTCTCTGGGACCTTGTCATTTGGTAGAGACTTGTGGCCAAAAAAACCAAAACAAAACAAAACATAGGACAATGTCAAAGAGCTGGGTTTAAATCCTAACCTCAACAATGATATGTGATCTGAGGTATCTCTTTCTGAGTCTCAATTTTCTTATCTGGAAATTAGACAGAATATAGTTCAGTGATTTTTTTTACATCTAATGATACTGATACCAGACAAATCCTGTGATACTAGGGATAGTCAGATGCTGGAGGTCAGGAGAAATCTGAGGTAGTTCTTTCACTAGGCTGGGTAAGATCACTTAGGGTTGCTCTGAGGATATATTCATTGTGTTGAGTCTTGAAAAATTGTTTTTTTTACCAGAAACCAGGTTAGAGAGTCATAGTATCATGTCTTAGCACTGGAAAGGATTTCAGCAGTCATCTAGTTCATATGATTATTTTACAGATCAAAAAATTGAGGTTTGAGGAGGGCAAGGAACTTGTCCCAGATCACCCAGGTAACAAGTAACAGAGGGTGGACTTGCCCCCAGAGCTGACCCCACAGCTAATATTCTTTCCCAAGGATAGGGCCAATATGAACAATGAGAATTAGGGGGAAACAGAAAGTGGGGTGGGTACCCCTGAAAGAGAGTTATAGTCAAGTCAGATAGGAAGTTCCCAAGTTCCTCCTTCTCCCCTCTTTTGCAGCTGCCTTGATTCTGCTGGTGAAACAAGGTATCAATGTTATTTATAAAGTTTCCAAACAGAACAATTTGTTCATCTCCAGTTCTGCAAGGGAAACATGAGTAAATCATATAACCAACAACTGGCCTTTGGCAGACCCTGCCTAAATTGACAGTTTAGGTTCCAAGCATTAGCTTCTCCAAAAACTCACTTCCCCCTGCTTGCTGGTCCAGGCCCCCCTCCTCCCCTTCCGGTCCCACACACCCACCTGGGGCTTTCCACAAAATACCTGGATTTCCAGCCCACTAGAGACTGTTCTGTTCCTCCCCTGTATTTATTCATTGTTCTCAGCCTCCTATCTGGCTCCCTAAGATGATATCACTCCCAGGGTGGTCCCAAACTTAGCTCTGGATCAAACTGCATGGGAAGAGAATCCTGGGAAGCTATGGAGAACTACCAGGTTCTGGCAGAACCTTCACTGGCTCCCTAGTGCCTCTATAGCAAGGTCCAAAGCAAGGTCATTAGTAAACTAGCTCTGACCTACATTTCTAGCTTATGTCATACTATACTGTGCCATGGGTTCTACAAACTGGCTCATCTCCAATGTCCTTTTTTGTCTGAACACATCCCGTACTCTCCCACCTCCAAGACTTTGCTTATACTGGAGCTGGGAGACCTTGGATGAGAGTCAGAGATGTGCATCAGAAACAGCATTGATTCTGAATTTGGAATCTAGTTCCAACACTTCCCAGATTGGCTAATGTACGTGTAGAGTGGGGAGAGGAATCACTTAAACCTTGCTGAGGCTTAGTTTCATCATCTTAACAACCAGAATAAGGACTGCATTTATGAGTTCATCGGTAGAGGGAGGTGCCAAAGAGGACCACCCTCTCCTAAAGCAGCTGTAATTCATAAAGAGGTGCCTAGGAGCACTGAGACTGAGATTTAAGTGCCTTGCCCTGTGAGTCAGTTAGGACTTGAACCCATGACCTCCTATAAATGGGGACAACAATTCTCCCATTATGCATGTCACAGGTTTATTGTGTGGAAGGTAGTCTGTAACCTTTAGGTTATAAGGAAGGCAGCATGGCAAGAGCAGGCAGAGTATCAGACTTGGAGTCCACAAAGTCCTGGTTGGGAGCTCTAGCCACTGTACTACATGGCCTCCTTGCTGTGAAACACTAAGTGGAACAATGGGTAGAGTTCAGTAAGACAGAGTTCAAATCCTCTAATATATACTACCTGTGTGATCCTAGTTAAGTCATTTTACTTTTGTCTGCTTCAGTTTCCTCATCTGTAAAATGAGATGAAGAAGGAAATGGTGAACTACCTTAGCATTTTTTATCAAGAAAACTTCAAGTGACTCTTTCTTCATCTGTAGAGATAATAATAGCAACTACCTCCCAGGCACATAGTAGGTACTATATAAATCTTGATCATTTTTTTAGGGTTTTTTTTTTGCAAGGCAGTGGGGTTAAATGGCTTGCCCAAGGCCACACAGCTAGGTAATTATTAAGTGTCTGAGGTTGGATTTGAACTCAGGTCCTCCTGACTCCAGGGCCAGTGCTCTATCCACTGTGCCACCTAGCTGCCCCTAAATCTTGGCCATTTTTAAACTTGTAAGCACTAAAGAAATGTGAACTCTTAAAATTTTTTATGGTAGACCTACGTCTATTTTTTAAAATGCTGTTTGACTTCAGGCAAGTCCATTAGCCATTCTAGGCTACTTTATAATACAGCTGAAGAATTACCACCCCAACAAGGGGAAGTATATGAATGTAAGGATTCAAAAACTTGCATGGGGATTTCATCCAATTTAAGTTAGCCCTGTGGCATCAAGGGGAGAGAGAGTTGGGCTAGAATTCCAGCTCCAATATCCACTAGCTATGGAACTCTGGACAAACCTCTTCATCTCTGAACCTCTGGGTCCTTATCTATAAATTGAAGGTTTTGTCTATGTGTCCTCAAAGGTCCCTAGAATCTTACAGGCCTTTCATGTCAGGTCTAACTCCCCTAGAAGGGTTAATGGCCTGGTCTGGGGATTGGGGACTATTAGCTACATCCAGAGGATAGCTGGGAAAAACAGACTGTGAACTCTCTGGGAACAAGTCATGGAGAAGAACCCTGGGGGATGGAGGAAACTTGGCTGAGCAGGCGGGGAAGAACATGGTTTTGTTTGGACGGTGTTGAAATCCCCCCACATTCCCCCCTCCTCCTACCCTCCCAGACAGGGAGATTCCAGCAAAACACAGTACAAAGGGCCTTGCCTATCAGTGGCCTAGAGTTACTCAATCTTGAGAGGATCACTTCTACCACTCCGTCTAAAGAGCAGGGACTGGCTTAGGAACCCTATGTAGGCACTTGTGGGTGTCAACAATTCACACCATTATTTTGTGATGGACTTATCATAAAGAATGTGATCCACCTGCGACAGAGCTGGTGGTGTTGGAATACAGACTGAAGCACATTTTTTATTATTATTATTATTTGGGGGGGGTGCAGGGCAAATGGGGCTGGGTTGCTTGCCTGGGGCCACATAGCAGGGTGATTGCTGGGTGTCTGAGGCCGGATTTGGACCCGGGTGCTCCTGACTCAAGGGCCAGTGCTCTGTCCGCCACCCAGGTGCCCCTACTATTATTACTATTTTATTTTAGGTCTTTTTTTCCCCTCTTTTTTTGGTTTATGCAGGGCTGTGGGGTTGGGGTGGCTTGCATGTCACACAGCTGGGTGACTGTTGGGTGTACGGGGCCAGATATGGGCTTGGGTGCTCCTGGCTCCAGGGCTGGTGCTCCATCCACTGTGCCACCTGGCCATACCTGCAATTATTACTATTATTTTTCTAATTTTAATTTTAATTTTTTTCTCTTCCCTTTACTTTATCACTCAACTGAGTCTATATTTTTGGGGGGAGGGGGTATTTTGTGTACTTTTAAACAAGAATATTTTATTAATGCATAAAAAACAATGTTTGTACAAAATGAGAAGCAATAAATATTAAATAAACAATTCACACCATTAGCTGACCCAGTTTCCTCTGAATCTCATTTTCAGGCTCCTCAATCTGTGATTCTAAGAGCTCTAACAGGCCTGACCAGCCTGCCCTCTCCCCAAAATCTCAGGGAAGGAACATCAAACGTTGTTAATTCAACCTGTACTTGAAAAAGAATTCCCTCTAGAAGACTAGCTGCCTTACCATCTAGCCCATCCCTAAATGTCAGATGTTATCTTTTCTAGATTTTTTTTTGTTTTCTTTTTGCAAGGCAATGGAGTTAGGTGACTTGCCCAAGGTCACAGAGCTAGGTAATTATTAAGTGTCACATTTGAACTCAGTTCCTCCTGACTCAAGGGCTAGTGTTCTATCTACTGCGCCATCTAGCTGTCCAGAGATGTCATCTTCTCCATGAAGCCTTATCTGAGTATGTATGTATACCCCCCCATCCCAGAAGTAAGTTCCTTGTTCTCCTCATGTCCACAGCACTGATGAGAAAATCCACTACTTAGAATAAAAAAAAAAAAATGGATTCCAGTCTCAGCTAATGTGAGCAATAAGTATCTATTTGCTAGCTGAATGGATGTCAGTAAATCACTTTTTTTTTCTGAGCCTCAGTTTTATCTGTAATCTGGGAATAATAACTCCCTTGAACCACTCAATTCTACATCGAAGATTTTTTTAAAAACTAAAATCTAACCTCTCTTATTAGACTAAGTTCCATTAAAATAGGGACTGTGTCATTCTTCTCTATTCTCCCCCCTAACTTGTATTGTCTTCAGGACTTACACATAGCAGGTAAAGTTTGTTACCTTCCTCCTTTCCATGATATCCAAAGAATTTCTCAGTTAGAATTCAGAGTTAACAACATCTCAAAGATGGGGCTTCAAAGGCTAGTCAGTTCAACCTGTAGTTAGAAAAGAATCCCTTCAAGAATACCCCCAATCAGTGATCAAACAACCCTTGCTTGAAACTTCCAAAGAAGGGAAACTCACCTCCCTCGAAGTAGACCAAACTTTTGACCACTTTCAATTATTACCAGGTCTTACCATCTGTCCTTCTGCTGAATCCTCCAGACCAACAGACCTTACCATCTTTCCTTTTGCTGAACCCTCCAGACCACTAGTCCTTTCCATCTGCCCTCCCATATTAGTTCATTCCCTCAATTCGAATGTGAAATTGTGAATTTGAAAGGAAGCTTTTTCCTCACGTGGAACCTAAATCTGCCTCTGGCAACCTCCATTCATGGTTCATTCTCATCCCTGGATCTAAGCAGAACAAACCTAATTGTGTGATGATGAGTGTTAATAATAACAGTGGCAATATCTTGTCCTGGTAAAACCTCTGGCTCTAGTAACCACTAGGCTGCCAACAAATGATAGATAGCTCTTGAGTTCTAAGGGTCCCTGGAAGTTATCCAATCCAGTCCTACTCCTTTATTTTCCAGATGAGGAAACTGAGGCTTAGAGAAGGTCACATAGGTAATAACACAGCTGGATTTGAATTTACAGCCTATAAATCCAAATCTGTCACTCTTTCCCCTATGGTTACCATATTTTCTTCCCTGAAGAGACCGAAAGGATCTGGACTTAAATCCTGACTCTATTCCTTAGCAGCTGTGTTAGGTTAGGACAGTAACTCTTGCCCTTAGCCTTAGTTTCCATACTTGTAAAACGTGGGGATTGGTCTAGCAAACCCCCTTACTCTTTTATCCAGTGAACTTAATTGTAGGCTCAGAGGCAGCTTTCCATGTGAACCATGGGAAAAAGAGAATCCTGTTGACAAGAAAAGGCAGCTGTCCATTTGTAAACCACTAGGGTCTTTCTTTACAAAAAAAATGTGAGGAAGATAGTACAAAGTGCAGGCCCTTTTACAGATTTAGGGAGGGAAAAAAAATCAACAACCAGAATCTTAGAGAATAAACTCCCTTGTCCATGATCATGTAGCTAATAATGGCACACCAGAGCTGGGTTTCCAGATAAGTCTCCCTCCCTGTTGTTTTTAAAAGAAAAGACAGTTATCTTTCTGGAATGAATAAAAAATAGATCTGCGAAGAAACAAGGGGGCATCCCACAGATGTAATGACTTTGTGAAGCTAACCTCCCCTCAGTGTACTATAACCTTAACATAACCTGAAATATAGAGAGAGTGAGCTCCCTGTCCCTAGAGGTATTCAAGCTAAGGTTGGGAGATTTACCTGTCAAAGATGCTATAGAGGGGATTTCTGCACTGGTAAATGACTGGTTTAGATGACCCAGTTGAAGGGTCCTTCTAGATCAGAGTTGACTCAACTGAAAATATCATTTCTGGGAAGACACAGTATATAGCCAAATGCTATAGGAATAAGGAGGAATTAGCTGGCAAGGAGGTCGGGAAAGGAAAGAATAGCCTATGGGGGGGGGAATACTCCTATTGGAGGATCATCACTTAATCTCAGAGTCACTTAGGGTTCCTATTCTCTGGAGGAAATTAAAAAAAAAACAGAATGTCAGAGTTGGGAGGATCCTTAAAACACTGTCAGAGCTGGGAGGCCCTTAGAACATGGAATGTCAGAGCTGGGAAGGCCCTTAGAACACAGAATGGTAGTACTAACAGGTGCCTTAGAAACTTTCTAGTCCTATCTCCTTCATTTTATAGTTGAGGAAATTGGAGACCCAGAGATAAGTAAGTAGCTTAAAGGGCAGCTAGGTGATGCAGTGGATATTGCACTGGTCTTGGAGTCAGAAGGATGGGTATATGAATTCAGCCTCAGACACTTGCCACTTACTAGTTGTGTGACCTTGGGCAAGTCACTTAACCCTGACTGCTTTGCATCCAGGACCATCTCTAGTTGTCCTGATTCATATCTAGCCATTGGACCCAGATAACTCTGGAGGAAAAAGTGAGGCTGGTGATTTAGCACAGCCCCCCTCACTCAAATCAGATTCATGTGCTTGTCATGACATCACCTTCCTGATGTCATAGTCTTCAAAGGACAAACATCATCAAATGGCACAAGATCTTTCATGTCCCAGTCAAAGCAATCTCAAGTAGGTAAAAAGTAATAATTGGTACCCTAGCTGGGTCCTGGATATCAACATGGCCTGATGATCCTATTTTTCCCAGGATGAAGCACCCACAACAACAAAGTTACAATTCTGCCTTTTAGACAAATCTAAGAACTTTATACCCATTTCACAGAGTAGAAAAACTGAGGATCATAAAGAGGAAAGAACTTTACCAGGATCAGCAGAACAATGGTAGTACCTACCCTAGAATTTGGGCTCCCTATTACAATACACAGCAGGTTTCACATTGGTTATTGCTAATAGGAAGAGGCCAAAAAAAAAAAAAAAGACCCAGAAACCTGTCAATTGTTTTGGCTCAACAACTTACTAGCCTAGGGAAATTAGACAAGTCGTTTAACTTCTCTGACCATCTTTCCACCAGGTAGCATGGCACAATAGGATAAAGTGCTGGTCTTAGAGACAAGAAGACCAGAGATCAAATCCTACCTCAAACATTTACTAGCTGTGTGGTCATAATCTCTCTGAATCTCAGTTTCTTTATCTGTAAAACAGGGATAATAATGTCTGTAGTACCCACACTGCAGGATAACTGACAGGATCAAACAAGATATCGGTTTGAAAGAGTTTTGTAAATATGAAATTAAGATATATCAGTTGTTATCATTTCCTCCTTTAACCTGAAAAACTTAGGAGAAATCAACCCAAAGGTCTTTTTCTATCTGCAATGTTCTATGTTTGCAATGTCCCCAGCTTGGACCCCTTGTAGGATACCTCAGAGTGCTGTTCCAGGAGCTCCACTTTGGGCCTATGGAGCAGACACCTGGAAGCCCAACTTGGGTCCTTCCCCTTCCTCCCCTACATAAGACCTAAGCAAGTTAGGACAGCTACCAGGAACCTGAGAGGGCAAAGAGAAGCGTGGAGGATAGAAATAACCTCCAACTCCCAATATGATTCTGGAACTTTCCCCCAAAACTGTAGGTGTTGGGGGGCAAAAGCATCCCCCCCCCCAAAAATCCTCCTCCATCTCCTCCCAGGAATTCAGTACATATATATATATATATATGGGGGGGGGTCTCACTTCTGTTTGTTCTTGCTTTCCTCCCAACTCTTTCCCCTCTACGTAGCTCTTCTTCCCTGTCTGTCATTCTCCTGCTTCCCTCTCCCTGAAGGGTATGAGTTCTTCATCTCCTCCCTCCCTCCGGGACTTTCTCCCCATCCCACAATATCCACTTGTCTCCTCCTCAGCCTCCTCCTCCTTCCTCTCCTCTCCCTCTTCTCTTTACCCCATGTCCTTGATTTCTCTGGACTCCCTCCCCGCCCGGCCCCATCTTCATCCCCGGTCCTGTAGCATCCTCCTAGCGAGCACCTTGCTGTCCCTTGTTCCCTCCGGGGTCGCCTTGCCCCTGTTGCCTAAGTCGTGTCTCCCTGTGAACATAAAACAGAAGCGGGGTGGCAGAGCCCTCTGCCCTCCCCATCCTTCCTCGGGTCCAGAACCCTCTGCACACAACAGAACCCCAAATTAAACTTAATCCTAACCCGCTGCTCTAGAATTCTCTGCACCAAACCCTGGTGCTTTCCTCCGAAGACACCCCAACCCGAACGCTAGAGCCCTTTAGCCCGATGCACCCGGACGGGGAGCCCGAAGCCTAGAACTAAGGTCAGATACAAACTAGAACCTCTCACTAGGAACAACACCCATCAGCCGTCTGGGAAGTGGACAGGAACCAGACCAGCCTGCTGGCACACAAACAGCCCTGCCACTCCGGAGGGCACCATCAGACCCAGCCTCACGACTCCGGAGATCCGGAACGCACAAATCAAATCAAATCAAACCCAATCTTGCAACTGCGGCCGCACGCGCCGAACTGTGCGGCAGCTCCGAAAGGCCGGCGTGGAGCCCTCGCGGCGCTCCGGGACGCGGCCGCTGCCCAGCAGCCCGCGCCCCCGCGCTGCCCGCCGCCTGCCCTTACCATAGCTCTCCTTCCGACAGCGCCCGGGACCCTGCGGCTCCTCCCCGCCGCCGCCTCCGGAGGGATCGGGCTGCTCGCCCGGCGCCGAGCGGGAGCGGGAACGGGGCCGGAGCGGGGCGCAGCGGGGCGGGAGCGGGGCGGGAGCGGAGCGGGTCCGGAGCGCAGCGGGGCGGGAGCGGAGCCGGAGCGGAGCGGGTCCGGAGCGGAGCGAGGCGCAGCGGGGCGGGAGCGAAGCGGGGCCGGAGCGGAGCGGGGCGGGAGCGGGTCCGGAGCGAAGCGGGGCCGGGGCCGGAGCGGGGCCGGAGCGAAGCGGGTCCGGAGCGGGGCCGGGGCCGGAGCGGAGCGGGGCGCAGCGGGGCGGGAGCGGCGCCGCGGCTCCGCCGAGCCTCCCCTTTAGCAGAGCCGCGCGCTCCCCTCCCCCCCAGCGGAGCCCGAGGGGCGGGGCCAACTGGCGGGCCTATGGCCAAGCCCCGTGGGGGGGCCGGGCAGGAGCCGAGCAGCCAATCAGCGCGCGGCGGGACGGACTTCCTCACCCCGGGCCTTAACCCTTCGTGGTGACCTCGGGGCCGGGGCGACGCGGGGGGAGCGGGGGGAGGGGCGCACGGCCAAGGCTCGGGGAGACTCGGGGCGCGAAGGGCCCGGCCGAGGGTCAGGCGGGGGCGCCCTCGGGAGCTCCGTGACCTCTGCCCGCGCGGGCGCCGGGGCGGGCGGCCGTGTGCCCTGTGCGCGCCCGCACGTGAGCGCGCCCGCACGTGAGTGCGCGGCCCGGAGCGCCGGATCCCGCTCCTGCTTGTGCCGCGGAAGGAAACTGAGGCCCGGATGGGCAGTGAGCCGCCCGGGGCCCCCGGGTCTCCTCACTCCTGGGGCTTCAGTACCCGCCGCGGGGTCACCCGCTCCCGCCCACGGCCCTGCCCCCCCCAGGCCCCTGACCTGGGGGGCGATGACGTCATGGCAGCACGTGAAATGGATGGGGGCGGGGCCCCCCCGAGCCGTCCGGTCCAGGGCCAGAGGTGCCTCAGGATGATGGAGATGGCCCTTGGGGGCGGCGGTCACGGTCCAGTGGCCTGCCCAAGGTCACGCGGCTACCCACCATGTGTCCAGTTGCCCTTTTTCTCCTGTTACAAATGAAGAAACTGGGGGCGACTAGGTGGCGGTGGCTAGAGCACCGGCCCTGGAGTCAGGAGGACCAGAGACCTCAGTGATGACCCAACTGCGTGGCCCTGGCCAAGCCACTTAACCCCGGCGCCTTGCAAAAACCCTAAACAAATGAGGAAACTGAGGTCAGAGCGATCAAAACATTCCCATGTCACAAAAAAGCCAGTGAGTAGTGGAGCTGGCCCTTGAACCAAGGTCTGCTATTCCTCTTTCCTTGAAACCAAGAAATGTCATGGGTGACCTGCCTAAGACAACCATGACCACAACCAGCGTTTACATAACACTTTCATGGATGTGATTCTTCTTTCACAACAGGATTCGTAGGGATCCATGTTTAGCATGGCGAGTATCCTGTCAGAAGAAGCGGGGAGGGAACGGGGGAAGGTTGGTGCTGTTATCACAGAGGAGAAAACTGAAGCAGAGAAGTGACTTGCCCGAGATCACACAACTAATGTGTGAGATCAGATTTATGTTCCACTTCAGATTCCAAGTCCAACACTATCTTCACCACCTTTCTTCACTGCCTGGTTACACAACAGTCCTTTTCAGGCAGCACTTTAACACAATAAACAAGTGAGATAGGGAACATTAATTATCATTTCCATTTAATGGATTAGAAAACTAAGGTTCAAAAAGGGTGTGGTTTGACCCAGATCACTTTCAGTAATTGGCAGAGCAAGGAGTTGGACTAAGCTGCTTTGGCTTCAAAAACAGCCACATTTCCTGACTACCTGTCCACTGTACCTCCATGGTTACCTGTGAGTTTCAAACGTGCAGAAATGAAAAGGGAAGGAAGAGAAAGGAAAGGAGAGACACCAGATGGGAAGGCCTTTTACTCTCAGAAACTTGTGCAGCAGATTTCCTGCCTCACCCTGGACTCCCCCTTGGAAGGGGGGGGGGGTTAATATAAAACGTTAGTATGGGAAGGGGCATGCTAGGGAACTAAATAAGGTATTGAATTCATAGGGTTAAGATTCCATAACTGTCACTATGGGAAAATTACATAACCTAGGCTCTCATTTTGCTTAATCAAGTTGAGAAGAAAAAATATTAAGGTAAAAATGTACCTAATTGGCCCCTTTAACTGTGTGACCTTGAGTAAATCACCCACCCTTTCTCTGGGTCCCAGTTTCCCCATCTCACAGAGGAAGAGATGATCTCTAAGTGATCTTTTCCCAGCTTTAATTAGAAAGTCCCTTCCAGCTTTAAAATACCATGATCCAAAGTCTCTTCCAGGTCTGATGTTACATGTTTTAAGGTTCCTTACAAATACAACCTCTAGCACTATAAAAGCCTAGGTAGTATGTCTTCAGTTCCAAATGAAAGGGAGCTCTGAGAAAGGGTGAGGGGGTAGGAAAGATGGGGATTTGGGGGTGAGGGCTAAATCCTGGATCTGAAAACTTACCAAAGTGAGTTTATGTTATTTTCCCTCTCTGGGCTTCACCATTCTCAGCTGTAAGAAAAAAAAAAAAGGGGGGGAGCTTATATTAGATGATCCCTAAGGTTTCATGCAGTTCTAAATTGTTTGTTGCTCAAAATGAGACAGGGGCTAGTATAAGCAGTGGCTTTTTGGAGGAGTGGGCCTTGATCTGGGGTTTGAAGGATGGAGGAGAAATGAATTAGAAGTTGATCTGATCATCTATAAGAGTGGAGAGGAGCTGGTCAGAGAAGGCTAGTGGCTGAGCAGCAGCACAATTCATCTAAAAGACCTGTTGAAGGAGCTGGGAGAGGGAGACATGTCTGAGGTTCCATCCATCTCTAAATAAAAAATTCCTTAATCTGAACAATTTCCTGTCCTGTCCTCTAAAGCAGCCAACCTGGAAAGGGAGAAGAAGAAAAGAATCAGAGAATCATATCTTTAGGCCATTGAGGCCTAGGTCTTGGAGGGAGGCCATTGAACCAGTGGCTCAATGGGCCAACACTCATTTTATAAATGAGGAAAGTTAGAGGGCTTAAGCAATTTATCCAAGACCATGTAGAAAGTATCTAAGGTAGGATCTGAATGCAGGGTTTCCAGATTCCAAGGCCAGGCTTCTAGGGCATCTAGTTGCCTCCTCATGCGAGCCCTTTGGACAACATGCCTACTGTACATTCACACACCTCTGTGATCTAGTGATGTGAACCAGGTGTTCCTCAAACAAGACACTCCATCTCCTATCCCTGGGAATTGTCTCTGGCTGTTCCTCAGGCCTGAAATTCTTTCTCCTCATCTTTGATTCCTGATTTCCTTCAAGCTACAACTAAAATCCCACATTCTTTGAAAAACTTTGCTCACTCCCCCTTGATCCAATACCTTTTCTCTGTTGATCATCTCCAAGAATTCCTTTCTATAGTTTGTTGCACATCTTTGTGAATCCTCCTCCTGTAGACTCCTCCTTGAGAGCAGGGTCTATCTTTTGCTTTTCTTTGTATCCCCAGCATTTAGCATAGTGCCTGATTGAGAAACTCCTCTAGGGATCACCTCTTCATTAATGGCATCTAGTTGTGAAAATAGGTCAAATGCACATTGACTATAATCAACAAGAGATGTCCTCTCATACCTCAAAATCCAACCAAGTCACATGAACCACTGGATGAGCCTGAGCATTCGAGATTCCCTTGTGCTTAGCCCCTAGAATCTCCTGACCTCCTCATTTATAGGACTAGTCTTGATAATAGAATTTCAGAAGTGGAAGGGGCCATGGAAAATAGAATCTTTGAGGTGGGAGGGAAAGCCCTAGTAGCAAAGAGCAGATTAGAGTCTGAGGCTCTGGAGAGATTCTTTGTTTAAATGGAATCTCAGAACTGGAAGGAATGACCATAAAAAATAGAATATTAGAGGGAACAGATCTTAGAATAGAGGGCCTTAAAACTTGTCAGTCCTAGGAGGGGCCATAGATAGAGGAAACAGTTTTTTGAACATAAAATTGTTAGAACTAGACATAGAACATAGAGATTTAGAGCTGGAAAGAAGCTTAGAAAATGTTTAGTCCATCATTTCATATATTCAGAAATTGAGACTTAGACTTGCCCCAGGTTATACCATTTATAAATGGCAGGGTTGTGCCTAGACATTGTAATAGCATTATTATCTGACTTAAATAGAAATGTGACTTTAGATAAATGACAACTTCTCTGAAAGATGCGTCTAAAATCCAATTCAATTAAAAAGATCTCAATGCCTTCTGTCTATTGGGGGGGGGGGCTTCTAGGGCCTTCTGCCCTAGATGCTGGTGATACTCTAGTCAGCGAAGTATCTCCAAGAGTTTCCAAACTGGTATTGGGAGAAGGGGTTAAGGAAATGCATATTTAAACATGATACAAAGTCAATGTTGATAGGGTTAGGAGAGCCTAAGATGAAGTACTCTCAAGAAAATTTGAGGAACAAGAGATAATTATTTCTCTTTCTACTAATAGTGATGAGGAAGAAATCTATTGCAGGCATGAGGGATGACCTGCAGGAAGGCGTAGAAGCGGGTGAGGACCAGGACAAGATAGACTAGGTAGTATTCTAGTTTGACTGGAATGCATTAATGAAGAGAGGAAGAATATGAAAGGTGGATGGAAAGATAGACTAGATTACTATGCAAGTCACTCCTAAATCTAGACATTCAGCCCCAATCTTTGTCCCAGATCTACTCCTCTATTTCTGGTTCATTTTTTTTTTTTTTGCGACTTTCCTATTACACTTATAATCAAGGCCTCCCTGTCACTTAGGCTCAAAATATCTTGGACTCCTTCTTCCTCATCTCCTACATCCAATCACTCATAGGGTTCTGTTGACACACTTTTGCAGTATCTCTTGATTCAAAACCTCACTATCTACCAGGGTCCTGCAAAAAAAAAAAAAAAAGTTTGTCCTTCATTCTCTAAGAAGACATGACATCAGGGAGGAAGCAAATGAATTGAATTTGAGTGAGGGGGCTATGCTAAGTCACCAGCCTCACTTTCTCTTCCAGAGCTATCTGGGTTCAGTGGCCAGATATGGATCAGGATAACTGGAAATAGTCCTGGATAGAAGGCAGTTAGGATTAAGTGGCTTGCCCAAGGTCACACAGCTGGATTTGAAATCAGGTCCTCCTGACTCCAGGGCCAGTGTTCTAGCCATTGTACCACGGGGTTGCTAAGGTCCTATGACTTCTGACACAGACCCACCCCAGTTAATAGGAAAGACCCGATCAGAGAAGGTGGATATTAGATGTTCTCAAGACCATATTGCCAAGACAGTGATAAGCCTCATGCATAAGATAGTTCTCAGAGACACTCACACAACATGAGGAAGTAAATCCAGACATGCAAGGAAAGTCACTAAAATTCCCAGAGATGCACTGCTATGACACAGAGAAATCTTTCCATGCTCTCTTGCTGTCCTTCCTGTCCACACCCTTTAGCTATTACAGCCCCACAGGCTTAGATTCTTGCTATTTCTCAATTCCTCAAACTTAATGATATCACAATAATTCTAAGTGATCTTTCACTTGTCTCTCTCCCCTCTGCAATCTATCCAGTACATAGTTATAAAATAATCTTCTCAGTGCTCACTCAGACAGAGAGGGAGAAGAAGAGAGAGAGAGATTGAGGGTGAGAGAGAGAGAGACAGAGACAGAGAATCAGAGACATGGTGACAGACAGTGAGAGATGAGGGGAGACTCACTCAACCCTTGTTGAGAGACAGCCATTGCCTATAGAATAAAGTAAAAAGGCCTGGTGCACCTAGGTGGCATAGTAGTTAGAGCACCCACCCTGGAGTCAGGAGCACCTGAGTTCAAATTGAGTTTCAGACACTTAATACATAATTAACTGTGTGACCTTGGACAAGTTATTTAACCCTATTGCCTGGCAAAAAGAAAAAAAAGTCCTTATCTTGACCTTTAAGGCCTTCCATTGGTAAGCTTCAAACCTAACTTTCCATCAGTCTTTCACATTCTTCCACTCCACACACTCTGCATTCCAGTCAAACTGAATTAGCACCTGTCTGTTTCGTCCTGTCCTCACCTGCTTCTGTACCTCCTGGAGGTCATCCCTCACACCTGCAACAGACTTAAGCCTCATCACCACCTGTTGCAATCCTTCCCTTCCTGTTAAGACCCAGCTCAGAAGTCATCTTCCCTTAAGCCCCTCTCCCCCAAACCAACAAATGAAGCTGTGTGAGTGGATGGAATTGTTAAATGGCAAAGTAGAAAGAGAAGAAAGGCAGAGACAGAGCCTCTAGTGAGGATAGAGTGCATCCATATGGATGAGTAGGGGAAAGAGATAAAGTATGAAAGAAGACTGAGCTGTTAAGAGAGCTAGGAGGAGAAGCAGAAAGGAACAATGTCATGGAAACCCAAGGAAGAGTTTCCAGGGGGAGGCAGCATAGTATCTTGGAAGGAGGACTGCTTCTGGAATCCAGGAAACTGGATTCAAATCCTTTGTCTCAAACTCACCATCTTGTGACCATTGGTCATTTCACCTCCTTAGTCCTTGACTGTAGTCTGTAGTGTAGCCAGGGGTTTGGAGTATGTGGAAATAGGTCAAGAAGGATCAGGAAAGGACGTGACATTTGGTGATCAAGGTGCCCTTAGTCATCTTTCATCATCAGTTGACAGTCTTAGTTGAATTTTTATTGAAGGATTAGACAGCACATGAGGGATGAGGAAGTAGGGTCCATGCATGACCTTAGAGATTCTTGCCTGAAAGCTAAAGGGAAGATAAAAGGTAAGAGAATTATAGGGTCAAAAGAAGGGCTCTCATTAAATTGGAAGACATGAGAAGTAGTATGACATAAAGGGACAGAAAGATAATTTTCAGACAGTAAGATCTGAGTTAAAGGCCCACTGATGATTATATATATATATATATATATACTAGTTATATGACTCTGAGAAAGTCACAGACTCCCAGTGGTCCAGATAATTCTCTAAGACTAGAAATGGCAGAAACAAACTATTGGTTTGGTTATTGGAACATTTTCAATGGCAGAGACAGAGACAAAGGGAAATAAAGACATAGAAAAAGAGACCGACAGGAAGACAGAGAGGGAGAAGAAGAGAGACAGAGATAGAGGGAGGAAGGGAGGGAGAGAGAGAGAGAGAGAGAGAGAGAGAGAGAGAGAGAGAGAGAGAGAGAATCAGAGACATGGTGACAGAGAGTGAGATGAGAGGAGAAAGCTGTGTATATTTAAAGGCAAATGGAAGTACTAGTAAGAGAAGGAAAGATTAAGGATGAGGAGGAGGGATGGACAATCACTGCAAGGAGATGGAAGGGGATAGAGCAAGAGCACAAATGAAGAGAAGGGGACTTGACTGTCATCTATGTGCACACATTTGGTGTATAAATGAGCTAAATGGGAATAGAAATAAGTTCCTGATGCTCCATTCTTTGCCCCCCCCCCAGTCTGCAGGAAGTCAGGGGTCAGGTTTCCTAGAATTATTTCCTAGAATTATTAGGGGGGTGCCAGGTGCTGGAGTCTGGGGTCTTGCTCTAGAGTCCTGCAGCAACAACCTCTGCAGCTGGAAAAAGGAAGGGAAGAACAGGAGGCTGAGGAAGAAATGGGAAGGGAGGTGTCTCGTGACACCCATAAAATCAAAATTGAAAGAAATTGCTTGGATGCTGTGACCTGAAGGAACGGAAAGATCTGTGCTGCCTCTTTTCTCTTTTCTGCCATCACAGAGTGAGCAAGTCACTGCTGGAAATAATGAGAGGATGGAAAATGAAGATAGGAACCCAGCAATTAGTGGGTACATGGCCCAACAAACAGGAACAAAAGGACTTTGGATCTATTTGGAGGAACTGGATCCCAACCTCCACAGAAAGCCAGACTAACTGAGCCCAGATTCAGGGAAGATGCTTTTAAGGCAATTGGTCCCCATCTCCCATCATTCTTTTGTTATTCTCTGAGGTCCCCATCCTCTTAAGGAGAGCTTGATATTTGTCACTGAATCTCCCCAGAGCTTTTCTTTGATTGGTAGCAAATGGGACAAACAAATCGAAAGAGCTCTGGATTAAGAGTCAGGAGCCTGGAGTCAACAACAAGTCAATTCAACAAATATTTGTTAGGTGCCTACTATGTATTGGGATACAAAACAAGGAAAAAACAATTTTTATCTGAAGGAGCTCAACAGTCTAAGGGAAACAACATACAAATAAATATCTGTATAAATAAGATACATACAAAGTAAGTCAGAGGTAGTCTTAGAAGGAAGGTATACTGATACTGGAAGGGACCTTAACAAATAGAAAGTTGGAGCTAGAAAGAATGTTAGAACATAAAATATTAGAACTAGAAGAAAGTCTTAGAACACAGAATGTCAGAACTGGAGCAGGGCCTTTAGAACAGAGGATGTCAGATCTGAGAAGACCCTTAAAACACAGAATGTGAGGGCAGCGAGGGGCCTAAGAACACAGGATGACAAATTTGGGAGGGGCCTTAGAACAACTAATGTCAGACCTGGGAGGCCTTTAGAACACAGAATGTCAGAGTTGAGATGGGCCTATGAACATAGGATATCAGAGCTGAGAGGGTCTTAGAATACCGAATGGCAGAGCTGAGAGGGACTTTAAAATATAGTGTACAAATGCAAGAAGGAAGCTTTACACAGAGAAGGTGAGAATTGGAAATGACCTTAGAAATTATAGAATGTGTGCACTAAAAGAAGCTTTGGAGCAATGATTCCTAGAACAGGAAGGAGCCTGAGAGACCATCCTATTGTCAGTCCAATGCCTCCCTTTGATAAATGTTCTAACAGAGATCTAAAAAAAGGATAAAGCTGGAACTTGAACCCAAGTCTCCAGACTTCAAGGACTAAGCCACTCTTTACTATGCTCTGCTATAAAGATAATGAATCACTGAGGATTGATAATGAGATGATAAATTGCCTGCATCATTTGAGAAAAAAAGTTGGGTGTGAAAGGGGCTGGGAACCAAGGCAACCCTTTCCATAGGCATAATATTTTAGGTCAGCTGGTGCTAAGGGAGTAGAGTGGCTTAAAACTTCTTTTTGAAATAAAATTATTTATTTATTTTTCCAACTACATGCAAAGATAGTTTTCAGCATGCATTTTTTTGGTAAGAGTTTGAGTTCCACATTTTTCTCCCTCCCTCCTTCCTTACTTTGCCCTCTTTTTAGTGAGTAATCTAATATAGGTTGTATATATGTAGCCATGTTAAGCATGTTTCCCTATTAATCATGTTGTGAAAGAAGATTCTTTAAGAAGTTCTTGTGCCTCTCATCACACTCAATTTGGAAACAAAATAAAGACTGACAGATTGCTTTCTGTGGTGGGTGGGGTGGGGTGGGGGGAGGGAAGTATGGGAGAAAAATTGTAAAACTCAAATCAAATCCTTAATTAACAAAAAAAGAAGTTATTGTGCTATGAGAAACGATGAAGGAGAGAGTCCAGAGAAACCTGCAAAGACTTGCATGAACTTATACAGAGTGAAGTGAGCAGAATCAGGAGAACAATTTATTCATTTATACTTTTAACTTTAAAAACCCCAATCAATACAGTGAGTCACTATGTTTCTGCCAATAATGAAGCATGTTGTCCATTTTCTGGTAAAGAAATATCAGATCAAAAATGCAGTATGAAGCACATTTGTGGATGTGAACAATATGGAAATTAATTTTGCTTGATTGAGTATACTGGTTAAATTTTTTCTTACTCCCCCCCCCCCCCCGGGGTGGGGGGGGAAGAGATAGAGAATGGGAGGGAAAGAAGACAAACACTTGATACTTTTTTAAAAGTTGAAAAATAAAGGAGCCAGTTTTTGCTTTAGTCCCTGGCATTGGTTAGGCTCCAGGGCTGGCAGGAGTCATGCCATCAGCTGCCCTGGCTTCTCCAGCCAGTCCTTCCTTAAGGGAGTCCAGGCTGTGATTGCTTCCTAGTGCTGAGAATGGGTGGGGCTCTTCCAGGTGCGTTTCATACCCCCTCCCCACTTCCCTTATCATTCCTGCGCCGTGACTCACACTGTTTGCACTGCAGGTGCAGGGACCTGGGAAGGCTGAGAAGATGAGGTCACTGACATCATAAACTATCCGCTGAGATCCTCATCCAGGCAGCAGTGACCCCTCTGCCTCATGGCCCTCGGGCAGAAGAGAACAGTGTCTGTGCATATGAAATGGGGAGATGGTAGCTGTTGCAATAATAGTCTGAACAGGAGAAGGAAGTACAGATAAGCAGGACAGCTTTGAAAGTTCTGTTAAATGTAGTGTGGGACTAAAAAGAAAAACAAGCTGCACATGGAATAGTCTTATCCCGTCTGATCCTTTCCTTCTCTTCTACAGTGAATGTACATGGAAACATTCATATAATTTGGTGTTTGTTAAAGTAATCATTTTTTTAATTTAAAAAAAGGAGGGAAAAAAAGTTGCCTTGGATTTAATAACCCTGGTGTAAACTAAGGTGGTAGAGATAAGATGATGGAATAGAGGTAGCAACACTGCAAACTCTCCCAACATTCCCATTCAAACAAATTTAAAATAATACAAATGAACTTTTGGAGTGGCAGTCAATAAAAGATCAGAGTGAGACATTTTTCCAGTCTCAAATAGCTTAGGACATTGGCAGGAGAGGTCTGTGAGACTGGGGTGGAGGCCAGCCCAGAGTGCATGGGTGGCAAGGTGTGGCAGCACCAGCACCCCCAGTAGATTTTGGAGTTGGCCAAGTGAGGGCAGCAGCAGCTGCAGGGGCAGAAGGGTTGGACCACTGGTTCAAAAGAGATTACAGGGGGCCCTTTGCTGGCACTGGGTGCAGCTGGCACTAACTGGCAACACTATTGCCCATACGCAGTTCTGGGTCATAGTTCCAGTATGGAGAGGAACACTTGTGGTCTGTCAGAAGGCATCAAGGCCCTGATCAAAGTTCCAGGGCAGAAAGGGCCTTCGTGCTTGCAGTTGCAGAGGAACAGGGGTTCTTCCTGGATAAAGACCAGAATCCAGACCAGGGGAGGAATGACCACATTTTCCTTAGCTCCTACCACCTTGGAAGCACTAAATACATGCAGACTCTGGAAACTAACTCTGAAAGCAGCAGCATGAAATGATCTGAAGCTTGAGACTGAGGCAGGTCTTCCCAGCTCTGACATCCTTTATTCTAAGGGCCCTCCTAGCTCTGACATTCTAGATTCTCAGGATCCTCCCAGCTTTGATATCCTGTGTTATAAGGGCCTTCCCACCTTCTGATATTGAGTTCTAAAGTCTTTCCCAGATCTGACATTCTGTATTCTAGGCTCCTTTCAAGTTCTCTTAGTCTAAAATCTAAGACCAGCTGTAACATTTTATAATTCTAGAAGCTTGGAAAGCATCTACACAAAGAGTGTGTGGAGCTCACCATCCTCATCTCCTCATCATTATATATCATTTTAAGGAGCTCAGAATTCTTACATATATTATCTCATTTTCCCTCCCAACAGTGATGATTGGGAGGTGCTGGTCTGGTCCCCATTTAATAGGTGAGGAGACAAGTTAAGTGACTTGTTTCTGTCTCATAGCTGCTAAGTGTTTGGGGCAGGATTTGAAGTCAGGTCTTCTTAAGTCCAAGTCCAGAACATCCAGGTCACAGCCTGAGGGTCTCCTTCCACACAAATTGGTCCCTGTGGAGATGTGGGCCCTGTGTTATTAGCCCTGGACAAGCTCTCACACCCTGTAAAAACAAGGTGCTGCAATCAAAGCCCTTGGAGAGGAGAGTCTCATTGGAGTGGAGCTGGGGAAAGCAGTATGGCCCAAGGTTGCCCCCTCGTGGGCAGAGGCTGGAACTCATCTTGGTCAAGGCTACCTGGGTCTTAGGCAGATGATTAAAAAACCAGAGACAACAAATCATTGAGACTTGCTCTGCAGGTGATCTGGAACCCTCATGATCTGCGGGACTGTTGGAGAAAAGCGGAGAGTTCATCCTGAGACCCATGGGCTTTGACAGGTCTCATCTAATAAGGCAGGGGAGCAGTTAAAGAAGAGGGGAACCAGCATGGCTAATCCTTTTTGATCCTAATTTTAAGTAAAAGCTCAGAGGTAATGGGAACTGAACCCATACAGGTTACTTGGCTACCCTTAGACAGGGTAAGCAGAACTAATGTCAGAGATGGAGGGCCCTTAGAACGCATGAATGTCAGAGCTGGGAGGGTCCTTAGAACACAGAACATCAGGACTGGAAGAGCTCTTAGAACATCAAATGTTAAAGCTGAAAGGATCTCTTTAAACACAGAAAGTCAGAGCTCAGAGGGTCCTTAGAACACAGAACATCAGGGGGCTGCTAGATGGCGCAGTGGATAAAGCACTGGCCCTGGAGTCAGGAGTCCCTGAGTTCAAATCCGACCTCAGACACTTAATAATTACCTAGCTATGTGGTCTTGGGAAAGCTACTTAATCCCGTTTGCCTTGCAAAAAAAAAAATCTAAAAAAATAAAATAAAAAAAGAACACAAAACATCAGGACTGGAAGGGCTCTTAGAACATTGGGGTGGCTAGGTGGCATAGTGGATAAAGCACCGGCCTTGGAGTCAGGAATACCTGGGTTCAAATCCGGTCTCAGACACTTAATAATTACCTAGCTGTGTGGCCTTGGGCAAGCCACTTAACCCCATTTGCCTTGCAAAAACCTTAAAAAAAAAAAGAGAGAGAACATCAAATGTTAAAGCTGTTAGAATGTTAAAGTATCAGAGCTGGGAGGGCCTTTCTAGACAGAAGATATCCCCTTCTCAATCACAATAACCAGTTATACATCCAATTTTCCATCATCTGTCTACAAATGAGATACTATGTGGGAGGAACTAGGGCCTCCCCAGTCCACCTGATCTGCCCAGCAATGACTGTGAAGATAAAGGGGTGCATAAATGTCAAAAAGGAGGCGTATGTGTGTATCTCTGGCTACATTCCGAAACCCAAGACAGGCCTAATCCTTCCATAATTCAAGCTGTGCAGCTTCGAAATTGTCTCTTGTAATTTCATTTCAGCATAATAACTAGTTGCTCCAAATCTCATTTCCAAGCAACAGGACCTGGAGAGGAAACAGATGTACAGCCTTGTAGAGAATTAGAAAGCCGGAAAATAGGGAGGGTTTTGAGAAGGAAGAGCCTCTGGCCAAGGGCAGGATCTGGGACTGTGAGGTGGGGGAGAAGTTAAGGCAGAGTGGAGTAGGAAGAGTAATTGGGGAAGAATCAAAGGATCTGGGTTTGAATCCAGACCCTGATACTTGGTAGCTGTGTGGCCTGGAACATATCACTTCCCCTCATTTGGTCTGTAAAAAAAGACATTGACTTTCAGATTTCCTGGAGTTGTCATTAGGAAACTACTTTGTAAACCATGAATAAGAAGTTAGCATTTATATAACTTGATTTATAATATTATCATTCTATCTTCACAGAAGATCACTTCACAGAGAGGCAGGTGCTATTATTAACTCCATTTTACAGATGAGGAAAGTGAGGTAGGCAAAGGTTGGTTGACTCATTCAAGGGGCAATGCAGCTAGTACTCTGTCTGAATTTGAACTCAGATCTTCCAGATTTGAACTTAAGACTATCTGCTGCATCACCTATCTATCAATTTTAAAATGCTATAAGAACTGTAAGTAGGTTCAAATCCGGTCTCAGACACTTGATAATTACCTAGCTGTGTGGCCTTGGGCAAGTCACTTAACCCCATTTGCCTTGCAAAAACCTAAAAAAAAAAAAAGAACTGTAAGTAATTGTTTCATCAGTAGAAAAATTTCATAGAGAACCCTACCTCAGGCCTGATCTTTTCTGCAGTCAGAACTTTCATTGTTAAAAAAGTAACTATATTAGACACACACACACACACACACACACACACACACAGAAACTGTATGCTATTCTACAATAATTATATAATATACAATGTTATCATATTTTCATTATATATAATATACTCATATATAATTTTTGCCTGTGCCCTAAAATTAAATGAGAAAATACTCTTTCCTACCTCTTCTGTGCATCGAAGGGGAGTGTTGACATATAATGAATATACCAACAAACAACAGATATATATTGGTTAATTTTGCTGAATTTTTTTTCCCCTTTTCCTCTTTCTAAATTTTTTTTTTTTTTGTTTCAAGAAATGATTGTCTGGGTAGGGTTGGTGGGAAGATAGATTCAAGAATAAGGGGAGTGTGAAAACCAAACATATCAATACAAATTTAAATTTTTTAAGAGCATGATAATCACAGAGATGACCTAGAGAAGATATTTGGTATGAGGATTCCTTATAATAATTGTGAGCCAAGCCTTTTTGGATATAGCATTCAACAAAATGGGAATTATATTTATAGAAATTATGTTTGATGATTCAGTGCTTGGGGCATACATGCCTCTGGAGCACTTACATTCTATTCATAGTAAAGAATTGGCATATTTCATCAAAATTTATTAAGCACCTACTATAAGCCAGGGGCTGTTCTAAGCAGTAAGGATGGTTGGATAAATAGAAGATTTATCAAGATTCACTAAGATAAATATGAACAAAGACATTCTCAAAGGGCTTAGAGTCCAATAGGAGGGTAAAGAGCAACAAAATGGAGCTGGAAAGGGGTCTTGTCAGTGCAGTGTACTGATGTGGTGGAAATGGCCTAGAAGTGTCAGAAAAACCTGGTTCCAGGGTAATACCCAAGAGAAGAGTTCAAGTTTGGGAGGTGGGGTGGAGTGGAATAAGAATAATGGCTAATGTGAATGCAGTATGGTGAAGAGATGACTAAAATGAAGGGTGGATTCCCTGGTAAACTGAGACTAAAGCACTCTTACTAGTGTCTGAAGACCCACAGTCAAAGTTTGTGGGGGTGGCATGAGGATCTGAGATAAAAAATGAGGAACAAAAACATCAACATGTACACAGAAAGTTAATATAAAATGTAGATATATGTTGTCCCAATGCATACAAAATAAATGTGATTTCTGACTGGTGGGAAAAGGAGAAGTAATATTAGGGGAATCAGGAAAGGCCTCCAGTCAACAAGAATTTATTATATGACTACAATGAGCCTCTTGAGCCTTGAAGAGAACTGAGTGTTTCAAAAGTAGCTTATTCCATGCATGATGGATAGTCTTGCAAAAACTTGGAAGTGGGAAATGAGATTGGAATGTAAACCATAACAGGCTAACGGTGAGAATGTGGGAGATAATGATCCTGTTATATAGTCTCTGTCCCAATTTAATTTAAGTGGAAAATTTCTGGGTACCAGAGATTAGGAAGGACATTGACAGACTGGAATGTCAGAGGAATCTCCTTAAGATTGTACTTTACAAAAGTTGTCCCTATGAGAGAAGAGGATTGACAGGCAGAATATACCTAATCTCATTTTGTGGTGTCAGAGGTAGGGTGGGTAAAGGTCTAGGGGAGTATTACTATGTGGTATGGATAAGCATCATGTTTGCATATGATAGAGATTTGTGTGTTGTGACCTGGTAAGGGAGAGAATTAAAAGAAGGAATGATATTGATTAACATTTTGATCTAGAAAATGGAAAGTCTGATCAAGTGAAAACACTGCAAGTAGAGGACTTAGTGTTTCACACACACACACACACACACACACCCCGCCCCCATCATCAGAATCCTAGAGTTAAAAACGGCCCATTTAACAATCCTAATGTAGAACATTTAGTTCACAAGCACATTGATGATAGTAATAATGATAATAATTTTATATTGATTAATGAATAAAAATTATTCCCTCTGATTTAAAAAATATGAATAGAAATATACATTTTAATTTAAAAAATCAAAACAATGGTTAAATGATTACTGATTACTCAATTATACTTGAAAATTTTTTATAACTTATATGAGTGCACATTAGATAAAAGTCTGCAAATTATTAATACAAAATTGCAGATGAACATACAAATCAGATGAACTGAGCTGCTGTCAACTTTTTTCTCTCTATGAACTGGAGGTAATTTTCTACACACTATTAAATGACCAGTCTTTAAAAACACATTTGCAGCATTTCTATTTTAACAACAGGGAGAATACAAACATCTAAAGAGAGAAGGGAAGGATGGGGGCTAATCTCCCCCCGTCATTATTTGGTGAGAAATAGTTATGAAAGATTAAAGAGGAAAAAGCCACTATCTTCAGGTTGATGTTAAGCAAAAGCTACTTTAAAAAGGTTTTAATAAAATTCAACAAGGAGGAATGGGAGACAGCATGACAGAAAATGTATGAAAATAGAAATTGAAGCTATTTTTCACAAACTACTTTGAGTTAATTGCTTTTTACCCACAGAGAAAATGTAAATCAAATGAAAGGAATTACCTTTGAATCCCCAGTGCCTTTTTAGAGTTTCTCCATTTTTTGCCCATTTGCTCAGCTAAGATTTTTTGGAGGCAATGCCACTGGGCTGGGTTTCAATAAATAGAAGACTTAGCCCCCCTGAGTCTTCTGAGCAAGGGTGTCTTTGGGGTGAATGATGTGTCATATTGGCAGTGGATGGCTTGGTTCTCTGTAATTGTGCATCCAATTGGGTCTTGGTGAAAAGCTTTAGAGTGTTGGGATGAGGACAACAGGTGGGAGAACATCTGTACATCTTTGTGTGAGAGTAGATGGCCACCCTGGGAGTGTGCACATGAATGTTTACATTGTAAACTGGGAGACTGCATCAGCAGGGGGAAGGGAGAGAGAGAGCAAGCGCGCGTGTGTGGCGTGCTAGGGACTGCATCTTGGCAGGAGCCTCCTTCATTTCTGGCTCCTGTCAGACTCTCCAAAGACTGATGTATTGTGGGCACAGCCAAGAACCACATTCAGTATTTATTCACCTAAAAGATTGAGTGGAAGGGAATTAAAAACCCTGATGAGCCACAGATGTTTCTAGCCTGAGCAGCTGGGTTTGGGAAATTCTCAATGAATACTGGTATTGGCCAGCAGGGAGCAGCAGCAGCTCACCCAGAAGAGGGAGAGCATTGAGGCCAATAGAATTTGGAGGACTAGGGCTAGAGGGGATGGGAAGATGGGGGGAAGAATGGATAGCTGACTCCTAAATGAATTTAACTTCCTTCCTGCATTACCTGTTGTGATATCCTCTGACAAAATGAGAGGGTTGGACAGGAAGGTCTCGGAAGTCACTTCTGGCTCTGACTCTATGATCTTAGGATTTCCATTTGTCTCTCCTCTATGCATCTCAGAAGAAAAAAAAATTCATTGACTGCTTTAATAATAGAAGGTAGCACTGCTGAGCCCATGAGGTGAGACCATTTGTCTCTCTCCCTTCTCCACTAAAGGGACCCATTTATAAAATCTGGACAAGTTTCATCCCTGGAGGAATCTGACCACCTAGAAGACCATCTTTACTTGCATTTACTGACTTCTTATTCCTTCTGATCCTGATGCTCTGTGGGAAATTGCCTAAGGCTTAAGTTTGTTCTCACGTTGGGAAGATCTCCCCATAGTCGTGTGTGTGTGTGTGTGTGTGTGTGTGTGTGTGTAAATGAGAGTATGAATCACTGACAGCATGAATCAGAAATGGGACAGGCATTTATTTTGTACAAACCAAAGAAATACTAAACATAAAACACTCACAAATATGCAATCTCAAAGACTTGTTTAGTCATCTCAATCATGTCTGACTCTTCATGACCTCATTGCGAATTTTCTTGGCAAAGATATTGGAGTGGTTTGCTATTTCTTTCTCTAACTCATTTTATGGATGAGGGAAATGAGATAAACAGAGGACACAGCTAGTTAAGTATCTGAAGTCAGATTTGAACTCTGGTCCTCCTGACTTAGAAGTCAGGACTCGATTTATTGAGTTCTCTAGCTGTCCCTAGAGACAGTACCAGATGCTGTAGTACTCTACAAAGAGATTGCTAGTTGAAAACATCTCAATATGAAACAGTTTATGGTACTGCTGGTTAGTCATTTTATGTCTCTGTTGAGCTCTATACTATCTTCAGCAAAGTGTATGTCATCTGGGAAACTAGGCCTGGGTTTGGACTCATACTCCAGTTAGAGATTATCTTTTCCACTACTAGAGTAGTGACCAATGACTCCTCCAGTTGCCAATAATCCACTCTAACTAAAGAGTCTGGGAATATGGAACCTCTCACTCACAAGATGGCCTCTACAGTCAGACACATCCATCCTGGGATTGATACTTGTTCTCCTAGGATCAGAAAAAACAAACTCAAATCTAGAATCAGGTTTACTTAGACAGGAGATAGAGTTTAACTGCTATATACTCATAGCCACATGGTGACTGGAAGAGAGACAGAGTGAAATGTGTTTCTCTTTACCCATTATGGAGAGTAGCTTAATGCAGTACATTAACCAGAAAGTGAATAGAGAAAAGAAAATCAGGGGAAGATTCGACCATTTATAAAGACTAGCTGAGGCATAATCTCATTAGGGTCATTTCAACAATGTACCATGCTCTGGGTCACTTCCATTCAGCCATGGATGGGAATCAGAAAGGGCAGCTTCAGGCATGGCCTGTTCAATGCCTGGTTATAATAGCATAACATCTCCAGTGCTATAATGAACCTCATATGCCAGCTGCTCCAACCTGCTCATCTTCTGGATGAAGAAAATGCAGACCAGAGTTAGGCGATTAATTAGTCCAAGCTCAACAGGCAGTAATTATGAGGTATGGGATATTTGCCCTTCTTCCAATTCTTCCTAGAGACATCATTCCATTCTCCCAATCTTAACTATATATTCCTAACCTCAGAGAGACTTTTCTCTCCCCCTGACCCTCCATCCTGAATTGATCTTTAAGTTAAAAAAGTAGCACCTTAACTGAGACTAAGTTGTTTAGGAAGGAAGGCAGTCAGGAAAATTCAAATCTAGCCTCAGACATTTACTAGCTAGGTAATCCAGGACAAATCACTTAACCTCCATTTACCTCAGTAAAATGGGGATAATGAAAGCATCTACCTACCAGGATTGTTGGAAAGATCCAATATAAAGCATCTAACAGGTCCTGATACATAGGTGCTCAATAAATGCTTATTTCCTTCCTTCCTTAAAGGAAGCTAGGAGCTCTAAAAAGTGGAGGGGAAAGGGGAGCTTATTCTAAGAATAGAGGAGAGCCTAACCAAAGGCATAGAATTAGAAAATGGAATGTCAAGTACAAATTCAGGAAAATAGCATCTTGGACAATTAGCTGGAATATAAATTATAGATATGGTAAGAAAGTTGGAGAATTATGTATAATTAACCTAGAAAGTTATACTGAACTGAGATAATGGAGGGTCATGATGCCGAGCTGAGACATTTTTAGTTTCTCATGAAGGCAATAGGGAGCCACTGAAAATTCTTGAAGATGACAGTGACATACTCATATCTGTACTTTAAGATTATTTTGAAAATGTGAAATTCAAAAATCTTACAAAAATGATTATTGAAAACTATCTTTACAGGAGCGGCTAGGTGGCGCAGTAAATAAAGCACTAGCCCTGGAGTCAGGAGGACCTGAGTTCAAATCCAACCTCAGACACTATTACCTAGCTGTGTGGCCTTGGGCAAGCCACTTAACCCCATTTGCCTTGCAAAAACCTAAAAAAAAACCCCTATCTTTACATGTGGTTGAAAACAATAAATATATAAATTAAAATGTTGAAAATAACATACTGAGAAATTCATGGGTCTTGTGATAAATAATTTAAAAAAAAGCTAAAGGTTTAAAACTTTTAATTTTGATGTTATTTTTCATATTTTTTTCCAAAGAGAAAAATTTGGAAATAGAGAATTAATCTTTGTTCCAAGTTAGCAAAACTTCTCATGTTTTAAAATAAATTATTCTATGAATCCAATTAAAAAAATTTTAAAGGTTATTTCGAACAGCATCAAGGCAAATTAGGAAGCTATTTCAAGTCATTGAGGACTTGCATTAGGTGGTTACTGTGTGAGAGAAAGATAATAGTCTTTTCTTTTGTGATTTCCCTAAGGGAATGCTTTCAGTTATCTTGCATCTCTATGAGGGTGTGTGGTGTGTTAAGGAGGACTAGCACCTTTGATATGAAAGCCTGCCAAGCTCTTTTCAGGCTGCTCATCCACCTTTGTCACCTACAGTTCCAAGAAGCAGTAGTACAGAGCAGCCACACCCATGTAGATGGTATAGAAGACGGGCTAAACCAGGTTGGGAGTAACTAACAGGCCTCAAACCCATCTTGGGGAGTTAGGGTGATGTTGGCCCCAAGTGTGTGAATGCGTAGAAAAGAAAATTTTGTCTCAGTGGCCATGAGGGCAGAGAAAGCAGGCGTTGATACCCACTGCACCCTAGATCATTGCCAGTCCAGCCTGACTTCTGTCTTGCCACTGGGACTTCAATGACTAAGGAAGAGAGAATGAAGCTGATGAATTTGGGCACCTCTACCTCACTTTAATCCAATTCACCCAGGAGTCCAGGCATCATCCCTGATGTCACTGATCTTCTTCAACCTAGGAAGAATAAACAACAATAACATCCATTTGTCAGTTTACATAAGAATAAGAGATCGAGGTCAGATTTGAATTCAGGTTTTCCTGACTCCAGAACTGGAGTTTTATCCATTGGGCAGCTAGGTGGCACAGTGGATAGAACAATGGCCTTGAAGTCAGGAGGACAAGAGTTTGAATTTAAACCCCAGACACTTGAATAGTACTAGCTTTGTGACCTTGAGCAAGTCACTTAACCCTGATTGCCTCACATCCAGGGTCATCTCCAGGTGTCCTGATTCATATCTGGCCACTGGACCCAGAAGATTCTGGAGGGGAAAGTGAGCTGGTGACTTCACACAGAGCCCTCTCACTTAAATCCAGTTTATGTGCTTGTCATGGCATCACCTCCCCAGATGTTATGGACATCTTCAAAAATGAAGGACAAACATTATTATTACATAATAATAATAATGATAGCAGGATTTACATAGTCCTTTAAGATTTACTGAACATTTTACAAATCTTATCTGATTTGATCTTCGATACAACTCTGGGAGAGAGGTGTAAATATTATCCTCATTTTACAGATGAGGAAACTGAGGCAGATAGAGGTTCAGTGACTTGAGCAGGGCAAGCTCAAGGTCAGGAGGTGATGCCAGGACACCCTGAAGATCTTTTTTTTTTTTATTATTTTTCAAGGCAATAGGGTTAAGTGGCTTGTCCAAGGCCACACAGCTAGGTGATTATTAAGTGTCTGAGGCCGGATTTGAACCCAGGTACTCCTGACTCCAAGGCCGGTGCTTTATCTACTGAGCCACCTAGCTGCCCCTAAACATTCTTTTTTTAAAATAAAATTTTGAGTTCCAAATTTTTTACCTTTTTCCCTCATTTTGTCACCTTTCCTCCTTCCTACAATGGTGACCACTTTGATATAGGTTAAAAAAAATATGTGCAATCATGTAAAACATTTCTATATTAGGAAAACTTTAAATTACAGAGAAGATGTCAACATGCATTTGTAGAAGTTTCCTCACCTAGGTGTCCTATGTTGCTGTTCAGCTATGTCAGACTCTCTGTGATCCCATTTGAGATTTTTCTGGCAGATACCAGAGTAGTTTGCCATTTCTTTCTCCAGCACATTTTACAGATGAGGAAACTGAAACAAAAAGGTTAAATGATTTGTTCAGGGTCACAACAAGTGTCTGAGGTTGTATTTGAACTCAGGTCTTCCCTATAATAGGAAGCACCACTTGGCTGCGCTGAAGTTGCCTCTATTATGTCCTATTCTCTATCAACAAGCGTTTATTAAGTGTTTCATATAAACAAGGTAGTGTGCCAGAATATAACAACACAAAACCAAAACTGAAACAGTTTACACTTTATAGGAGTTTACCTTGCACTCGTAGATACAGCTTATAAACATCCTAGATGCTGATTGGTTGGTTTTTGTCCTTTTTTTTTAATTTAAGAAAACCAAAATGGCATTAAAATGTTAGAGTTGAGTTACATTGTGGCTAGTCAGACCAATATGAGCTAGGAATGCTCTACCACAGGTTGGGCACAAATAATCTATATGAACACCTGGGGTGCTTATCCTAAATTTACGTATCTCACATTTTCTTTGCTTTGGTTCTGCTTTGCTCATAGAGCTGAGCACCCTCTCTGATGAGGGCATGCCATACTGGGTGGTTCTGTGTCTCCCATGCTGTACAATCAATTCCAAAGTTCTTAAGAGGGATCTTCAGGGTGGCTAGGTGGTGCAGTGGATAGAGCACCAGCCTTGGAGTCAGGAGTACCTGGGTTCAAATTCGGTCTCAGACACTTAATAATTACCTAGCTGTGTAGCCTTGGCCAAGTCACTTAACCCCATTTGCCTTGCAAAAAAACTAAAAAAAAAGTTTAAAATTGCCTTTACATATAATTTGGGAGAAATACTATTTAAAAGAGAAAAAATACTGGTGCCTTCTATGATGATTTTCTTCAATTTGTCCTATATATCTTTGTACATAGTTATTTGCATGTTGCTTCCCTTGATACAATATGAACTCCTTGGGAGCAGCAATTGGTTTGTGGGTTTTGGTTTTGGTTTTGTTTTTGCATTTTTGTGTATACTCAGAGATTACCACAGTGTCTAGTACATAGTAGGTGCTCAAGAGACTTGTAACTTATAGCCTTAAATAAGCATAGCAGTTTTGAAAATTACGTGTTGTCTTTATTACATATTTTAAAAGAAAAGCAACTGGGACACTAATGCATTGTTGGTGGAATTGTAAACTGATTCAACCATTCTGGAGAGTAATTTAGGCAATCAAACTGTGCATATATATATCCTTTGATCCAGTAATACCACTACTAAGTCTGTATTCCAAAAAGAGCAATGAAAAGAGGAAAGGACCCATCTGTACAAAAATATTTATAGCACCTATAGAAAAGGATTAGAAATTGAGGGGATGCCCATTAACTGTGGAATGGCTGAATAAGTTATAGGATATGATTGTGAGGGTATAGTATTGTTCTGTAAGAAATAGAAAAGATGACCCTGGGGTGGCTAGGTGGCATAGTGGATAGAGCACCGGCCTTGTAGTCAGGAGTACCTGGGTTCAAATCTAGTCTCAGACACTTAATAATTACCTAGCTGTGTGGCCTTGGGCAAGCCACTTAACCCAGTTTGCCTTGCAAAAACCTAAAAAAAAAAAAAAGACTGGGTAACCCTAAAGTGGGCACATCCTTGGAACACATTCACTGTCTCGAAATGCAAATTCTTCCCCTGATTCCCATTGGTAGGGCACTACAGATTTGGCAATTTTATCTTTTATCAGAAGCACCTATTCCCTTCCCGTGTGAGTCTCAGAAGCTGATCAAATCATCATTTCCCCACAATTGGGTGACCTAGTCCCTTAGGCTCTTCTGCCCTTATTTGAATAGATAACACAGTGGTGTGAATCTGATACCTAGATTGTCCCCAGCTTATTCATTCATTCTCCCAACATTCCTATTCTAATTTTATGTTTTCTCTTTATAATTCAACCATCACTTTTTCTATAGCTGCAGCTTCCTCTTTTACTGTTTCCTGGGTTCCTTGTGGAAATGAATATTTCTTACACACTACATAATAAAGACCTAAAGTTTCATATATGATTTTTTTTTCTATTCCATTATATATGGAGAGAGACCTACCCATTTTATTTGGCTTTTGCTAAGTTTGAAGAAAAAGCAAATTCATTTTAAAATGTTACAGTCTTTAAAAGTTGTCTGGGGACAATGAGAAGTTAAATAGATTGTGAAGAGTTAAATAATCAGAATGTGCCTGAGAAGGATTTGAACCCAGGTTTCCCTGGCCAGATGTCTATCCATAACACTATCCTACCTCTCATTGAATTGTTGAAAAGAGAGAGTAGGTGGCAGAGATCCATAACACTGGGAGGTAGTTGGGGCCAGGAGGTGGGATTAGGGGAGGCAAGACTGAGGTATAATGGTTGGGGACTCAGAGCAAGAAGACCAAGATTAAGGAGCAGAGTTCACAGGTTGAGGATAGGATGGGCTAAGAGAAAGAGGGGTTTACCTGAAGTGAACACTGAGGACTGGATCTTTGTGAGTTCTTTTATATATTTCCAGGGAAGTTGCTCTATCCAATGTGCCACTTAGCGCCCCATTGGGGATATATTCTTTTATTTTTTATTTATTTATTTTTTTTAGGTTTTTGCAAGGCAAACGGGGTTAAGTGGCTTGCCCAAGGCCACACAGCTAGGTAATTATTAAGTGTCTGAGACTAGATTTGAACCCAGGTACTCCTGACTCCAGGGCCGGTGCTTTATCCACTACATCACCTAGCTGCCCCGGGGATATATTTCTAATGCTTATCAATTCAAGTTTCAATTCAGGTGTATTTTCCCTTACATTGTCAGATGATATTAATTAACTGGCCAGATTTAGAAAGGGGTATTTACTAAAGTAGTATAGTAAAAATAGTTGGTGTAAAAAAAAAAACAAAATAAAACATTACCCATTTCTCTCCCTTAAAATTTTTTTTTATTGACACAGGATCCCATAAATACAGGCAGATCAATTGGGGAATGGCTGAATAAATTGTGACACATGCTTATAATACCTATAATATAAGAAATGATGAAGGGGACAGTTCCAGAAAAACCTGGGAAAACTTAAATGAACTGATGCAAAGTGTTAAGTGAAGAACACTGAACACAGTAACAGCAATATTGTAATAATAATCTGCTATGAAAGACTTGGTGACTCTGATCAATAGAGTGATCCCTGACAATTCCAAAGGACTCATGATGAAACTGTGATCCACCTCTAAAGAGACAACTGATGAACTCTGAGTGCACATTGAAACATATTTTTCCACTTTATTTTTCTTGTTCTCTCCCACTCCCATTACATGACTAATCTCAAAATAAAATTTGCATGTCTTCATAGGTATAAGGTATTTCATATATCTTGCCTTCAGTGGGTGAGGAACAGACTGGAAGAAGGGGAGACTTTAGAATTGAAAATAAAAATTTTAAAAAATTAAAAAATATATATGCAGAGTCTAGGAGAAAGTAGACTCAGCCTTAGACTACACATGCAGCAATATGGTAAGTCACAGCTTTAGTAAGGGTTTTTTTTTCCTGTTTTAGTCCTCAAAATGTGCCCCTTAACTTTTCTGCTGGACTCTTTGTAGAGCCGGGTATTCTTGGTTCCTGAGGGCTAATATTGATATTAGCTGATCTGAAATTCGACTATGATGCTGAAAGGAAGACAGAAAATCCAAAATCTCCTGAACCTCTGAAATTATAAGGTCCTCCTCTGGTCAAGGCTTGGATAGAGAATAGGAAAGAAGCCAAAACTGGGACCAAGGTGTTCTTCCCTTTAAAAATAATGTTTATCCTTCATTTTCATGGGAGGTGATGCCATGACAAGAACATGAACTGGATTTGAGTGGGGGGTGCTATGCTCAGTCACCAGCCTTATTTTCTCCTCCAGAACCATCTGGATCCAGTGGCCAGATAGGAATCAGGATGACTGGAAAGGGCTCTAGATGTGAGGCAATCAGAGTTAAGTGACTTGTCCAAGATGATACAGCCAGTACAAGTAAGTGTCTGAGGCAGAATTCAAACTCCCATCCTCCTGACCTCAAGACCAGTGCTACATCCACTGTATGACCTAGCTGCCCTTCTTCCCTTTACTTTCCACCAGACAAGTCCCTCAGGAATTAGGTTGAGATTCTGTCTCCTGGCTTCACACTACCTTGAATTGCTTGGATACTGAACTAGTTCCCTGATTTTATATAGTCCCTCACTCAATGGGAACTGACTTCAGACATTAGAGATACCAAAGACTTGATTATACCAAGTTTTCAGTGAGTCAGTTCAGTTGGACTTGACCCTTTGAGGTCTCATCTGGGGTTTACTTAACAAAGAGACTGGGGTGCTTTGCCAAGCTCGAGCTCATTTTACAGATGAGGACACTGGGGCACATGGTGCTAAGTGACTTTTCCAGGATAACTATAGTTAGTGTCTAAGGCTAGATTTAAATTCACAATTATTCTTCCTGACTCCAGGGCCATAGCTCTATGCACTGCACCACCCATAGAACATAACTAGTGAGCAATTGATATGTATTCTCAGCTTATCAGAGTTTACTTAATACTAAGTGGGATGGTAGAATGAGGGAGCTTGATTGGGTTTATTCAGTCAGCTCCATCCTTAAAGGAAGAAGAAGGAAAGTTAGAAGGGCAACATCTGAAGTCCTGAGCTGCATGTAGGAGCAGCAAAGGAGGGGGATTTCTAGCATCTAGGGGCAAGGACGAAAGGGCTATGATCTAAGGTGAGGGCAATACTATGGCTACTCCCTGACTAGGGGATGTTTATGTGTGTGTCTGTGGTGGTGGGGGTGGCTAGACTGGGAAAAAACAGATCCAGGAGAGATATACTAAGAAAGAAAAGGAAGAATGGGCAGCTAGGTGGTGCAGTGGATAGAGGACCAGTCCTGAAGTCAGGAAGACCTGAATTCAAATCCAACCTCACATACTTGATACTAGTTGTGTGAGCTTGGGCAAGTCACTTAACCCTGATTGCCTTGTGTCCAGGGCCATCTCTCATCATTCTGATTCATACCAGTCCTCTTGATCCATATGACTCCAGAGGAGAAAGTGAGGCTTAGCATAGCACCCCTCACTCAAATTCAATTCATGTGCTTGTCATGGTATTACCCACCCCCTGATGTCATGGACTTCTTCAAGAATGAAGGACAAGGGGTGACTAGGTGGTGCAGAGGATAGAGCACCGGCCCTGGAGTCAGGAGTACCTGAGTTCAAATCCAGCCTCAGACACTTAATAATTACCTAGCTGTGTGGCCTTGGGCGAGCCACTTAACCTATTGCCTTTGCAAAAAAAAAAGAATGAAGGACAAACGTCATCATCATCCTAGAACCCCGAAATGTGAAAGGCCAAGTCAGTAAAGCCCTAGGTTGGAATCCTGCCTTTGGTACTAACTATATAGTCATGGATTGCATGGCTTTACTTCTTTAAACCTGTTTCTTTGTCTGTAAAAAGGGAGGACAGTGTCAATAGCACCGACTGCACGGAAAAAGAATTTGTGAACCAGACACACTGAAATAATAGCTCAAATTTTGTAGTACTTTAAAGTTTTCAGATCACTTTACAGATGAACTCTGAAAATAACAGACCCTTTCTATTGGTGTGGCCTTTAAGGGAACATCCACAAGGTCAGGCTTAGCACAATATACCCAAGAGACAACCAGAGAAGGCTGCTAGAGCTGCCCACTATCAGCCTCCTGTTGGAGCCAGCATTGACACCCCAAAAACCAGGGTAGACCACCAACACAGAAAAGGTAGCATATGGTTCATGAAAGGGCCAGGTCATCTGGAGTAAGAGGACCTTAGATCAAATTCTGACCTTTCTACTTGCTGACTCTGTGGGGGTGGATAGGTGCTTTCATTCTGCTGGGCTCTGAAATGAGAGGATTAGATCCTATGACTTTTAAGGGAAGATTTTTTTTAGCTCTAGATCTATGATTCCATGAATTCCCTTAATGTGGGAATAGCAGAGAAAGGATGTCCCCAGGAGCCTGCATGTGATGATTTCTGGGATATGGTAGGATGCAGGTATCTAATATGGTCTTTACTCTATACTTCAAGATGGTGCCCAGTCAGGGCCATAGCTTAATTGGAGAATCAGGGAGGCAGAGGTTTCTAACCTCTTGAGCAAGATACAGCCAATGAAATATCAATTAGCTAAGAAATCAAATGCTTCTAGGTTGTAAGATGTCAGATATAGGAAGTGCCAGATAAAGGATCATATAAGAAAGGTTGTCAGGTAGGAGAAGTGGGCATGATAAGGTAGATAAAAAATCTCTATTGAACAGGAAGTAGGGCAAGGTAGAAAACCCTAAGTATTACAGGGAATGAAAAATATTGGGAACTGCCAATCTTATCTAATCCCCACGTTTTATGGATGAGGGAACTGAGGATCACAGAATCAACTATTCAAGGTAATAATTAGGAGAATCTGTAGTCAAACCCCTGTCTCCTGAATTCAAATAGTTTTCTTTCCACTATACTATCTAATGTTTCAGAATAGCCTCTTCTTTGGGCAAATGGACAGAAAGCCTGCAGTGTGGAGCTTGGAAGGGACCAAGATAGAGTCAGAGATCAGATTAGGAAATAGAATTGTGGATCTGACAGTTTAAGAGAATCCTAGGGATCATCTTGCCCGAGTTCCTCATTTTACACTTGAGTAAACTAAAGTGAAGGGTCTGGCCCAGGGTTTCATGTGCATATCATGATTTTCAGAGCCCAAGATGAGACCCAGGCCTTCTGACTCCAGAAACCAGGGGTCCCCCCCCCCAACTATGGCAGGATGCCTCATAGAAGACCAGAGCAAGGAAAGAGGAAGGGGAAGGGGAAGGAGTGGCCCTTCCCTGAGAAGGAAGAAGAATCAGCAGGGGACTGGAAAGTAGTCTCTCATCCAGGTTCTTGGAAGGCTGCCAGAGAAAGTTCCCAGGGCTGTCTTCTCCATACCTCGCCTCCCACTGGTACCCCCAAGCCTGAGACCAGGGACAGAGCCCCAAAGTGACCCTGGTGGGTGTGAACAGGATTCCATTTCCTTACCTCCCTATCCATCTTTCTCCTGCTTCCTCCTTTCCTTTGCTTGGAAGCAGCTTCTCATCCCTGAAGACGATTCAGAGATATGAAGTTAAATAGTTTAGGTATTATAAGGAACAGCTAGGTGGAGCAGTGGATAGAACACCAGTCCTGGAGTCAGGAGGGTCTGAATCCAGATCTATTCTCAGACACTTAATATTTACTAGGTGTGTAGTTACTTAATCCCATTGCTTCACAAAAACCAAAAAAAAAAAAAGAAGCGGCTAGGTGGCACAGTGAATAGAGTACTGGTCTTGGAGTCCAGAGGCCTCTAAGAGGACAGAGTTTGAATTTGGCCTCAGACACTTGACATTTACTAGCTGTGTGACCTTGGGTATGTCACTTAAACCTAATTACCTCACACCCAGGGCCATCTCCAAGCATCCTGATTCTTATCTGATCAATGGATCCAGATGGTTCTGGAGGATAAAGTGAAGCTGGTAACTCAGCACAGCACCCCCTTACTCAAATCTAATTCATGTGCTTGTCATGGTCTTCTTTTGATAATGAAGAACAAAACATAAGAGAGCATCTAAACCTACTACTAATTCACTGTGTGACCCTAGTCACATCACATCATATTCCTCAGTTTCCTGAGTTTTAAAATTGGGGGGGGCAATGGTACTTACACTATCCACCATCAGAGTTGTTGTGAGAATTAATATTCATCCATGGAAGGTATTTCCCAAACAACTGTCATCTGTTATTAGAAATAGACCTGAGTTTTAAGTCTTTCTTCTGACACATAATTTGACCTGGACTAATCATTTGATATCTTGGGTCTCAGTGACTTCATCTATAAAATGATGTCATTGTTGTTTTTATCCTTTGTTCTTAAAGAGGACCAATGACATTGTGGAGTGATATCTTAACTTGTGTGTGAATTGTATTTAAGTGAGACGGTGTGGTACAAAGTCTTTAGCTTTATTCATTCTTCCAGAGACATCAAAGTCCAGTGATAAGACAAAAATCATGACAACTAGTGATGACCGAAGATACAATGAATGACCGAGTTCTAAGCATTCCATATGCCTGCTTCAACCACCTTCATGGTCACTGAAACAGATTGTTCTCATTTGTCCAATCCATTGGGGGAAATCTTCAGATGCTTGGGGTAGACACCCCTAACCCACTGACAGGTTGGAGGCCTGTTGGTCTCCTCCAACCTGGTTTAGCCCACCTGAGGAGATGATTTTATCTGGTTGTGACCACTAAGCATGCTACAGTTTCTTGCAGCCATCGCTGAGTTGAATAAAGGTTGGACACTATAAAGGTGAATGAGTGGCCCTCACACCTGAGGCACTTGTCCTCCTGAACATTCTATAAATCCTACAAAATGATAGGATCAGCCCCCAGAGTCTCTGATGTCTCTTCAAGCTCTAGTTTCAGAGCTTGATAAATTTTTAGCTTCTTTCCAGGCTCAGCTTGTGGTATTTCCTTTGAGATTTCTTCCTATTTTCTGCAGTTGTTAGAAATAGAATATCTGGCATTCATTTTTATATAATTAAGGATTCCCTGATCAAACTTCCTTACATGTGTATTTTATATTTATTAATTTATCTGGGCACATGTTTAATCCTCCTCCCTCCCCCCATCCCAATAGAATCTGAACTTTCATTTTTTTTTTTTTTTTAGTTTTTGCAAGGCAATGGGGTTAAGTGGCTTTCCCAAGGCCACACAGCTTAGGCAATTATTAAGTGTCTGAGGCCGGATTTGAACTCAGGTACTCCTGACTCCAAGGCCAGTGCTCTGTCCACTGCCGCCACCTAGCTGCCCCATGAACTTTCAATTTTTGTCTTTTTAATCCACAACCTGATGTTTGGTATTTAATAATAAGAGTACAAGGAGGTGGTGCAGGGGATAGAGTGCCAAACTTGAGGGCAGAAAGACTCATCCTCTTGAGTTAAAATCTTGTCCCAGACACATACTAGCAGTGTGACCTTGGGCAAGTGACTTAATCCTGTCTGCCTCAGTTTCCTCATCTATCAAATGAGCTGGAGAAGGAAATGATAAACTACTCAGTATCTTTGCCAAGAAAATCCCAAATAGGGTCACAAAGAGTAGGACATGACTGAATTGACTGAACAGCAGAAGGGTTTGTTGAATTGAATTGACATTGGGGAAGTCATATTATGTCTTTGGGTCTCAGTTTTCTTATCCTTGAAGTGAAAAGGTTGTGAACAAAGTGCCCTCAGGTCTAGAGCTTATGAGCATCTGACAATTCTGGTGTCAGATCTGCTCTGGATGAACTTGAACCAGTCACCTTCCTTCTCTGGGACCCAGTTTGCATACCTGCAATAGAAAAATTTGTACAACTCCTTCCAGTTCCAAAACACTGTGATTTCTTAAAGTTGGTGAAAAACCATTGAGAAAAGAGTGAGATAAAAAGAAAAATGAAATGCCAGGCCTAGAGAGATGAAATCTTAGGCCTATCCAGATAATTGTAGGTTTACAGAAGCCAAAGATAGTACAAAAGCATTCCCAGGACCCTGGTAGTTCCCATTATAAAATAACGTTCTTTTTCAAGCCCCACCAAGGCAAATAGGGCCTGAACCAGAACAGGAAACAAAGCTGCTAGAGGAGGAGCATAAAAAATGTATAATAGTGGCAACAACATCCAGAAAAACATAAACAGACCAAAGCGATCACAATGGGAGGCAGGAGAAAACAGGATGGTTTTGTTATTAATTTGTTCAAGTTATTGCACTTCACCAAAAAAACCCCAAAACATTTTCTATCAGGTCATTTCATACACACACATATACACAAACACACACACATACACATTTATTTTCCCCAAAAATTTTAAAAATTAACTTTCCCAGAACTATATGAGTATATATAAAACACATGTACATGTATGAAAATTAATTTTTTCCTTTTAATTGATGTCTTTATAGTTTATAGCTTAATTGACTTTATAGTAATTCCTGGGTCTATCCTCCTACCCCAACAGTTAAGCAAAAATAATTGATACATGTTATACAAGTAAAACAATGTAGGTGATATTCTGTCTGAGGAGTTGCTACCTTCCCATGGCACACCTCACCCCCATCTGGCACCAGCCAACATTGAGAAGGGGCCCTAAAATTGGGTATCTATTATCCAGAATCATCCTTAGTTTTTCCATTTACTAAGTTCTGGTTTCCCTTTAGAAATCTGCATTTTGATCATTATAGTTATTGGATATATGGTGCTTTTAGTTCTTCTAATTTCACTTATACACACTTTCCCATGTTTCTTTGAAATCATCTTACATATTATTTCTTAATCACAATAATATTCTAACCTACTCTCATACCTTCTCTGACATACTAACTGTGGACCTTGAGCAAATCATTTTTGACAATACTCCAGGTCAGAAATTCTAAAAAAAATTTTTTTTAAATCTCAGGATCCCTTTGTAAGTTTAAAAATTATTGAGGAAGGGGCAGCTAGGTAGTGCAGTGGATAGAGTACAGGCCCTGGAGTCAGGAGCAACTGAGTTCAAATCCAACCTCAGACACTTAATAATTGACTAGCTGTGTGCCCTTGGGCAAGTCACTTGACCCCATTGCCTTGCAAAAACCAAAAAAAAATGTATATATTGAGGAACCCAAAGAGTTTATATCTATTTATATTATGCATTAAAAAGATATCACCTTAGAAATTAAACCTGGAAGAATTTGCAAATATTTACTAATTAAAAATAAAAATGATAAAGTCATCACAGCTTAATATAAATAAACATTTTTAATGAAAAAGATCAATATTTTCCAAAGCAAAAATTTTGCTAAGAAGAGTGGCATCGTTTTACACATTTTTGCAAATCTCTTTGATGTCTGACTTAATGGAAACCAGCTGGATTCTCCTGTTTCCATATTCAATCTGTTGTGACAGGAAGTTTTGGTTGAAATAAATGAAGAAAATTTGAGTTCACACAGATAGATAGTTGTAAAAGAGAGAATTTTTTTTAAAAGGAAAATAATGTCTTAGTATGAAAAAAAGTTCTCATCCCAAAGGATCTCTGGGATCATTTAGGTACTAGGATTATACTTTGAGAACTGGGACTCTAGGTAACTCTCTAAACCTTTAAGTTTCAGAGAAAGTAAAGACTTGCTTTGGTGGAAGAAGTTTCTTCGTCCCTGACTCCCTATGTTAGTGAAATCACAAATCTAGTCACTGTCCACTCTCAATTCTTTTTATTTTTTTTATTTTTTTTTTTTTAGGTTATTTTTTTTTGCAAGGCAATGGGGTCAAGTGGCTTGCCCAAGGCCACACAGCTAGGTAATCATTAAGTGTCTGAGACTGGATTTGAACCCAGATACTCCTGACTCCAGGGCCTATCCACTGCGCCACCTAGCTGCCCCTCCACTCTCAGTTCTTACATACGTGTACATCTTGTTGTCGTTGTTTAGTAAATTAGTTGTATCTGACTCTTCATGACCTCATTTGGAGTTTTCTTGGCAAAAATACTGGAATGCTTTGTCATTTCCTTCTCCAGTTCATTTTATAGATGAAGAAACTGAGGCAAACATGGTTAAGTGATTTACCCAGAGTCACACAGCTAGTGTCTTAATTTTGTGTGTCTTGCAAATTTAAAGAGTTTTCTATTTATGCCTTTATCCAGACCACTGAGAGTAATGTGAAACAGCAAAGTGCCAAACAGAGATCCTTAAGGTATTTCATTGGAGAAACATTTGGACAAATATATCCTTCCCCCATCCCACTCTCTTTCCTAACAAGCCCTCAATATAGCAAAGCACTGAAAAAGAGAGAGAAAAGAGAATTCAGAAAAACTCTACTGTATCTGACAGAATATGCAATACTTTTCATCCATAGTCCTCTACCTTTGCACTGAAGACAGGATGGTGATTTTTCTCAACTTTTCTCTGGGGTCAAGTTTGGTCATCCTGATGATATCAAATTGAGTTTAATTATTCTTTCCATTTACATCATTGAGGCCCATATGTGTATAGCTATATCTATATGTCACATATACATACTTGCTTACTTCACTGTAATCAGTTCATCTAAGTCTTGCAGTATTTTTCTGAATTCTTCAAATTAATAATTATTTATGGCACAATAATATCCTTTTTTCTTTTTTTAAGAATAATATCCTATTAATTTTATATATATATATATATATATATATATATGTAATTTGTTTAGCCATTCTCCAATAAATAGGCTCTTCTTTTAAAAAAAATTTATTTTAAGGTAATGGGGTTAAGTGACTTGCCCAAGGTCACACAGCTAGGACTCAGGTCCTCCTGACTCCAGGGCTGGTGCTCTATCCACAATACCACCTAGATGCCTCTTCCCCAAAGAATGGGAACCTATTTTGTTTAATGTTATTTGATGCCATAATAAGAATTTTTTTTCTTAAGTTGATATTTTAGTGTTTATGACATTTCTTTTGGTCTTTGAACTCCTTGGAAAATATAGATCACTGAAGAGATTTGAATGGGAGAATGACATAGTTAAAGTATGCTTTAGGAAGATAGTTTTGGTTTTTTTTAGGTTTTTGCAAGGCAAATGGGGTTAAGTGGCTTGCCCAAAGACCACACAGCTAGGTAATTATTAAATGTCTGAGACCGGATTTGAACCCAGGTATTCCTGACTCCAAGGCCGGTGCTTTATCCACTATGCCACCTTAGCTGCCACCTAGCCGCCCCCTAGGAAGAGTTTTTGCAACAGTTTGAAGAATGGAAAAAGGAAGAACTTGAAAAAGGAAAAGCTTGGGTGGGTGACTGGAACACGATATTGGCCTGATTCAAATATTTGAGGGACTGTTCCCTGAAAAAGAAATTACATTTTCTCAGTCACATAAGGCAGAATCAGGAGTAATGTTATTTATCCCTCATCAAAGAGGATCGATGACATCAGGAGGGTAATGTCTTGAATTGCAAGTGAATTGTATTTAAGTGAGACAGAGCTGTGCAGTCATCAGCCTCACTCTCTTCTCCAGGGTCATCTGAGTTTAGTGGCAAGACATAGATCAGGATGACTGAGGATGACTCCAGATGCAGTGGGAGACCTTGACTTTTTTAAGATAAGATCTTTCAATCTTAGTTGAACACCCTTTCAGTGATTTAAAGTTAGGAAAGAAATGAGGCAAAAGGTGGTCTAGTTTGTTTATTTAAAAAAAAAAACCCAAAACTAGACCCTCAGGGTTTCTGGTCAGAACATAAATAATTGCTATTTACACTCTCTTTTGAGCCATCAAGACCCAAACAATGTCCAAGTGAGGCTTGTGCTGGGATATTATTGGTCAATCAGTGAGAGTGAGAGTGATTTGAATTTTATCTCTGAATCCCAATGGACTTTATCAAAATCTGGTTTTCCCCAGCCCTATTTCAAGAAAAGATAAATGAAGCTACAAGAGACAAGAGAGTTAATAGTCCCAGTTTTTTTTTAAATGATAGCATGAATAAATAAGGAAGAGGGAAAAAATCTAACCCATAAACCCAAAGATCTCTTGTAAGGTTTCAGCAATCAAAATTTATATTCCATTAGGCAGAGCACTCAAATGTAAGGATCTGATTCTTCATTTGAATAGAGGGAGAGAAGGGAGGAAGGGTGGACCGAATTACATTGGTTCTTCTTAGCACCAGAAAGCAGTATCAGGAGTAATGAACAGAAGCTACAAAAGGGTAAAATTTAGATTGATAGCAGGAGAAAACTACTTAACAATAGCACTGTCCAAAAATGAAATGGACTGTCTCAAGAGATGGGGGATTCTCTCTCATTGAGGATTTTTTTAGGTCTGATTTGAACTAGCAGGTTTTGATTCCCATCCAATTCGATTCTATAATTAAGATTCTAAGGCCAATTAGAGAGAGTGCTATTACTAAAGTCCATTGGGTAGAGACCACTGGAGTTGAGATTCAGATGTGAGAGATTCTATTATCAATTAACTCAGTCTAGGGGATAAGGAAAGAAAGTCTGATATTCTGTGTTTTAGGTTCTACCCCCTCTGCCCCTCAGCTCTGACATTCTTTTTCTGAAACCAATCAGTTCTGACATTCTGTATATAGAGATCACTTCCAGGTCTATGTTTTAAGGTCCCTTCTATATTCTAAGGAATGCTGACATTCTAGATTCTAAATATAGAATTCTTTATTTTTCATATTCTATGTTCTAACCATCTACATTCTAAGATTCCTTTCCACTCAGCTGTTTTGTAGTCTAAGATTCATTCTAGAATTTTCTGTGTTCTTAAACTGTGTGTTAGGTACCTTCCAGATCTGACTTATTAAATTATCTAACATTCCTTATTACAAGATCTGTGTGCCCTTTAAATTCTGGTGCCCTTTAAATTTATCAATCTTTTCAGTTTCTGGTGTCCATTTTCTTCCAGGACTTTTATATTCTCCTTTATTCTCCCAAGAAACACAAACATGGGAAAGAGAGGAGGAAAAGAGACATAATTGTCGAATCTATTTACATTCTCTTGTTTCAATGAGATAATACTTAGAACCTGAATAAAGTAAACAGAATGCTCACTATGTTATTAAGATTACAGAATGTTCAGACCATAATCTGGAGCCCATGCATTTGGGACTCACAAAATTTCCCAATTCACACATTGCTCACTCTGAAAGAATGTGGGTTTGGGTATTTTACTGCATTATCCATAGGCCACAGATATGAATGGAAAACTGGCATGGGTTGTGATGTGCTTAAGTGGGTAGATAACTAGTAAGAGACATGGATTCAAGGCCTATGTGCAGAAATAATGGTGAGTGTTGGAGTAATGATAATTTTAGTGGTGGGTGTAACATGGGTGATTATTGTGCTGGTGATGGTGACAGTGAGACTGGTGGAGGATGATTCTTTTGGTCATGGTGAGGGTGATGGAGACAGTGGAAATAGTGTTTGGGAAATAGTTTTGTGATTACATTGGTAGAGTGAAATCTCAAGAAAAAAATTCCTCCCACCAAGGCAGGTCTGCAGATGTTTTCTAATTTACAGACTAGAAGGACTGTCTGGGTACCAAGAGATTTAGTGACTTGCCAGGAGATAGTGTTAGTGATAGAGAAAGTGTTAATTAAGTTGGTATAAAGGGTAAGGTAAAGTAATAAGAATTGATTAGGCTCTGTGCATTAGAGATACAAATGGAAAGATAATCCCTGCCCTTAAAGAGTTTATATTCTAATGAGGGAAGACAGCTTTTAAAAGGGAAGAGGGGGAAATAAGAATTACTTGGGGTAGTGAATTCCACAGTGACAGAAGCAAAACTGTGAGGAGAATGAAGTTTGACTTGTCTTGTCCTATCCCCAGAAGGGAAACCCCAAATGAAAAAGGGAGGGCTGTTATGTTGGAAGGTTGTTGCAGTGTGAGGTAATCCCAAATGCTGATGGAAGGTCTAGGGCGGTAATTAGGATTGATAGGCTTAGTGGTGAACGTGAAGAGGATAAGTGATAGTAGTGATAATGATGACAGTGACAAAGAAGGGTATGATGAAAATAAGTCATGCAATAGTGATGGCAGAAATCCTGTTAGTGGGAATGATAATGATGACAGGGATATTGGTGATAGGGATGCAGTCAGGGATGGTGATGGTAGTAATAAAGATAATGGTGAAGATGATTGCAGTGTTGGCAATGTTGGCAGTAGAGATAGTGATGGTGGTGATGGTAATGATAAAATTGGAATGTTCACACTCCTTTTTTTTTAAGGTTTTTTTTTGCAAGGCAAACAGGGTTAAGTGGCTTGCCCAAGGCCACACAGCTAGGTAATTATTAAGTGTCTGAGACTGGATTTGAACCCAGGTACTCCTGACTCCAGGGCTGGTGCTCCATCCAATGTGCCACCTAGCCGCCCCGAATGTTCACTTCTTGAAAAAGGAATCATTGATTTCTTTGCATTATATCCCCAATTTGCAATTGTATCCCCAATCCCCAGTCCAGAGTCTTGCACTTAATTAATGTTTGCTGATTGATAAGACAGTAGCCATAAAAGCAGCATGCTGTAAGGAAAAAAAAAATAGACTTTGGAATCTGACATTTTATTAACTATGTGATAGTAGCAAAATTGCCCCATTTATCTGAGTTTCCATTTCTTCATCTGTTAAATAGGGATAATAATACCTATACTATCTTTTTTCTCAGGGAGGTAGTAGGGAAAGTGCCAAATGAGTGGTAAAATGTCAAGAACCTGTGAACTGAAATGGAGGTGGCCATGGTGATGGTGGTATCCTACACAGCTAATAATACCTTGGTGTCTTTCACAATTGGCTTCTTTGCTGAGCAATAAAGACTAAAATAGAAATTCTGAAAAATCAAAGCAGAGGTTAGCAAGCAAAAGAGCAAGAAAACCTACGAGATGATAAGTGAAATTCACATTTTAAACCAATTAAAAAGTTAATATGATTTAAAAGGATGGGAGAAAAGCAGATTGCCAGGATCAAAAATGAAAGTTGCTGAGAGCAAATGAGGAAAAAATTAAGGAAATTATTAGAAATTATTTTGTTAATTATATTTCAACAAAACTGAAAAAATCAAATGAATTAATATTGATATAAAATATAAAACATAGAACTTTGAACAGAAAAGAAATAGAAAATTTAAATAATCCAACCTCATAAAAAGTAATTGAACAAGTCATTGATGAACTCCTCAAAAGAGAAAAAGCCTCTAGGATCAGATGAATTTATATATCAAACATTATATAAGAAATTATATTTGAAACATAGTATGATTGTATGAAACCAATTAAACCAAGTATTACTGAAACTTTTTGCAAAAATAAGAAGAGATCCTACTAAATTCCTTCCTTGATACAAATATAGTCTTTGCGGATAGACAAAGCAGAGAAAGAATACTATACACCAATATTCCTAATAAATATCCACTCAAGATTGTGGAATAAAATATTAGACAGGAAGCTATAGTTGGGTGTTGTATCACATACCTGTAGCGACTACTTCTGGGAAGACTGAGACTAGGGGATCACTTGAGCTCAAGAGTTCTGAACTAGGAGGGGCAGAGCCAAGATGGCGACAAGAAGGGATTGAGTCTTAGGCGCTCTCTGATAAAACTTGAAACTAAGGACTCTAACTGAACTTTCAAGAGACAGAACCCATAAAGGGACCCAGTGAGGCAGTTCTCCTACTCAAGGTAACCTGGAAAAGAGCAGAAAGGCTCTGCTCCCTGGGATCGGAGGGGTGGCTGCCAGAGCAAAAGAACCTCAGCCTCCCGGAGGCAGCTCCAGGGCGCTGGGAGCCGTGGCTCACAGCAGCAGGTGAGTCTCCTGAGTTGCACCCCAGGGAGCACCGGGCACAAAGTGGGGGAGCAGTGGGGTCCTCTGCCAGAGCCAGCACGTGGAGCCCAGCCCTCAGGGCACACAGCTAGCAGCTTGGTCTTTCCTCAGCCCAGATCCAGAAACAGAAGCAGGCTGAGCTGGTAAGCAGGAGCCTCCAGGGCATGAGCCCATTGAACCTAGGGAGGGGAGTGAAGAGAGAGAGAGACTGCCAAGCTCTGTCCTCTGCCCCTGGAACAGGACTCTGGGGCTCTGACCACATTCAGATCCTGAGCGCAGTCTAGGCCCCCCCATAGAACAGCAGGGCCCCCTCCCACCTCAGCCCCGTGGCAGAATGGGGCACTTATGGTCATTCACAGACCAGGAGGGAGGACAGAGCCTCACACACTGAGACCCTTGTGGGAGTGTCCCAAAAGTTCAAGAAGCACCCCAAAACAGGCACAGGCTGGGAAAATGAGCAAGCAGAGAAACAAGAGGAAGACTATTGAGAAATATTTTGCATATGGGCCCAAGAAGGATCAAAATACTCAGTCTGAAGATGAGGAAGCACAAGCTCCTGCATCTAAAGACTCCAAGAAAAACAGAAATTGGGCTCAGGCTATGACAGAGCTCAAAAAAGACTTTGAAAATCAAATGAGGGAGTTAGAAGAAAAACTGGGAAAAGAAAGGAGAGAGATGCAGGAAAAACATGAAAATGAAGTCAGCAGCTTAGTCAAGGAAATCCAAAAAAATGCTGAAGAAAATAGCATGCTAAAAACCAGCTTAGGTCAAATAGATAAAACAGTTCAAAAAGTTATTGAGAAGAATGCTTTAAAAAGTAGAATTGGCCAGATGGAAAAAAGAGATAAGAAAACTCTCTGAGGAGAACAAATCCTTCAGACAAAGAATAGAATTCAGGGAGATTGATGAATTTACTAGAAATCAGGAATCAATACTTCAAAACCAAAAAAATGAAAAATATCTCATTGAAAAAACAACTGATATGGAAAACAGACTTAGGAAAGATAATTTAAAAATTTTTGGAATACCTGAAAGTCATGATCAGGAAAAGAGCCTTGAAATCATTTTCAAAGAATTACTACAGGAAAATTGCCCTGATATTCTAGAAGCAGAAGGCAAAATAGAAATGGAGAGAATCCACCGATCCCCCCGAGAAAGAGATCCCAAAAAAACAACCCCTAGGAATATTATAGCCAAGTTCCAGAACTCCCAAGTCAAAGAGAAAATATTACAAGCAGCCAGAAGGACACAGTTCAAATATCGTGGAGCTGCAGTCAGGATCACACAGGACTTAGCAGCAACTACATTGGAAGCTCGTAGGGCTTGGAATATAATATACCGGAAGGCAAAAGAGCTTAGAATGCAGCCAAGAATGAACTACCCAGCAAGGCTGAATGTCCTCTTCCAGGGAAAAAGATGGACTTTCAGTGAACCCCGGGAATTTCAAATGTTCCTGTTGGAATGGCCAGAGCTGAACAGAAGGTTTGATCTTCAGATACAGGACTCAGGTGAAGCATGGAGACTGGAGGAGAGGGGGAAAATATGAGGAACTTAATGATGATGAACTGCATATATTCCTGCATAGAAAAATGACACTGATAATACTCATATGAACCTTCTCATTTGATAGAGCAGGTAGAGGGAGCTTTTATAGTTGAAGCACAGGAGAAAGCTGAATTCGAAGATAAAATATGGTGTAAAAATGGAGTCAAAAGAAAAAAAGGGAAATTTAATGGGAGAAAGAAAAAGGAGAGGGGGAATAGGCCAAGATATTTCATATAATAAGGTTTTTTTTATTACAATGAGCTATTGCAATGATATGGAAGGGAGGAGGCAAGGGGGAATGAGGGAACCTTTGCTGTCATCAGAGAAGGCTAGGAGAGGAAACAGCATATATACTCAATGGGGTATAGGCATCTGGAGTAAGAAGGAGGGGGGAGCAGGGGGAAGGGGTGGGGATGTGAATAAAGGAGGAGAGGATGGACCATGGAGGGAGAGTGGTCAGATATAACACATTTTCTTTTTTACTTCTTGCAAGGGGCTGGGATTGGAAGGCCTGTACAGGGACATAGGGCCAGGTGGATTCTGGGCCTAAGGGGTGGTATGGGGGCTCAGGGCCTCTTGGCCCCATGACCAGGGATCCATCTGCTGTGCCACTCAGCGACCCTACAGCAGAGTCAGAGTGAAAGGAGAGTGAAAATATAGTACATGGTAGTGGGGAAATAAGAAAGGAGGGAGTTGCGATCATCAATGGCAAAGGTGGAAAAATATGGAAGTAACTTTTGTGATGGACTTATCCTAAAGAATGTGATTCACCCATGACAGAGCTGCTGGTGTTGGAACAAAGACTGAAGCACATTTTTTATTATTATTATTTGGGGGAGGGTGCAGGGCAAATGGGGCTGGGTGGCCTGCCTGGAGCCACATAGCAGGGTGATCTTTGAGTGTCTGAGGCCGGATTTGGACCCAGGTGCTCCTGGCTCAAGGGCCAATGCTCTGTCCGCTACCCAGCCACCCCTACTATTATTACTATTTTATTTTATTTTGGGTCCTTTTTTTTCTTCTTTTTGGTTTTTGCAGGGCAGCAGGGATCAGGTGGCTTGCATGTCACACGGCTGGGTGATTGTTGGATCTATGGGGCTGGATGTGGGCTCGGGTGCTTGTGGCTCCAGGACTGGTGCTTCATCCATTGCGCCACCTGGCCATACCTACAATTATTACTATTATTTTTTTTAATTTTAATTTTTTTTCTCTCCCCTTTACTTTATCACTCAAGCAAGTCTATATTCATGAGGGGGAGGGGGTATTTTGTTTACTCTTAAACAAGAATATTTTATTAATGTAAAAAAAACATTTGTACAAAAAAGAGTTCTGAACTAGAACAGAAATAAAGTTTACTGAGTAGACTACTTCTGGTATCAATATAATAAATCCCTTAGTGTGGCAGGCCAGGTCAAAAATGGAATAAGTCAAAGTTTCCATACTGATCAGTAATGAGTTCAATGCTCTATCCAATCTGGCCCCCTAACTGCCCCAAAGGTAAGGAATATCAAACTCCAAATTATAGAGAGTGAAATAGATGCAAGCTAAAATAACTTCAAGGTTCCACATTCATCTGATTTGAAAAAAATGATAAAAAAAAGGAGAAAATGATAATTGTTCAAAGGGTCATGGGAAGAAATGTATACTAATTCGCTATGGGTAGAGTTGTAAATTGGTTCAACCATTCAGAAAAGCAATTTGTTACTATCATCAAAAAGTCTCTAAATTGTACATATCCTTTTTTTTTAGGTTGTTGTTTTTTTTTTTGCAAGGCAAATAGAGTTAAGTGGCTTGCCCAAGGCCACACAGCTAGGTCATTATTAAGTGTCTGAGACCCAGGTACTTCTGACTCCAGGGCTGGTGCTTTATCCACTATGCCACCTAGCCGCCCCCTGTGCATATGCATATCCTTTCACTCAATAATATCACTACCGAGTATATTCCCCAATGAGATTAAAGGCAGAGGAAAACAAGCCACTTTATAAAAATCTTTATAGAAACACATTGTTGTAGCAAAGAACTGGAAACATTAAGGAGAACTCAAAAATTGGGTAATGGCTGAACAAATTATGGTATTGGAATATAATGAAATAGTATTGTACCATAGGAAAAATATTTTTAATTTTTTCATTCAGGAAATATTTATTTTTTTACTTACATTCCATTTCATCCCTCTTCCCAAGGTGGGTGGAAGGGAGAGCAAGAAGGAAAAACAAAACCTTTATAGAAAATAATCCATGCAAAACAAAACAAATTTCCACATTAGCCAAACCTAAAAATGTGTATCTTGTTCTTTATTTTAGCCCATTATCTTTCCACTATAGTTATAAAATGGACAGTATTCTTCATTATCAGTCTTCTGGAATCATGTCTGATCATTGCATTGATTTGAATCATTAAATCTTTCAGAATTGTTTTTACAATGTGAATATTATAGGATAGTTTGTTCTCCCAATTCTGCTCACTTTATTCCACATTAGTATCATTCCCTTCATCATTTCTTAGAGTCCAAAGTATCCCATCACATTCATACACCATAATTTGCCCCATAAAAAATATAGGAATGAGGGGCGGCTAGATGGTACAGTGGATAAAGCACCAGCCCTGGAGTCAGGAGTACCTGAGTTCAAATCCGACCTCAGACACTTAATAATTACCTAGCTGTGTGACCTTGGGCAAGCCACTTAACCCCATTTGCCTTGCAAAAACCTAAAAAAAAAATAGAGGAATGGGTTCAGAGAAATCTTGAAAATTTTATATGAACTGATGTGGGGTACAAAACCAGAAGAAAAATTTATATACTACAACATTATAAAGAAAAATATTCTGAAGTAATTAAGAACTCTGATCAACATGATAACTAATCATGACTCCAGAAGATTTTTAATGTAGCAAATTCCCCCATCTCCTGACAGAGATGAAGGGCTAGATGAATGAAATGAGAACTACTTTTAGGAAGCATGGCCAATGTGGGGGTGTCTTTTGCCTGTATATGCTTATTTGTTACAACAGAGGTGTGTTTTTTTTTTAATTTGTGTGAGCAGTTAAGGATTAGAGGATAAGATAATGCCAAAAAAAAAAAGAAAGAGAGAGAGAGAGAGAGAACCATTGAAACAGTTTTTAAAATTCATAAATAAAGCACAAGGAAGCTCCAGAGGAAGATAAGGACAATTATAGAAGCTTTGAAATGAGTGTTAAATTTATTATAGCTGTTAAAAAAACAAATTATATGTAATAGAAATTTGTTTTTCATAGACAATGAAACTTATTTATTTGTTATTTGTATATGGAAATGCTAGTGTTAGTGTTTCCAAGATGAGAATAAATAAATATGCATAATAATTATATAGTTATTCTGATCTTGACATATGTGAGCTGATATATTGTATATGCATATGAATATATGTATACATCCTGGTCCAGACTTACTATAGATAGACATTTGGCAGATAGATACAAAGATAATTAGATAGATAGATAGATAAAATGGTACTGTATCACTTCTGCTGAAGTCCATGTGAATGCTTGCCTTGTGTAAGTTCCTCATAAAATATTTTTCAGTATGTTTGACATTCAGACAACATGGTCAGTCCGTCAGAATTGTACTCTCTTCAGTTGCATTTGAATGCTTGGCAGTTTAACTCAAGAAAGGACCTTGAGAACAGGGACTGTCTTTTCCCTTTCTTTGCTATCCCTAGTGGAGTCATCACCAGTTGTCCAGATTGACCTCTGGCCACTGGACCCAGGTGACCCTGGAGGAGAAAGTGAAACTGGTGACTTTGCACATCATCCCCTCACTCAAATCCAGTTCACTAGCATACCTCACTGATGTCATGGTCTTCTTTGAGAAGGAAGGATGATAGACATCAACCTTTGTGAGTAATAGGAATTGCCCCATTGCTGACAAGTGGGGCTACACGGCTTCTCCCTCTTCCTTCCTTCCTTCCTTCCTTCCTTCCTTCCTTCCTTCCTTCCTTCCTTCCTTCCTTCCTTCCTTCCTTCCTTCCTTCCTTCCTTCCTTCCTTCCTTCCTTCCTTCCTTCCTTTTTCTTTTCTTCCCATACTTGCAGGTACTCTGCCCAAAGTCTTGGTAAGATTTATTGTGCTTTAGAGGTTTCAAATCACTCTTACTCTCCTTGACTGGCCAATAATAGGTCTCAGACTAAGTTCATTTGGTCAATGTTTGAACCCCGATTGGTTCAAATGTAAATAACAATTATTTCTGTTTTGGCCAGAAACTTTGAGGGATTTACATTACCAAATTAATTTTTTTTGGATTATGCAAAAGAGACTATTTTTGTTATGTTTTCATTCTTATCTGCCTTAATTTCTGAGACTCCCTGAAGGTCCTTCCTTCCTAGCTTAGTGATTTTTTTTTTAATATGGTCATTCTTGACCTCTTTGCCTGATCTCTCGCTGCTTACCTCACTTTAATCACTGAATAGGCATTGTCTCAGTCAAACTGTGACCTGAAAACAACCTAGCTTTTAAAGGTCAAGGTCTCCCACTGCATACAGGAACATCTCCAGTCTTCCTCATCCATATCTGACCACTGGAGTCAGATGACTCTGAAGAAAAATGTAAGGCTGGTGACTTTGGACAGCACTCTCTCACTCAAATCCAGTTTACATGCTTGTCATGATATTACCTTCCTGATGTCAAGGTCTTCTTAGAGAACTGAAGGTTAAACATCACTAAGTATCCCCAATGTTTAGCATATTGTTTGATGTCTATTAGCTACTTAAATGTTTATTGATTTATGCCATATAACCTGGAAAATTTCAGTCAGTTTTTGGATGAGCAATGGACCCTCCACCTTGTAGATCTCAGCTAGAATAAAATCAGCACCAGGTGCTTTGTCACTTGAAAGGAACCTAATGGCATTCAAAACTTCTTCTTCAGTTGGAACTTCAACTAGGGACTGATTGACTTTAAGTTGAGGTAAATGATCAATCCTTTTGCATTGATTAATGAAGTTCTGTTAAGAATACTATGGAGGGTGGCTAGGTGGCGCAGTTGGATAGAGCATTGGTCCTGGAGTCAGGAGTACCTGAGTTCAAATCCAACCTCAGACACTTAATAATTACCTAGCTGTGTGGTCTTGGGCAAGCCACTTAACCCCATTGCCTTAAAAAAAAATCCTAAAAAAAAAAGAACACTATGGAAGTGTTCAGCCCATCTCTTTAGGTTCATGTCCCTATTGTTAATCAATGTAGTTCCATCAACACTGAGAGGTTGAGGTGTACCATAGGTCTTTCAGGGTAATCATAAAGGCCCTTTGGTCTGCATAAAACTGTATTTCATTTGGCTTCTTACTGAGCCAATGGTCCTGAATTTCTCTAAGCTTCATTTGTACTTTACTTTTGATGGAATTAAATGCTGCCTTCTTTTTTTTTTTTTTTTTAGGTTTTTGCAAGGCAAATGGGGTTAAGTGGCTTGCCCAAGGCCACACAGCTAGGTAATTATTAAGTGTCTGAGACTGGATTTGAACCCAGTTACTTCTGACTCCAGGACCAATGCTCTATCCAACTGCGCCACCTAGCCACCCAAATGCTGCCTCTTAGAGATGGAGTTTCTAAGTTTTTTAAGAACTGTGGAGTTCTCTTTTTTTTTTCATTTAACAACTTCTGGGGGCTTCCTGGGGCTGAGTTACACTGCATGAGGGGGTCCTAGTGATGGATGTACTGCTCTTTGAGCACAAACATGGTCCTTCTTTGCCTTCCCGAACCTCTTCTGTGCAGGCTAAAGCATCTTCTGGATGTCATTGGCTGTGGTCACCTTGGTCCACTGGGGTGACACTCAGGGCCCCAAAGCAAAGAGCAGTGGTTAAGGCCCCAGGTGGCATCCCTGTCCCAGCTCAGCCTCTGGTATTAGGGACAGGTCACTGTCTGGGACTCTGCAGCCCTGCTGGTTCTGAACTGGCCAGCACTTCAGGAGGTCAATCCTACTCCACAAAATAGCAGATGGTACTGACCACTCATGCCCCCTTTGGCCAGGGGGTCCAGTTTGCCATGCCCCTGCACTAGGTGTTGTATCTGGTTCACAAAGGTGAGATGCCTGCTTGAGAGATAGCTCTCAAGATCAAGGATCAACATTTCTATTTTTCTTATGGGTAAAGGCAGACATTTCCCTAACATGAGGCACTTCAAAATCACCATGGAAGCCTATCTGAGTCTGTGAATTCTCAGCATGGAGATCCAGTAACAAATGAAAAGACAGGAAAACCCAATATAAAAAAAATAACAGCTTCTGTATTTCCCCATCATTTTCATCAAACTAGTCTTGATGTTTGTGAGTGTTCTGAACTAGATGAACAAATGCAGTGCTGTATACCAGATCTGGCTTGGAGTTGATACACGTTAGTCAAAAAGCATAAATAATTGCCTAAAGGATGTTGTTGTTGAGTATGTGTGATGACCCCATTTGGGGTTTTCTTGGCAAACATACTGGAGTAGTTTGCCATTTCCTTCTTGGGCTCATTTTACAGATGAGGAAACTGAGGCACAAGGGTTCTCTATCCACTAGCTGCCCTCTTCACCTCTAATATCATAAAGAAATATGAAATGCCAGAAGGAATATTTGCAAATATTCCAAACCACTAGTTCTATAGAGCCCTGTGATTGTCAATGCAACGTTCTCAGAGATCTCATGAATAGCTAAAGTTATTGAATGACTAATATAACTGCCAAAGGCATAAGCCTAAAACATAACCCATTTCCAATCCACATCTTTTTACTAAATAAAAAGCAATTAACTGTGCAAGGGTCATCAAAATTACAATCCATATCAAATTGTAATCTGGTTTCATTAAGAATTTTAATTCCAGATATTTGGCCAGATTTCCCAGCAATGGCCTGCATGCAACTGGTCTATGTGCACTCAGCTGAAGTCTTGCCACACACAGACATCTGTGGCTGGGGCACACAGCCCAGTCTGGAGTCTCAGGATGACTCACTGAGGCTGAAGGGAGAAGCATGCACAGCCCTTTTCATTGGATTTCTGATCAATTTTCTGTCTGGTATGAATCTAAGGTTTTTGCTGAGTAGGTATGGGGTATCTAGGTAGTCTGCCTCTTGTTCAGACAGCCATCTACTCTATAAGTGTTATAAAATGGGCCTTTGTCTTAAAGAGAATCTTTGGATCATTCACAATTTCCTAAAGAAGCCTAAGCCCTTACTCCTCCCTTTTCCCCCTTTTATTAAATTGTCCATTTCCAGAATCTAAGATATGTGTACTGACAAGCTAACTAATTCTAAGAGTTCTCTACTCAACTGTATACCATAATCTCGGCAAAGGTCAATTTTTTTCATCCACTTGAGTGTGTGTCATAACCCCATTTGGAGTTTTCTTGGCAAATATACTGGAATAGTTTGCCATTTAGTTCTTGGGCTCATTTTACAGATGAGAAACTGAGGCACAAAGGTTGCTCTATCCACTGTGCCACCTAGTTGCTCTCATTTTTCTATGTGAATAGCTAAGGCAAATTCTTTGGAGCAATTATCTAATCTCTCTTAAGAGTACTTTGCAATGGTCTGAGTCTTGATGGCCCAAGAAGGAAAAAGGAATAAAGCTGCCACATTTTCCTATTAAAAACTTCATGATGCGGATCATAGAGTCAAATAGGAGAGAAGTAGTAAATCAAGAGGCATGCCCAAGAAGTAGCCCTGATAAGTTGCAGTGAAGAAGACTGGGAGAACAGAAACCTTGGTTCAAGGTAGAAGGGGAAGGAACTGTTTTAGAGGAGTGGCAACACCACACAAAGATGGCAGTTTTAGGAGTATATCAGATGCCCATGAGGAGCAATGCAGGTCACAATGTCATTCAGGCTTAATGTTATATAGAGTTTTAAAACAAATTTTTGACATGGAATTCTCAAAAGACTACTTTTTTTGCTATGATTCAAAGTAATTGGATATTTGGATTGGGGAAATAGTATATTTTCTGAATTACCTACTAAGGAATGGGGAATGAGAAGCTGGAAATTTTGCTGTGCTACAGCCTAAAAGTGACTCAGAGGAGGAAGATCAGGCCTCTGAATCCTGGGTCCTGGGTCACTTAACCTTAGCTTAGATGCATACCAAGATCCAAAAAAATTGTATCAAGTATCAGGAACTTGATATAAGCCCAGAAATAGGAACAGAAATGGAGCAATGTGGTCGATGATACTGGACTCTGGGGCCAGGAGACATGTCGGTTTAGTTGTGTTTTGCTGAGTTTATACAGGGGGGAAAGACCTAATACACTAGTCTTAGACTCCTCACTTTTCTCCCTGATGTGTCTTTCCCAGGAGAGGTCTGATTTCCCCCTTTTTGTTTTAGATCAGATGTCTCCAAGATAAATGTGATAACCATTGTACTAATCTTTGTGTTTCATTACTCAAATGTAACAGAGAAAAGGATATGAAGAAGAATACCTGAGATTTCACAACTCCTATATATGTGTATGTGGATACACATATATAATTATATATATATATATATTATAGTTATTACTATATAACAATTAGCTCCAAAATAGTTGGTAGTTTTTATATTATTTTAAAGTTAACTATTATATAGTTATATCTATCACATATAGCTAATATATGATAGTATTATACTATATAATATAAATTGCATATATACTATATATAATAGTTATAATTATATATAAATTATATGTATAGTTATAACTATATAATAGCTAACTATAAAATAGTTTATAGTTATTTTATCATTAACTATTATAAAGTTATAACTAAAATTTATATATAGTTGTATTTATATAGTATATAAATATCGATATATGATATAATGTGATATGTGATATAACATAATATAATATAATATAATATATATTAGGGTAGTTAGGTGATACAGTGACCTGAAGCCAGGAGACCCTGAGTTCAACTCCAATCTTAGTCATTTACTAGCTGTGTGACTTTGGGCAAGACACTTAATCTCTGTTTGTCTCAGTTTCTCAAGTATAAAATGAGGACCTTGGAGAAGAAAATGGCAAACTACTTCAGTATTTTTGCCAAGAAAACCCCATTAAATGGGATCACAAAGAGTCAGACACAACTAACAGTTAATATTAGATTAATAGATAATTATATGTGATATCTATTATCTGTTTTTTTTTGTCTGTGTGTGTGTATGTGTGTGTGTGAGTGAGTGTGGGAGAGAAAGATAGAGACAAAGAGAAGGGGGGGGGGAGAGAGAGAGAGAGAGAGAGAGAGAGAGAGAGAGAGAGAGCGAGCTTGATGGAAGGCAATTTTCTTGGTTAGGAGCCTGAGCTGAACAAAAGAGAATTATTGATTCATTTTCTGTAGCTTCTCAGAACAGGGAGAGGAAAAACATTTGTGGACCTGGATTATCCTTTGCGATGAATTAGCAATTTTAGTTGCAGCAGGAAGACTGTGTCTAGAATGAGAAGTCAGGCCACAGGCATTTACTTTTCCTATTGACTACCCATAGAATTTGAAAGGAAAACTTTTTGTACTTCTATCCCTAGAAGCTAGCAGAATCTGATACACAGTGAATGTTGATTGATTTAGTGATATATTGAAGGGCAGAGCTGATGGACAGATTAGAATTAAGATCCCACCTGAGAGGACTTGAAGTGGGGATGGGAAAGAATGATGCTGTCCACAGGCGGATGAGGGCTTGTGGGAATTGTACTTCTTTCTTGCCATTTGTTTTTCTAGAGGTATCTGATCAGGAGTGGAATTGTTTGGTCAAAGCCCATGAGTACTCTCAAAATTTCAAAATGACTTCAAGAACAATTGTACCAGGGGCAGCTAGGTGATGCAGTGGATAGAGCACTTGGAGTCAGGAAGACCTGAGTTCAAATCGGCCTCAGACATTTAATAATTACCTAGCTGTGCGGCCTTGGCCAAACCACTGAACCTCATTGCTTTGCAAAAGCCTAAACAAGCCAAAATAAAAGGACAATTGCACCAGTTCATAGCTTTACTAACTGAAAATTATTCTTGTACCTGACTCCCTCCATCTCTACCAGTTAGTTATTCCTATTTGTTATCATCTTCACTAATTTGATGATCTTTATCTGGATTTTAGTCTGTTTGAAGATATTGAAGATAGATATTGTGTCCCTCCTAAATATTCTCTTTTCCAGGCTAACCATCCCCAGTTTCTTCAAATAGAGGCCTTCCATTTTGGTGTCATTAACTCAAGGTCCTCTCCCATTCTCATGACCATCTCTCTGTTTTCCCTTTGGGTGACTGGAAATCTCAATTATTTCAAGGTGGTGTTGATCTATTGTTGCCATGCTATTTTAAGATCATTCTCAGATAATCCTGTGGGGATATTCTGTCTCCACAGCCAGACTGACAACTTTAGAAGGATGGCTGCTGATGTCTTCTACCTCATTTAATAATTACATTTTCCAATTCTGAAGTGGTTTTCATAGAACTTCCATCTGATGACCTTGTGAAGTAAACTGTGTAAGTGTTATTATTTGCGTTTCTCAAATTAGGAAACAGGTTCAGAGAGAGGAAGTGACTTGTGCAGTGTCACAACATCAATTATACCTATGTAATGCCATATATAGTAGGTGTGCATACAAAACATAAATATATAAACATATATAACATGGTTATCTATAGGACACTTACATATTCCATAGAAATAGAAAGAGACTTGCCATGTCACTCTAAGAACTGATTGATTCACTCATGACTGATTTAGATTCATTCTTTAATTCAACCAATATTAGAGACAGTCATGCATTTATCTTTGTATTTTCCCTAGTTTTTTTTTTCATTTCTGGTGTCTCATTTACAGCAAGCAGTTAATGAATGTTTATTGAGTTGAATTTTGCTCTCCATTTGTTGTGAGTCATACAAACTTTGATGCCTATTGGAGATGGGGTATGATGAAAAGCCACTTGAAACTGGTAAAGAATCAACTTTGCCTCCCCCCACCCCATCCCATCCCCCTTCCACTATCACTTAAATATCCCTTTGCCCATCCTAAGCAAGTTTCTCAATTCAGGTTTTCCCTCTTTTCTTTATACATCTCTACCTGTCAGCTCTGGTTTAAACCTAAATCCAAGATATGGCTTAGATTCACACCTGCTAGGACAGTATCAGTCTTTTTTAATGTGATGTAAAGCTATCTGAAGCACTGAAATAGAGAAAAAGGACATTAGTCACACCCCAGTAAAGGAAACATAATTCCACTCTCAATTTCAATCACAACCAGATACTTACACTTTGTAAGAAAAGAGATTTTTCAGAGCTAGAACAAAGTCTTCATTCTTTAACCTTGTTAAATTTATACCAAAAAGTATTTCTATTTTGGAAGGAGAGCAGAGCTTAGGGTCAGCAGAATTCAAACCTATCTCTGTCCCTTAACAGTTAGGTGAATATGAATGCATCATTTCTCCTTTATGAATCCAAGTTTCCTTCAAATATGGAAAACACAGTTTTTAGAGATACAAGGAACCCTAAGAGATCAGTTAAACACTGATGTTTTACAGATGAGGAAATGAAGATCTAAAGTGCCTAAGTAATGTCACCAATATTGGTCAGTTGATAGATAACTGTCTCTAAAAAATACTTGAAGCTTAAAAAATAACAATAAAATGTCAAGAATATCAAGGGAGTTAAAAAAATGACAAAGAAATAGATGAAATAATATATGCATGGTCACATAACTAGTGTCTGAAATAGAATTTGAGCTTTTTGTTTGTTTTTTTTAAACAAATCTATTTATTTATTTTTGAATTTTACAAATTTTTCCCAAATCTCACTTCCCTCCCCCACCTCCCACAGAAGGCAGTCTGTTAGCCTTTACATTGTAAAATAGAATTTGAACTCAATTCTTCCTGATGTGAAGTTCAGAGTTTTATCCCTTCTGTGACCTAGCTTTGTCAAACTCTTAATTCTCCTTTTAAGCTATTGTTGGTCCATTTCCCGTTTCCTAACCATTTCAGTCAAATCTTACAGGTCCAGTTTTTGTTGGAAGTTTCCCAGTTTTCTTTTGGCAGCTCAGCCTAGGGTTTTCCTGAAAGAGGATCCTGGGGATCAGGACCTTGGTCTTGTTCTGAGAGAGGAAGGCTGGTATTGTAAACTACAACATCCTGGACTTGGAATCATTGAATCAGGTTTGAATTCCAGCTATACTTTTGGTCAACTTAACTTTTCCTTTCTTGCTGCAGTTTCCTCATTTGCAAAATAAGAAAATGAGGATTAGTCTATCTCCAAGATCCTTAAACCTGTGAAGTTCTAGTTCACATTGACTAATCCAATCATGCAACCCAGAGGGTCTTAGGAAGGGAAAAGGGGACACAAGCCTCCTGCTCACCCAACTGAAGCAGTCTGTTTTGCTGAGCTGGGGCTGGTGCATGCCAAGGAAAATTCTGAGATGATCAGAAGGGCCAGTGAACACAATCCAGGAGTTGGCACTGGGAAGGTGTTTCATTCTTGCCTTATAGCTAACAAGTTGCTACTTGAGCCCCTCCAGGGTAGGATCAGGTCTTAAATGGGACAAGGGACATGTAGTGTCATCTGGTAATCCCTGATATCCTTAAATGGACATGATCTTGATTCATGGACTGTCTCTTGCACAACATATACACATAGAACTTCCAAAGGGACAGAACTATTTAATCATCATCATCATCACAGTTAAACAAAATGCGAGTTTGCCTAAATTTTCTCTCTTGACAAGTCCATTTTAATTGCTCCAAGGCCTGCCCCTGCCATAGGAAATTTTGTTCCAGCATCTCATTTTCATTTGTTCTAATAATATTTCTTGTATTTATTAGTATATTGATTGTTGTCCCCCCCATTTTATCATTCTATCCCCTTTTTTGTTGAGGAGTTTGATCCATTCATATTTGTTATAAATCTCAGGTCTGTGTTTTTCTTCATTTAATTCTATTATGTTCAGAGGATCATGCCAAGCAAGATTTAAAATTGGAAGGGACCCTATGAGTCTTCAAGTTCACCCTCCCAATTTGATAGATGAGGAAAAACAGTCTTAGAGAGGTTCTTCTCCAAAGTAGTAAGCTGCAGAGCTAGGTTTTGAATTCAGACACTTTAACTCCAGAGCTCTTTCCATTTTATATATATAAAATACATTTCCATTATATATTTGATTTTCTTCTTTTTTTCTCCTTCTGACTCCTGAATTTTATTTTGCTACTTTCATTTGAACCCCATCACTACACATGGATTCTTTCCTTTCCTTCCCTTTGCCATTGCCCTAGCCCAAAGAATTTGAATTTGCTTTTATTGTTATTTTCTCTCTCTCTCTCTCTTTTGTTCCCTTTTAATCCTTCCCTTCTCCAATTCAGATAAGAATTTGTTTCAGAATAAAGTTGATCCAGCAATACTACTGCTGGTTCTGTATCCTGAAGAGATATGAGAAAGGGTAAAAATCCCACATGTATAAAAATATTCATAACAGCTCTTTTTTGCAGTGGCAAAAGGTTGGAAATTGAGGGGATGCCCATCAACTGGGGAATGGCTGAACAAATTATGGTATATATATATATATATATAATGATGGAACACTATTATTCTATTAGAAATCATGAGGGGGAGGGGCGGCTAGGTGGTACAATGGATAGAGCACCGGCCCTGGAGCCAGGGGTACCTGGGTTCAAATTTGGTCTCAGACACTTAATAATTACCTAGCTGTGTGGCCTTGGGCAAGTCACTTAACCCCATCTGCCTTGCCAAAAAAAAAAAACCCTAAAAAAAAGAAGTCATGAGGGATGGGATTTCAGAAAAGTCTGGAAAGACTTGTATGAATTAATGCTAAATGACATGAACAGAACCAGAACATTTATACACTAACAACAACATGGGGTAATGATCAACCGTGATGGACTTGTTCATTTCAGCAGTACAATAATTAAAGGCAAATTTAAGGGACTTGTGATGGAAAATACTACCCATAAGCAGAGAAGGAATTGTGGAGTTTGAATGAAAATCAAAGCTGATTATTTTCAATTTTTAAAAATTTTCTTATGTATTATGTCATTTTGTTCTCTCTAATGTTTTCTTTCCTCCTTTTGGATCTGATTCTTCTTTCACAATACGTTCAGTATCAATTTATGTTTAGCATGGCTGCAAATGTAAAACCTATATCAGATTGCTTTCTGTCAGGGGGATGGGGGAGGGAAAAATTGTAAAACTCAAATCCTTGAAAAAATGATTGGTAAAAATTACCATTGTATGTACTTGGAAAAACAAACAAAATATTTATATTGAAAGAATAAAGCTTGCCCTCAACCTACTCATTTAATTTGAATGAAATTCCTTTATGGTACCCTTTAGAAGAAGTGTTAATTTTCTTTATCACCTTAATTGCTCATTTCCTCTTTTTTTTTTTGCAAGGCAAATAGGGTTAAGTGGCTTGCCCAAGGCCACACAGCTAGGTAATTATTAAGTGTCTGAGACCGGATTTGAACCCAGGTACTCCTGACTCCAAGGCCGGTGCTTTATCCACTCCACCACCTAGACGCCCCTATTGTTCCTTTCTCTTAAAGGCTACAATGGAATCTAATTTCCCATTATGGGTTTTGTCATTACTCTCTTTATCCTCTCTGATATCTGTCATATAAAACAAGACCAAAATCTGGTTTCTTTCTCCATCCAGCCCATCTTTTCCAAAGAACCTTCTTCTAAGCAGCCTTACTCCCAGAAATATTAATTCATGAAGGATAATACTATGGCTTAGTGCAGGTAGAGGACCAATCCTAACCAATGCCCTTACAATCTTACATTCACTGCCTGTTCATCCTAAGAATTTTTTTTCAGTGTTGTCTCACATCCTAGTTAGGGATTTATATTTCTTCCCTTTCTCTCCCCTTTCCTCTTTGGTCAGAAATAAAGGAAAAGAATCACCTTTCCATCAAAGCTTTCCACTAATGTTGATGATGGGGGGCATGGGTGGTGCTGCCACAAAGATCAGAGTTCTTGGAAGTAAAAAATTCATGATTAGCCCTGGAGGTAGGAAAGCATGGGTTTTTTTTTTTTAATTTCACAATTTGCAAAGTTCACAGATTAAACTTTTTCCAGAAGTGAAAACAAGATACTTGAGAACAGACTGAAAAACAAAAGTCTAGGTAAGAATGCCTGAGGGAAAGAGAGAAAGGAAAACAGTCATAAGAAATGGCTGGGCTAAGACTTGAGTGAATGAATTTGACTTGGAGGAGAATAAGGGATAAACTTTTATAGTTTTGCCCTCTTCCTGTGAAGGGAGGAGTCAAGATTAAAGAGGGCTCCCACTCCCTCTACATGACTGGGGTCAGGTACCCACTTTGAAAAACTGAGAGGCAGGAAGCTGGAGGAGGGATAAAGAGTTGATGAGCTGAGGCTGCTCTTATCTTGGTGAATTTACATTTAACAATAAAGTTAAATTGAACAACCAGAGGGGATTTTCATATGATTAAGGCTTATGGAAGTCCTCAGAAAATATAGACAGGCACAATAGACGTTTTCCTAATAATGAAAAACCAGAAAAATATTTCTCCTTCAGCAATGTAACATCCCAATAGCTAAATGATCATTACTTAATTGACCACAGGGTGAGGAAAATTTCAGTATCGGTAATTTTTTTTTTTGCAAGGCACATGGGGTTAAGTGGCCCAAGGCCACACAGCTAGATAATTATTAAGTGTCTGAGGCCGAATTTGTCCTCCTGACTCCAGGGCTAGTGCTCTATCCACTGCACCACCTAGCTGCCCCTGCATTGGTAATTCTTGAAGAATATCTGTGAAATCACAGAGGGGACATGGACTCCATGGATGGAATCAATAAAGTCTTGAATTCTTGGAGGATTGATCAACTCTAATGGATATTTTTATTGCATTTTCCATTTAGAAGACAACGTATATGATTACCACTTTTGATCCTCACAAAAATTCTGTGAGGGAGGTAGTACAAGTATTATTATTCCCATTTTATAGAAGCACAGATGAAGGCTCAGTGATATATATTAACTTCTTCAAGGTCACAGAACTAGTAATAATAGCTCACATTTCTATGATTTTTTTCAGGAGTCTAAGCTATTTCCTCCATAATAATGCTGTATGGTGAATAGTACAAAGATTAATTTTTCCAACATGGTTTCATATTCCATGAATTATATATGCATAATTATTTTGCATTTGTTGATTAATTCCACATGGGAAATTTGGGTACAGTTTGAATCCTCACCCTTGCAGCCCTGGACTTGAAACTGGCCTATCAAAGAATCCCCTTAGGTCGGTAAGGGACACTTCAGCCAAACAGGGTCAGGCTTGCAGGAAGCAGGGGCTGTTGGCTGACATGGTTCTCCTCTGTCCTCCACTGCAGGGAGAGAAGGGATTTAGTTGAGTTCCTTGTTCAAAAATCTTGGAAACATGATTAAAGCTGCCAGGAGTTTGTCAGTGGGTAGGTACCACATGGCCAGCTCCCTTGACAGTGCAGAAGGTGATGTTGTCAAACTCCTTCACAAAGCCAGCCTTATGCTCCCTGTTACCATCAGACACTAGCCTTGACCAATGGTCCATCTCCACCTTCTGGTTCAAGGATTCACAAACCACTCATCTCCCATCAAGTCACAAGTCATAGCTACATCTCAATTACAGACCAGGATGCAGTATTTTTGAGCATTGAGAAGTATTGCTCATTCATGGTCTGATAGAGGGAGTGATAATCATTATTCACCACATACTTGTACATATTCTTGCATGGGACAGATTATGTTCCTGTGTATGTATGGCCTTTTGCACACAGAGGTTGTTTAGATCGGTGGAGGTGTGAAGATGTTGGTACAGGGGTACAGTGGTACCTCTGTTCCATTTCTCAGCAGTGCCTGGTGGAGTATCCATTTGATTGGCAACTAAGTGAAGAGATTCCCTATTTTTTGTGTTTGCAATGTATCCTTCTCATTCCCTTCTTAACACCCTATAGTCTACCTTCAGATTTCATCATTCAACTAAAACAGCTCTCTTCAAAGTTAACAATGATCTCTTAATTGTCAAAGCTAGTGGCTAGTGACCTTTTCTCAGTTCTCAGTCTTCTTCATCTCTCTGTGGCCTTTGACACTATCCATGACCTTCTTTTCCTGGATAGTCTCTCCTTTCTAGGTTTTTGTAACATTGATTTCTCTCTTGTTTCTCTTCCTATTCACCTGAACACTTCTTCCCAGGCTTCTTTGTTGAAACTTCCTTTAGTTAGATCAGGGCTATCCAACTTTACTTTTAAAAGTTTTTATTGAAACAACAGACAATATATTTTCATTTGCCATTTTAGTGAGAATTCTGCAGTAGCTCGGCTTCATTTGCTAAAGCATTCAGTAAGCCCACAAGAAGCTACATAAAATTGCATTGTGGGCCACATTTTGGACAGTCCTGGTTCAGATCATACCTGTGCTTTTTTGCTAAGTGTTCTCATCTCATCCAGTTTTCATGGATTCAATTATAATCTCTAACAGATAATCTTCAGATAAACTTATAAAATCCTAATCTTTTTCTTTATATCTGAACACAGTAAGCACTTAATAAATGTTTATTGATTGTTGATTGAGTAGATAGAAGGGGAAACCTCAGAATCATTTTAATTTGTATTTATCTTGTTGTTAATGATCTTAAGTATTCTTTCATATAGTTATTACCGATTTGCAATTTTTAAGAAAAGAGTTGCTTGTTATTTCTCTTGACTACACAGATTTATTACAAGAATTTGTTTCGGGGGCTCCTAGGTGGAGTAGTAGATAAAGCACCAGGCCCTGGAGTCTGGAGTACCTGGGTTCAAATCCAGACTGAGATACTTAATAATTACCTAGCTGTGTGGCCTTGGGCAAGCCACTTAACCCCCATTTGCCTTGTAAAAACCTAAAAAAAAAGAATTTGTTTGGTTTTCTTTTTCTTCCCTAGTGGAGGAAATAGGGAAAGAAAATAAATTGAGGAAAAAGAAATATTTGTTCATATCACTTGGAACATCAAGCAAAAAATCAATCAAGAAGCATTTGTTTAGCCTCCATCACATACCAGTCAATAGCCCAAATACTAGGGATTCAAGACAAGTCAACAACAAGCATTTATTAGACTCTTACTATATACCAGGGACTGTGAGGAAGTTCCAGTGATATAAAGACAAAGCTAAAACATTCCCTGCCTTTGGAGGAGAAATCAAATATAATAAATTATAAAAGGATGCAGTAAAGAGTCTCATCCACTATTATTAAAAATATTTGTTCTGTGATGGAAGGCACCTGCAGTTGTCCCTTAATCATTACCTTAACTGTTTTAGATTGAATAGACTTTTAAAAAAATCATAAAAGTGCTTGGTTACCCCATCCCATCCCATTCTTTTCTGCCTGAAAATAGAGATCATTTTATCATTCTGATAAGAGATTCTGTAGGTTACATTACAAATATATCCCCAGACACTCCCTTTTCTTCCTTTTTCATTTCTCCTTCCTCTACCTCACTTTTCCTGGTACTACTTTATCCATGCCAAATTCCCATAGATTGCCATTGGTTGGCTGTGTACTCCCATTGGGTGTGAAAAATTATAAAAACCACATTGAACCCTAAGAAGCTGAAGCAGTATCAAAAAGCAGTTTTCCTAATACTCTGCTTCATCTTTTTCTTTTCAATCTGACTGTTCACATTATTTGACCTCCAGTCAGCAGATTAAGCTACTAGGTGACATTTTCCCAGGCTGAGAAATCCCCCAACACCCTCAAAAAATTTACTTTTTAATGGATGAGATATCATACATATATTAGAATATAGACTGCCCAGAGAAGATGAAAGTTAATCTTAGAGGGAAATCACTAGCTATTAGGGCAATTGAAAAAGACCTTCTTCATCTTATACTTAAAAAAAATCCATCTTATATTTCCAAGAGTACTTATTGCTAGAACTACAAGGACATGGTTCTGATTGATTTGCCTGTATTATGATCATACACCATGAAATCTGAAAACACTTTATATTGTATATTCAAGCTTAGTTGCAGTGCTTTCCTTCCTCCTTTCCTCCCTCTCTCCTTCTTTTCTTTCCTCCCTAGTTCGCTCCTTTCTTTCTTCCTCTTCTTTCTTTCCTTTCCTCCTTTCATTCCTTTCTTCCTTCTCTTCTTCTTTTTTCCTTCCCTTTCCTTCCTTCCTTCCTTCCTTCCTTCCTTCCTTCCTTCCTTCCTTCCTTCCTTCCTTCCTTCCAACATAATGCTCATTGACTCAATTTAAGATCATAGATCTAAAACTGTTATTTTACCTGAATGTTGGATGAAATATTAAGTTATAAGATGAAAAGGTAAGGAGGGACAATATGAGGTTGCAACCAGGTCAAAGGCATCAAGACAGGACATTGAAATTCATATTTTCAAAATAACAAACAAGTTGGTATGGATAGGATATCCATGTGTTGCTTTGGTACCCATGAATCAGTCAACAGATATGTATTAAAGGCTGGGCACTATGGTAGTAAGAATGACTCTTATTCATATACATTTGCATCATTTTCTATATAACTTGGCTATTTGATTCTTATCAGAGAAATCTGATACAAAATCATTTTCCCATTTACATTTTCCTTTCTTGTCATAGCTGCATTGATTTTATTTATGTAAAATAATTTAAATTTCATGTCTTTTGAATTTTTTATTTTATATTTTTGTTACTTTCTCTATTCCTTGTTTGGTGAAGAATTTTCTCTTAATAGTCATAGTTATGAAAGATGTCTCTGGAAAGTAAAAGTATTGCTCTATCTATTTAATATTTAACTGACTTTCATGTCATGTAACTTGCCTAAGGTCTTAGAGCTGAAATTTTAACTTAGGAATCCTGATTCCAAATTTAGTCCTATATAATAATAAAGGCATGCAATGGTTTGTACAACATCTTATTGGAAAACAAAAGGATATGCCATATTTTTTCTATATTCCTTGTAGATAAGATCATATAAAAGGTTCGGATGTGCATATAAGGAAGGAGGGTTAAGGTAAATAGGACGATATTTTCCCCTTGCCCCAACCATATAATTTCTTCATCTGTAAAATGAGAGATTTGAACTGGGTAAACTCAAACTGAGGTCCTTCCCTGTTCTATGTCTGCTTTCAGCTTCAACCTTCTCTGTTACAAGGTACCTTAATGTGCTACTGGAATTTTTATCTTCATTCTAGGTAGGCACACACAGACACTCACATTATTTACATATACTTGATTTTCTGGTATTCTGAGCACGAAGTGGAGAAGTGGGAGGTTGATATGGAGTGTTTTGTTCTACCTATGGCCTCTCCAACTCTCCCTGGAATTCAGAGTAGAGCTCAAAGATTATGGCTATTCTCTTCCTTCTGGTCTTTGGAATGTTAAACATTAAGTCCAGGGTCCTTTCTCAGGCTGTGTATAGACTCACTGGCATCATGAGGCACCTAAAGGTGGGGCTTGGCCTGCTCACAGCACTGGTTCTTATTCCTCAAGTACAGCTCCAACATTGTCCTAGCTCCTGACCCAATTGCCATCACCTATCAAACATGGCTTTCCTTTAAGACCTCCAGTGGTTCCCTGCTCTCTGACTTCTTTCCCTGCACCCTCTCAGACATATATCTTGGCTTTACTGATGAGATCTCTATCTAGTATTATTACCTCATAGCGAGGTTTTGTTTTATTTTCAAACTTATTGAAATCATGCTTTATATGTTTTTTTAAAAGGCTAGAAGTGTGGTGGGGGGAGGAGGGAAGAGCAGAAAACATTGTAGTCTTCTTCTCATGAGTTATCAATCAGTCAACAAGAATTTATTAAGTTCGCACTTTCTGCCAATTATTACCACTGCTGAAGGGCAGAAACACAATTCTTGCCCCCTCAGAACTCACACTCTCTTGGGAGAGATGACATGTAAAGGACTAGATACATCTAAAATAATCTACTGTAAATGAAAAGTAATCTCAGAGGGGAAGGTGCTAGCAGCTACAGAAATGAGGGAGGGGTTCCTGCATAAAGTGAGATTAGAGCTAAATCTCAAAGGTGTAGGATGAGGTCAAAACTATTTTAGACTAGATACCTTAATGTTTTTGCTGTTACTGTTCAGTTGTAACCCCTTTGGAGTTTTCTTGGCAAAGATACTGGAGTGGTTTGCTGCTTCCTTCTGCAACTCAATGTACAAATGAGGAAACTAAGGCAAATAAGGTAAAGTGTCTTGCCCAGGATCACATAGCAAGAAAATGTCTGAGGCTGCATTTGAACTCAGGTTTTCCTGACTCCAGGCCAGGTGCTCTATCAATTTCACCATTTAGCTGCCCTAGATGCCTTAATTAGATGAACACACATCTCTATCCTCTTAGGCCAAGGATTCTTAACCTTTTGTGTGTCTTAGGTCCCTTTGGAAGTCTGATGAAGTCTAGGGACCTCTTCTCAGAATAAGGTCTTTAAAATACATGCAATAAAATACATAGGATTATGAAGGAAACTCATTATATTAAAATAGTTATCAAAACAAAAAAAAATGATCAGAGATCCTAGATTAACAATTTAGACTAAGTATTAAAAGGCACAAAAGTGCTAAAAAGCGAGGATACTGGAATGACTTTGCATGAGAATAGTATTCAGACCAAAAAGCAACTATAAGATATCAATTGAATTAAGAAGAGTTTGATTTCCAGAAATGGGACAAGCATGGCTCTCTAGCACTCCCCCAAGGAGGAACCATCTTATAAAGAAAAAGAAAGACCTCCACTCTAGTTTTCCCTTCCCTACTACCCCTTCCACTCTTTTCACTGGAGGAAGATCTTGTAATTTTTGAAAAGTTTGAATGATTGGGACTTCCTATTTTCCATTCAATGTTTTAGCATCACATCTCCCACTCTGGAACAATAGTTTATGATATCAAAGTTTGCATTGGAAGATGAGAACAGGCTAGACTTGAGTTCCTTCAATTTGATCAGCAAAGAAACTATATTGTACCTAGAAGGCAGGTTTTGAGCAATTGAAATAATAGGATTTCTAATAACCAGGAGCTATGGGATATCCTTTGGCATAAGGGCTCTCTATTCACACGAGCCCACTTTCCCCTGGACTCTGTATATATTTGTGGAATATTTTACCAGTTCTTTCTATTGTACCATCTTCATGAATATGTCACCATAAAATAGTATCATTTATAACAAAAATCTGTAATAATTTATCCAAAGCTTTCTTGGTAGATGCAATGATGTGGTATGTTTTTCTGATTACCTCCTTGTAGATAAGACCATGCAAAAGGAGTGTGCTGATTTTGAGTCTACAAGGAAGGAGAATGAAAGGAAATAGAGGAACACTTCCCCACCCCTACTCAATTTCTTCATCTGTAAAATGGGAGAATTAAACAAGATAAACTCAAAAGTCCTTTGTAGCTCTAACATTCTGTTCTAAGGTTCTTCCTTGTTCTAATTTTGCTAAAAAAATCTTCTTGAGATTGGATGAATTGATTCTAAACTTTGGAGGAAACAAACTGGTTGGGGGTGGGGTCAAACCAATGACATGAGATAATAATCCCTGACCCTCCCCCCCAATATCTTTATTCCATTTTTAAATTTAGTATTACATGTAAAAACAATTTTCAACATTCATTTTTAAAATTCAATTCCAAATTCTCTCCCTCATTGAGAAAGCAAGAAATTTGATATGCTGTGTAGTCATACAAAGCATATTTCCATATTAGTCATATTGTAAAAGAAAAAAGACCAAAATAAAAGCCCAAGAAAAATAACGAATTCCTATTCTTTATTCCTATTCCTTTGTATGTATTTAGACTCATAAGTTATTTCTCTGGGAATGGATAGTATTTTTCATCATAAATCCTTCAGAGTTGTCCTGGATCTTTGTATTACTGAGCATAGCTACATTTCATAGTTGCTCATCTTACAATGTTGCTGTCCCTGTGTACAATGTTCTCAGGAGGATCTTTAAACCCTCAAGGGGGAGATCTAGTCCATGTCAGCTGTGGGAGTGAGAGTTGGGATGAAGATAATTCAGAATTTATATGGGTTACCAAGAAAGGCAAGAGAACTAAGCTGCAGAGGTGAGGGGCTGAGCAGTCCACATGGACAGCCTGTGAAAAGACCTGTGGCAAAGGAGAGGTGTGTGGTGTGTTGAGGGGAGAGGAATAGTAATAATAATAGCTAACACTGATATAGTATTTTACAATTATCTCATTTGATTCTCTCCCTCCTTTTTTTGTAATTTTATTTTTGCAAGGCAATGGGGTTATTTAGTGACTTGCCCAAGGTCACACAGGTAATTATTAAGTGTGAGGTCAAATTTGAACTCAGGTCCTCTTGACTCCAGGTGTTCTATCCACTGTACCACCTAGTTGCCCCTCTCATTTGATTCTCATAACAACCCTTGGAAGCAGGTTCTATTCATTTTTACAGATGAAGGAAATCATTGATTAAAAAAAAGACCTATATTCACCAAATATTTATAGCAGTCCTTTTCATGGTAGGAAAGAAAAAACTGGGAAGAAAGTAGATGCCCATTGATTGGGAAAATGAAGAAAAAAGTTAAGAGTCCATGAATGAAATGGAATATCACTGTGCTGAAATAAGAATGTTATGAATATAGAGAAGTATGACAATATCTGTATGAACTGATGCAGAGTGAAGTAAACAGAACCAAGAAAACAGTATACATAACAACTTATATCAATGTAAATGAAGCAATAAAAAATAAATGCTGCAAAATTGCAAAGAATAAGTAAGCATGGTCCCAAAGATAAGATATTCCAAGACACCTTCTCCAAACCTGTGCAAAAGTGGAAGGCTTATTGGCTTTGGAATATTGTATTTATTTCCAGATTATATATGGAGAAATGAGAGAGGATAAGGAGTTGAAGATGATACATAAGTTTTGAACCTGGAGGATTAGGAAGATGGGGTGCCTTTGACACTAAAAGGGAATTCGGGAAATCTATTTGATGATATCAAATAGGCAGTTGGAGAGGAGAGACTGGAAGTAAGCAGAGAGATTAAAGCAGACTAGGTAGACAGAATTCTTTGATTATGTGACCTGGTGTCACCTGGTTGAGGACCCAGCAAAGGAGACTGAATAATCAGATAGGAAAACTAAAAGCAGGTGTTATCCTGGAAATCTAGAGAAAAGAAAATATCAAGGTTGATTGAGATGATATTTGTTCTTTCTTCCTGAAGAAGACCATCATATTAGGGAGGTGATGCCATGACATCCAAGTGAGAGTTGATTTAAATGAAGGAGGTGCAAAGTCACCAGCCTCAATTTCTCCTTCATAAATCAGAACAAATTGGAGATACTAAATGCAATGGGAGACCTTGGTCTTTTAAAACTAAATTTTTCCCAGGTCTTAGTTTGATTGAGTCAATGCCCATCTGGTGATTAAGATTAGGTAAGAGAGAGATGAGGAAAAGAGGCCAAGAATAACAATCCCCCCTCCCCCCAAAAAAAATCAGTCTGGGAAGGTTTCTCAGTAATTAAGGCAGTTAAAAAAGAAGCCAAAAACCTCTTTTGCATAGTCCAAAAGAAGGAAAAGAAGGTGACCAACCATATCAAAGACTGCAGTTCATGAAAAAAAGAGAAATTTGAAAAAGGTCATTGGAGTTGCCAAAAAGAGATCATTGTTAACTTTGGAAAAAACAGTTTCAGAGAAATGATGAAGTCAGAAACTGGATTGAAGATAGTTAAGAAGAGAGTAAGAGATGAGGAGGCTCCTATGGTAGATGGCCTTCTCAAGATGTTAAATCAAAATGGGCAGAAGAGATTCTGGATGACAGTTATTGGGGGATGGAAGGATCAAGTGAGGATTTTTGGAGGATGGGGGAGCCAGGGGCATGTTTTGGACAGTAGGGAATGTGCTAGTAGCTAGGAGAGAAAAAAAAAATAGTGTGTAAGACAGAGGGGAAATCTGTTGAAGGAGAAAAATAGAATGGCCTCCTATCTGATCTTTTACCTTTCTTCTTAAGTTTGATCTTCAGCCTCCTCTGGGAAGAGGAAGGTGCTTTCTTCTCATCTTTTTTTTTTTAAGTTGTTTTTTTTTGTTTTTTTTTTTGCGAGGCAATGGGGTTAAGTGGCTTGCCCAAGGCCACACAGCTAGGTAATTATTAAGTGTCTAAGGCCACATTTGAACTTAGGTACTCCTGACTCCAGGGCCATTGCTCTATCCACTGCACCACCTAGCTGCCCCTTGGTGCTTCCTTCTCAATGATGAAATACTCATACTTGGTCATATGTACTCTTTGCAGGGATTCTGAATCCCTGTAGGTCATCATCTAAATCCCATTCTCTACCCCCTACCATCTATTTCCCTTATTCTCATCCTTCGCAGCTTTCCCATCCCACAAAGTCTCAATCAAATATTATCTACCCTTTCTTCTGTTTTTTTCTGAAATAAAATTGTCTTCTTTTCCTCTCTCACTCTTTCCATCTTCTCGGATTCACCCAAGCCTCTCTGGATATAATTTCCAGTAATGGTTATACTTTCACTCATTTCTCTCAGTTCAACTGCTACTTACAGGCTCTCCATCACTAAGTAACTTCTCTTCCTTTAAGGTTCATGCAATCCATATCTACCATTACAATCAAAATTCTGATAGTTAATTGTCTACATATCTCTAGAATGTTCCTCTTCCATCCTCTGAGTTCCAAATCTCTCCTCAAACCTCCCAAGGTTCCCCACCCCCAATCCTCTCAAGTAAGAACCTTGCCTTCTATTTTATAGGAAAACTGAAGTCAATCTCCATGAGCTGCCTCTTCTCTCTTTTTCATCTCAGCACTCAGATGCTTTCTACCACCAGCAGTTTCTCCTTCATTCCTGCTTGACAAGAAAAGGTACCAAGGAAAGAAATGAAAATCAGTTCACCTTTATTTAGCAACAAAGCTCATTATAAAAGCATACACAATAAATAAATAAATGATATTTAAGGGTAAATGAATTTGGTAGGCAATAATGAAACAGGGTAGGGAGGAGACATGAAAAGGGAATAAATTAACCAGTTGCAAAGGCAATAAGGAAATGACAAAATTCTGTCCTGGCATCTCACTGTATAACCAAATGAGGTTCCTGCTGTTCATGATTATATTTAGTATAGGGTAACAGGGCATTTCCCTTGCAATCATCTAGCTACTGGTACTGACTGTACTCTAACTCCTTCTCCCTCCTTGGACTTACAGGAACTCGTGTAGAGTAAAATAAGCAGAGCCAAGAAAATAATATAGACAATGGCAATAACAATGTCAATAGAGACAGCCAGACACCACAAGACAATCAAAAGTGAATGTTGCAAAATTACAATGACCAAGCATGACTCCAAAGCTCAGAGGTTTGAAATGGCAATCCCTGACCCATGTCTTTGTAGAGATGGGCAGTCCCCTGATGTGGCAAACTGCATTTGTTTTGAGGTGGTGGTTTTGCTTTTTTGGAAGTATAGATTGGTTTTACTGATTTTCCTTTACTTTAAAAATATAATTTTATATGAAATGACACTCATGAAGTGATTCAATTCATTGAGCATTTATTAAGAACCTGCTACGTGTCAGCTCTGTACTAATCACTGGAGGGGAAGGAATTTTGATGATGTAAAACACAAAATATATCAATAAAAATTTTTAATATGTTTTTGACCCCCCAAATGTATTTTTCATTAGAGAGACAGACAGACAGAAAGACAGATAGACAGAGACAGACAGACACAGAGACAGAAAAAGAAACAGAAATGGAAAGGGGAACGCATTAAGGAGGAAGGTGCATGCAAATTGAACAAGAAAGAAATAGTCAAGATTTAAGACGAAGCCTATCACTGAATATATAGGGAAGTGACACTGACAAGATCCGGAATGGATAGAAGCTGTTTCTGTTGCTAAGAAAACAATAAGAAATGTCTTGACTCTCCTGGTCCTTGTAGCTCCCTAACTTCTGAACTCTCCTGGGTAGAGCACTGAGTCTTACTACCCAAGCCTTGTTTCTTACAAGTCTAGTTTTGCTGTTTTATCATTTGTTTTTATTTTATTTTAACTAAATTTTATTTTTTAAAATCAATAAGCATTTATTTTATCTCCCTCTCACTTTTTCTCCTCCCTATTATGGGGGGTGGGGAGGGAAGGGGAAAGACTGATAGCAAATATACATAATCAAGTAAAATAAATTCTCACATTATTGTCTAATAATCACCATTTATTTGAAAAAAATGGATGTCTTTAAGATATTAGAGGCATTCAATGAAGTACCAACTTGTGGGGGTCCCTGAAAGATTAAATATGGTCAGGAGGAAGGAGGACTATGGTTGGTGAGGTATAAAGGGAGCATAATAGATAATTTTTATTACTACTGAGAGGTTTCCTGGCACAAAATTTGGCACAATTGATGATTTACATTTTTATAGCATCCCCAAATCAAAATAATCACAAAATTTGACATAATCGATGATTTACATTTTCATAGCATCCCCAAAATAAATTTTCATGGCATCCTAAAATTCAAGAGAATGTAGATGTAAGACCTAATGAAGCTGAGGCATTCCTTTGGGGAATGTAAAATGGAACCTTTAATGAAAGAGGCCTTCCAAGCATTCCTGATGAGAAGTAGAGAAATGAGAACAGTGTGATAAAGAACCAAATAAGGTTAAACTTCTTACTTTCAATTATAGGAAGATAAAAACAAGTCCCCTCTGAACCTTATTATTATCATCATGAAGGTTTATAAAGAGAATTCATTTAGGCAAAGCTTGAGAGTGGTTCTGTTATGTCTTGATGATCTTAAGGGAAAAAAATGTACAAAGAAGGGAAGAGAAAAATACACTAAGGAATGGACAGGAAAGTTGAGGAAATCATCTTATACAATCAAAGTACACAAATAAAGTTTTACACAAACAAGGAGGGAGTGGGTGAGAGCAACTGATACTTGAATTGCACTATGAACTGATCAAACAAATGAAGAACACAGACACAAAGTTGTATGGTAATTAATTGTTCCACCTACAATAAATGTGACCAAGACAGAACTCTGAACCAATTTATTGAATCCTTTATTAAACCCTTTTTTAAAAGAGTCCATGATTCCCTCTCATGAAATAAACCTCAGATCTACCTCACGATTTGAAGTGTCCTCTCCTTCCAGAGTCCTACATTTATTGGAGTTGATATCTCAAACACAGAATAATTTCATTGGTTGGCATATGATGCATAGTCTAAAACAGGCAAAACAATATGTCAGGGACAGGTAGGTGGTACAGTGGATAGAGCACCAACCCTGGGGTCAGGAGGACCTGAGTTCAAATCCAGTGTCAGATACTTAATAATTACCAAGCTATGTGACCTTGGGTAAGTCACTTAATCCCAATACCTAGCAAAAAACAAAAAACAAATACAAATACAAAAAACCTCAGTATCTCAGCAGGGTCATGAGTTGGCCAAGGCAGGACTATTTACACTGACTAGGTGGTCACAAAATTAATGGGCTACTTCTTAGGTTAGAACAGAAGGAAACGTCACAGGCTATACATACTGATTAGGTGGTCACAAGATGGTAACTTGCTTATGTTGGACAAGAGAGAATGTTCTAGTGGTACAAAAATAAATTGGAGGACTTTCCATGCAATTTAGTCACCTCCACCACACTGGGCTTTGTCACGCAGACAAGGAAAAACAATGGTGGAGGCTTCCTATGATTAAGCAAGTGAACTTACAATCCACATTTCACAGTTCTGGGACAATATAAAGAACTTAGAATCTTATAGATTGATCGATACGGATTAGAATTTGAGTAGGGGTCTCCACTCATTAAATCAGCTTTCTTAATTGGGTACAGAAATACATTTTACTTATCCTAAAAATAGGAAGGAATGAGGAGAAGGAATTAGAGGGAGGACTGACTGAGGGGGTGGTTAGTTCTAAATAAAACAAATACTAAGGATGTACAAAAATATTTATCAGCTTTTTTGAGGTGGCAAAGAATGGGAATCTGAAGGGGTGTCCATAAATTGAGTAATGGATGAGCAAATTATGGTAAATACATGTGATGGAATACTATTGTGCCGAAGTCTTATCAACATAATAGCTAATAATAATTATTCTAGAGGATTAATGAAGCAATATACCACCTATTTTCTGATAGAGAAGTGGTCATAGAATGCAAAATGAGACTAGTTTGGGGGGAGAAGGAGAAATGATCAATGTGGACATTTATTTTGATTGACTATACATATTTGTAATGGGTTTTGTTTTTCTTGTGTTCTAATTTGGGATAAGCCATTGGGATAAGAGGGTGAAAAGACTGATGAAAATTATAAAAAAAATTAATTTTTTTAAATTTGAAAAAAATGATGAAATTAAGCTAGATATCTCTAAGGTCCCTTCCAACTTTTAAGTCTATGATTCTGTGATCCTAAGTCCACAGCATAAAACATGGTTCATACTTTTCAGTGACTCAGCGGGGGGATGAGCACAACTTAAATAGTTATACTATCCAAGCTGCATAGCAGACTGTCTCCAGTGGTCTTGACTTTTGTCCTGCCCCTGGACTTCAATGACTCTGGGAAGAGAGAGTGAAGCTGAGGATGGCTAGTATCTCTAACTTAAATTCAATTCATGGGCAGGACACAACATGACTCCACAATGTCACTAGCTCTCTTCAGAAAATAAGAACCAACCACAGCAACATTATATACAAGATTTTATGTGCTTTATGATTCTGAGGGCTGGATTTCAATGATTTAGATGATCAGGAAAGGCTTCTTTGAGTTGGAGTTTTAAAAATGGGTTGGAATTCGACAGACAAATGAAGTTGAGGAAGGATTGTGAGCATTGGGAATAGGGTGGTGAAAGGTTAAGATACAGGGAACATCTAGGGGTTAGAGTAGTACAGTTTGCTGGAAAGCAAAGTGTATGGGAAGAATTTGTATAAGAGAAAAGAAATAGGGTAACCTGCACCTTTCCAGTTTCTATTTCTATTTATAGATATGGTTTAATAACTAAGCCATGCAGAGTCAAAACAAGCTGTATATATATATATATATATATATCTATGGGCAGCTAGGTGGCACAGTGGATAGAGCACCAGCCCTGGAGTCAGGAGTACCTGAGTTCAAATCCAGCCTCAGACACTTAATAATTACCTAGCTGTGTGGCCTTGGGCAAACCACTTAACCCCATTGCCTTGCAAAAACCTAAAAAATAAATAAATAAATAAAAGAGCAAGGGTAAAGCAAAGATAATCTTATCACTAAGACTATTTAGCATAGTGCTAGACATGCTAGCTATAGCAATAAGACAATAAAAAGAAATTAGAGAAATAAACATAAGCAAAGAGAAAATAAAATATTGATTTTTGCAGATATGATGCTATATTTAGAGAACCATACCATCAACTAAAAATTAATTGAAATAATTAAAACTTTAACAAAGTTGCAAGATTTGAGTTGTCTTTATAAACATCAACATTCCCATATATATAAAACCATCAAAACACAGAAGGAATAATTAGAAAGAGAAACTCTATTCAAAATAATTATAGAAGAAATTAGATACTTAGTAACATATCTAAGATAGCTAGGTGGCACAATGGATACAGTCCTGGGCATCAAGTCAGAAAGATCTGAATTCAAATCTGAACTTGGATACTTACTAGCTATTTGACTCTAGGCGAATCACTTAACCCTGCTTGCTTCAGTTTCCTCATCTATAAAATTAGTTGGAGAAGGAAATGACAAATTTAGAATGTCTTTGCCAAGAAATCCCCAAATGAGCTCACAAAGATTTGGACATGGACTGAAATGACTGAATAGCAATAACTAGACAGAGCTAAATATTGAAGCAACAGTAATTGCTCATGGGTGGATAGAGAAATATAATAAAAATGACAATACTTCCTAAATCAATTTACTTTTTCAGTATTGTAACAATATGATTCTCAAAAGGTTTTTAAAATCCTAGAAAAATAATAATGAAATTCATATCATATGGAGGAATATGGGAAAATTTCCAGAGTAATAATGAAAAAAAAGGGGAAAAAAGAGTCAATCAATACCAGATCTCAAACTCTACTATAAATATGTCATCATTAAAAATTATTTGATATTTATCCAAAGAAAAAAGAAGAGAGGGAGAGAGGGAGAGAGAGAGAGCAGTTGAGGAGTGGAAAAGATTAAGTGTACAACATACCGAAGCAAATAAACCCACATATGTGGCATTTGATAAACCTGAAGAACTCGATTACTAGTGAAGGACTCACTCTGAAAATAACTGCTAGGAAAACTGGATGGCAAATTTTAGAGAAATATTTTATTTTATTTTAAAATTATTTTATCCTAGCTACATGCAAAAGCAAATTTCATCATTTACTTCCAAAACCTTGAGTTTCAAATTCTCTCCCTTTCTCCCACTCCCCTCCTGTATTGAGAAAGCAAGTTATTTGGTGTAGGTTAAAAATGTGTAGCCATGAAACACATCACTACAATAGTCATGTTGCAAAAGTAGACATAATTTCCTCCCCCGCCCAAAGAAAGAGAAACCTCAAGTTAAATAAAGTGAGGGGAAAAAAGTGTGCTTCAGTCTGTACTCAGACTCAAAAGCTTTCTTTATCATAAGTCCATCAGAGAAATTGATTCAATATTTTTTCCCACAGTTGCTATTGCTAGCTGTATTTCCCTCTATCCTATTCCCCCCCCACCCACTCTATTCTCTCTCCTTTCACCTAGTCCCTCCTCAGAAGTGTTTATTGAGTATCCTCTCTCATGAAATTCCCTCTTTTCTATCACTTACACCCCCCTCCACTCCCCCTGTTCCCTTTCTCCTATCCCTTTCCTCTCCTATTTTCCTTTAGGGTAAGATAGAATTCTATACCCAATTGAGTGTTTGTTATTTCCTCTCTGAGCCACTTCTGATGAAGTACAGTTTCACTCACCCCCCCCACCTTCCCCTCCATTGCTAAAGCTTTTCATTGCCTCTTTTATGTAAAATAACTTACCTCATTCTACCTCTCCTTGACTTTTCTCCAAGCACATTCCTTTCTTGTCCTTTAGCTCCATCTTTTTTTAAAATATATTGTATCTTTAAATTCAACTCCCTCCTGTGCCTTGTCCATATATGTTCCTTCTAACTGCCCTAATAAATGAGAAGCTCATATGAGTTATCAATATCATCTTCAGAAGCAGGATACAAACAGTTCGACATCATTACATCATTAAATTCCTCATAATTTTCCCTTCTTGTCCACTCTCTCTGTGCTTCACCTGAGTACTGGACTTGAAGATTATACTTTCTGTTCAGTTCTGGTCATTTCATCAGGAAAATTTTAAAGTCCCCTATTTCATTGAATGTACATCTTTTCCCCTGAATGAGCATATTTAGTTTTGCTGGATAGTTAATTCTTGGTTGTAATCCAAGTTCTTTTGCCTTCCAGAATATCATATTCCAAGGTCTGTGAGCCTTTAATGTAAAAGCTGCTAAATCTTGTGTTATTCCGACTGTAGCTCCACAATATTTGACTTCTTTATTTCTGGTTGCTTGTAATATTTTCTCCTTGACATGGGAGTTCTGAAATTTGGATATAATATTCCTGACAGTTTTCATTTTGGGATCTCTTTCAGGAGGTGTTCAGTGGATTCTCTCAATTTCTCTTTTACCTTCTGCTCCTAGAATATTCAGGGGGGGGAATTTTCCTGGAGAATTTCTTGAAAAATGAAGTCTAGGGTGTTTTTATGGACATGAATTTCAGGCAGTCCAATAATTTTTAAGTCATCTCTTCTAGATCTATTTTCCAGGTCAGTTGTATTTCCAATGAGATATTTCACATTTTCTTCTAGTTCTTATTCTTTTGGTTTTGTTTTACTGTTTCCTGATTTCTCACAAAGTCATTAGCTTCCTTTAATTCTATTCTACATTTTAAGGAATTATTTTCTTCAGAGAGCTTTTGTGTCTCCTTTTTCATTTGACTAATTTTGCTTTTTAAAACATTCTTCTCCTCATTGACTTTTTGGACTGCTTTTTCCATTGTTTTTTTTTTAGGTTTTCTTTTTTTTTTTTGCAAGGCAAATGGGGTTAAGTGGCTTGCCCAAGGCCACACAGCTAGGTAATTATTAAGTGTCTGAGACTGGATTTGAACCCAGGTACTCCTGACTCCAAGGCCAGTGCTTTATCCACTACACCACTTAGCCACCCCTCATTGGTTTTTAAGATGCTATTTTCTTCAGTATTTTTTTGTAATTCCTTCACCAAACTGCTGACTTGATTTTCATGATTTTCTTGCATGGCTCTCATTTCTTTTCCCAATTTTTCTTCTACCTCCCTTACTTGATTTTCAAAATCTTTTTTTGAGTTCTTTCAAAACCTGAAACCAATTCATTTTTTTCCTGGGAGACAGAAATTTTATCCTTAATATCTTCTGGGTGTGAATTTTGATGCTCCATAGGACCAAAGTAATTATCTATGGTTGGATATTTTTTTCTTCTGTTGTTTACTCATTTCCCCAACCTATAACTCGATTTTAGCTATTTGTTAAGGTAAGGTTCTGCTTCCAGGATTGAGGATGCACTGTCCCAAGCTTTTGAGGGTTTTTGCAATTGTTTTCAGGCATACTCCCTGGGACCTCAATTCCTTTAAGGTCTTATGGGAAGCTATCACTGCTCTTTTGCCCTGTGCTCTGGTCTGTGGATGACCACAAACACTCCTTTCTTCCCTGTTCAAGGGCAGAGTCCTTGTTCTGCTATTGCAGTAAAGCTCCTTTTCCTGGGACTGGAGTCCCAGACTGCAACTTGGATCTGAATATGGGCAAAGCAACAGAGTCCTGCCTCAGGGATAGTGGAGAGATCTTTCTGATTTCATCTGACCCCTTTACTGATCCCTTACCATTCATGGGCTGAGCACTCCGGAAGCTGTCGGGTGATTCCCTGCTGAGAGGTTCCCCAGATCTGCTCCTGGGCCCCTGGAGCTGAGGCCTGTACTGGATTGGGCTCTGGGCTCACTCTGGTACAGCAGAGTTTTCCTGCTGAGCTTCCCAATTGTCCTTGGCAATCCTTGGACTCAGAAGTCTGGAAACTGTCCCCACTGCCACAGACCCAGGCATTCTTAGGGACCCAGATGTCCTACAGTTTTGATGGCTATAGCTGGTTTGCTACTACTTGTTCCTGGCTGCTCTGTGGGGAGGGGAGGGGAGGGGAGCCAGTGGGAATCCCTGCCTTTACTCCATCATCTTGGCTCTACCTCCCCATATTGACCAAGATAAACTCTAGGTATTAATAAATAAAAAGATCATATCCAAATAAAAGACTATATCATTAAATTAAAGAAGTGATGAACCAATTACCTTTCAGAGCTATGGATAAGAAAATAGTTCATGACTAAAATTACTGGTGTTGTGGCAAGAGCATTGGATCTGTCACCAGAAGTGCCAGGAAACTGAATCACATTCATTTAAATTGTCTTAGTGTTGGAGTTCACCCCCCCAATATTGGGGTTTTGTGTAGGATGAATGAAAAAGAATGCAAAAGACATGTGTTCTCTGTCAGGTGGGTAGGCATTTTATTGGGCACTGTGATGGCACGGTGGGCTGAGAATTGGGAGATAACTCTAGCAAAGAAAGATCTGACATATTCTCATTTATGTAGGGAGAGAAAAGAAATGACCTCAGATAAATAATTAAAACTGTTTGATAGGTCTAGATGTCAGAAGTTGGTGTCACCAAAGGACAGAGGAGACAGAACTTATAACTAAATTACAAACATGCTGGTTAAGGATAGCTTTTAGATGTCAAAGAAGACCCTAGGTGTTGATAATAAGTGATTAAGTCTCTAGGCAGAGCAGAACCCAATCCACACATAAAGAGAAAAAGGGCAAGGATGGCCTCAAGCAGATCAAGACTAGTGGGCACTGATAAGGTCAACCAGAAGACAAAAGGCCTTGGGCAAAAACAGAGGTAGGGACTGCAGAGTCAGTAATTAAGTCATATGGGCAGCTAGGTGGCATAGTGGATAGAGTACTGGCCTTGGATTTAGTAGAATAGGAGTTTAAATCCAGTCTTAGACACTTTCTACTTATTAGCTGTGTGACTTTGGGCAAGTCACTTAACCCTGATTGCCCCACGTCTAGAGTCATCTCCAGTTGTACAGATTCATATCTGGCTCCTGGACTCAGATGGCTCTGGAAGAAAAAGTGAGGCTGGTGATTTAGCACAGCATCCCACTCACTGAAATTCCATTTACTAGCTTGTCATGGTATCACCTCCCTGAAGTCGTGGTCTTCTTTGAAAATGAAGGATGGGGTGGCTAGGTGGCACAGTGGATAGAGCACCAGCCCTGGAGTCAGGAGTACCTGAGTTCAAATCTGGCCTCAGACACTAAATAATTACCTAGTTGTGTGGTCTTGGGCAAGCCACTTAACCCCATTGCCTTGCAAAAAAAAAAGCCCAACTAAAACCTAAAAATAGAAAATGAAGGACAAACATTATTAATTAATTCATAGCTACAATGCCCCATTCTAGCAAGGAACCAGTAAGGATACTCAGAGCAGACTTAAATATTGGGGAGGGAGCTCATTAACTGACACTCCCCATCATTAGGAAAATTCTGAAGATCACCAGGTAGGAAAAGATACCAAAAACTGAAGTACTTACTTGAACTAAACTTCCAAGAATTCAAATGTTATTACAGAGAGTGCAACTCTGATGGGCTGGCCAAGTTGTTGGAATACCAGACATACCCCTGTCACACAGGATAAGCACTTGTGGAGGTAGGGGTATGTGTGTGTGTTGGGGTGGGGGGGAATAGAAGAACCTATAAAAGGACACTCTCAAGATTTCTCTTAAGAACTTTGGAATTAATTGTCCAACATAGGAGATATTGGCACAGGACAACTCAGCATGGTGTGATTTCATCAAAGAGAGTTCTGTGCTCCATAATCAAGGCAGAATGGAAGCAACTCAAAGGAAAGGTGAGATGTGTAAGTTTAGAGAATTTAGGTGTTCATATGGCTTATTTGTTGTTGGTCTGATCAGCCAAAGTCAGGACTCTAACTTGTCTCTAACCTAGTCAGTCATGTCATTTGTTCTTCTTTGACAATGAAAGATAAGAATTAACCATCATATATCAGATATTACAATAAGTGCTTTTTACAAATATGATCTCATTGGATCCTTAAAACCTCTCTTTGTGCTAAGAATTATTTTTATCCTCAATTTATGGTTGAGGAAACTGAGGCAAACCAAAGTTAAGCAACTTGGTCAGGGCCACATAACTAATAAGTGTCTGAGACAGGTTTAAAAACTCAGATCTTTCTTTGGTTATATGGTACAGTGGATAGAGTGCTGGGCCTAGAGTCAGGAAGAGTTCAAATCTGGTTTCAGACATTAGCTGTGTGACCCTGGACAAGTAACTTAACCCTGATTGCTTTAGTTCCTTCATCTGCAAAATGAACTGGGAAAGGAAATGGCAAAGATCATCCCATAAAACTGAACAGCAACCACTGCACAAAATTAATACAGAAGGTTACAAAAGAAAGCATGATTACTGAAATACAGTTATAAGAATATTTTTAAAGAAGTTTCTTATAGACTTCAAGTGAAGAATACCTAGACTAGATGATCTCTAACATCTGTTTCAATTTTAAATCCCTAGTCTTATTATACTTTCACAAATTCCCTACTCCGATTCCTTCCTGTGGCACTGAGATGACTTTACCTCCTGATTCCAGGCTCTGGCAGGTCCTTGTCCAAGAACTAGTTTAGTTAAGTTCAGAGAAATTCATCTTTATCACCAGAATGAAAATTTCAAAGACCACCTACTAAGTTGGAAATGGTTGTGGTTTTTTCCTCTTCACTGAGAGTCCCCACACTATTGAAATAATAGATTTTTAGAGAGTTGGCACATAATAATAAATGGGAGAGGATTTAAACTATTCCCCTTACCACCCCCAGTTCAGTTGATATAATTATACTCACAAGGTGTCATTGGATAAACAAGGTTTTAACACTTTATAATCCTTTTATAAAATGTAATCATCTCTCTTAATGAATCAGTTTGAGTCATCTTATAGTTATACTTCTCCAGGTGTTTAAAAGACAGAGCTGCTGGTGCTGCTATCAATTCAAAGAAGTCTGTCCCTTAAAGAATTGCTCTTTGAGGAAGAGGAAGATTTCTCTTTTTTTGTTCTCTTCCTTGTAGCTCTAGAAGCACCCAAACTGGGGCTTATGAAATGTTGCACTAGGCTCTCATACCCAAATGTATCCTACAACCTGGATACTGAGAAAGAAAACAGAAAGATAAATAAAATCTGTTCCTGAGAAGCTGACAATTTTACAATTTAATAGTGGTTTAAGATATGAATTAGAATGTAATAGGTGATAAGGAGGGAGTCAAATACAGAAGTATAAGATGTTAGAAGGGTGAGAACATATTCAGTTCTGCTATTGTTGTTTGTCCTTTGTTCATGAAAAGAACCATGACATCAGGGAAGTGATGTCATGAGATGCAAGTGAATTGTATTTAAGTGAGGGAGGGTTGTACAAAGTCACCAGCTTCACTTTCTTCTCCAGAGCTAATTAGTTCCAGGGTCAGATATATTTCTGGACAACTGGAGATGGCCTTGGATGCAGTAGGAGACCCTGGTCTTTTTAAACTAGGGTTTTTAACAGGTCTCAGCTTGACTAAGGCACCACCCATTCAGTGATAAAGAGTAGGTAAGACATGGGGCAGAGAATGATCCTTTTTACCTACTCAAAAAAAAAAATCAAAAACCTAAACAACTGATGGGTATGTTGACTCTAAGCCAATTCTCATTATTGTTTTTCCTTCATTCTGGAAGATCATTACATCAGGAAGGTGATGCCATGATAAGGAATTCTGCCAACTTATGCATTAATGTACCTGTTTCTCACAGCACCTCCAATATTTGTCATTTGTGATTTTCTTTTTTTTCATCAATTTTGTCAGTTTGACAAGTATGTGACCTCTAGATCCTGAATTGCTTTAATTTACATTTTTCTAATTGTTAAAGATTTGAAGCATTTTTTTTATATAGCTAGATAACTAGTTGGAATTAGGAAGATTTGAATTCAAATCCAGCCTCAGACACTTTCTAACTGAATGATACTAGGCAAGTCACCCTGTTTGCTTCAGTTTTTTCATCTGTAAAATGAACTGGAGAAGGAAATAGCAAACCACTCCAGTATCTTTGCCAAGAAAACCTCAAATGAGATCACAAAAATGAAAGAACAACACAGCAAATTAATAGTTTGACTTTTTTCCCTTGAGAAATACTTGTTCAAATCTTTTGACCAATAGGGTCAGCTAGGTGGCGCAGTGGATAGAGCACTGGCCCTGGAGTCAGAGATACCTGAGTTCAAATCCTAGCCTCAGACACTTAATAATTACCTAGCTGTGTGGCCTTGGGCAAATCACTTAACCCCATTTGCCTTGCAAAAAAAATCTTTTGACCATTTATCAATTGATGAGTGGCTCTTATTCTAATAAATTTTCATCAGTTGTAGTAGAGGAAATATTGGACAGAGAAATATGTTCTATAATTAATCTGTTCTGAACTAGTCTTACATTTAACACTGACCTCTATCCCAATGCTCAAGACTGTAGCTCCTACCTCCATTCCATTGTCCAAGCTATCTAGATGAGGTCAATGAACTTTAGTAAAAGTACCTTACCTTTCCCTGGCAAGGACTCTGGTAAATCCCTGTTTCCAGGCACAAGACAAGTCCCTATCAATAAAACAATGGATCCCTGCCCTAACCTGAAAGGATTAAGTCTTTGAACTAAGTTCAAGTCTTTAATTATTCCTCTTTGCCCTTTGAATTAAATCCCTCAACTAAATATCCCTAATCATCTCATCTTTCTGTCCCTTTAAAAGCTCTCTCTCTCCTCTGTAGAATTTTGGTCTTTCTTTGGGAAGCCAGCCTGCCCCTTGTGATTATGATCTCTCTAACCCCTATAAACCCATCCTTACTGTCTATACCCAGATGGTGGCTCCTACTCCAGCTAATCCCATATTCTCTTTCTCTCTCCCCAGCCTCTGCTAGCCATTAAATAAACTTTATTTTGTCCCTAAATTCTTCTAAGTCAATAGTCAATCATTTAAGTGAATTCTTTTATGCCAGCTGGAACCCCTGAAGCCTTTAGCTGGCTACATTTCCCGTTTATATGAATGCTTTCATGTTTGCTGGAACCCCTGAAGCCTTTAGCAAGCCACAATTTCCCAGCAACAAGTTCATTGTATATCTTAAAAACAAGACACTTAGAAGAGAAATTTGCTGGCAAGATTTTTTTTTCCAGTTAACTTTCTTCCCTTTTAATTTTAACCTCATTGGGATTTGATTGTGCAAAAACTCTTAAATTTTATATAACAAAATTTGTCCATTCCTCTTTGTCTCCTGTTTAGTAATAAATTCTCTGTAGACAAATCCAAAATGTAATTTATTTCTTGTACCTCTGACTTGTTTATGACATCACCTTTTATGTCTGTCATATATCCATTTGGAGCTTATAGTGGGATATTGTACGAAGTGTTGTTTGAAACCTAATTTTTTGCCAGACTGCTTTCTAATTTTCCCAGAAGTTTACTCAGCCTGGTATCTGGGTTTATCAAACCTAGGTGATTGTATTTATTTACTTGCTATATGTTTTATGCCTAAAATCATTATGGTTTTAGCAAATCATTATGATGATGATTGCTTTGTGGTGGGGTTGGAGATTTAGTATTTCTAGGCCCCTTCCCACTCTTTTCTTGATTTCTCTTAACTTTTGGTTCCTATAGATGAATTTTATTTTATTATTTTCCTAACTCCATAAAGCAATAGTAAGAGTTGCTTGATGTGAAAGGGAAGACCCAGTCTCTCTACAGCCAGGGAAAGGTTTTCCCCATGAGTGAAATCAGAGCTTTAAATAAATCTTTGTGGTCAGAACTTGGGAGCTACTTCCATCTCTGTTGACTTTTGTTAGGCCTGAATGTTGACAGTGGAAAAAAAAGGATTCACTTTGAAGTCAGAGAATCAAGGTTAACTCTTGACCTCACTTCATACTGGGTTGCTTTTTGGTCAATTAATTTCCCTTTTTAGGTCATTTTTTTCCTCCTTCCTTCTTCCCACTCAGCCTCTTGGTCTTGTCTTGATGAAAGAATCAAGGGGCCAATGGGGATCAAAAAATTCAGAGTTCTTTAGGAACCAGGAACTATTGGGCTGGTAACCTCCACAATTCTTTTCTCTACCCCAACCCCTCCCATTTCCTTTATTCTCATATCCTGTTGTATTGAGTGGTGTAGGGGAATGGGGGAGGGGTCTTGACTGGCTGCCCTTCTGGCAAGATTCCCATAGGTCGGTCCTGGGCTAGTTAGGTTAGTAGCAGTGTATCCTTTATTGAAGAATACCTCTTCCTTCTCATGGGGAAGGTCTAAAAACTAATTTAGCAAATCATGCTTTATCTGATAGGGCCATAAGCTAGCAATTTTGGGTCCAAGGACAAGTTTCAAAGATATCTCTTGGAGTCCACTTTTAAATTGAATGGAAGAGAGGGGTTGAGGGATAGGAAACCCCAGAACTCTAGACTGAAGACATGGGTGAGGCCATGGTAGGAAAAACAAAACTTGAATAGGGTTCTGCTGCCTGGGGAAGGAAGTATCTTCTGGTAGCTTCCAATATGAATAAATTATACCTGTTAATTAAGTGGTTCAATTAATATATAAGTGATATTTGGCCTTCATTCTCAAGGAAGACTATGGCATCAGGGAGGCGATGCCATGACAAGCTAGTAAATTGGATTTAACTGAAGGAGGACTGGTCTAAGTCACCAGCCTCACTTTGTTCTGCAGAGCTATCTGGGTTCAGTGGCCAGATATGAATCAGGACAACTGGAGATGACCCTGGGTATGAGGTGATAGGTATCTATTCACCCCCTATCATGTGTCCCCTAGAAAATACATAGGTTAAAAAATCCTTGCATCTTCAATAGTTCATATTCTAAAACAGACACACAGAAGTATAAACAAAATAAATATCAGGTAATTTGGTGGCAGGGAGCCATCTCAGCCTTTGGCAATGATCAGGTGTTCAAGGTAGACTAAAAAGAATCTAAAATATAATATCTCTGTGAAGTATTTTGCAAACTTTAACTGCTTTGTAAATGATAGGTATTATGTACAGGGTTTTTCAGTAGGTCAGAACCCACCACGATCTTCCAGTTCTTTCTTTTGTCCCGAAGCAGCCTAGGAGTCCTCTGTTCAATTGAGGCAGGTGGAACCTAACACATGTGCATGATCATTATTGTTACTATTACTATAGTTTTAGTTATTCATTAATTTCAAAGAAGATACTCCAAGCTGGAGTTTGTGTCTGGCCTGGCTGTCTCCTTCATTTCAGTTTGGTATTTCTTCACAAAGAAGGAGCTATGAATAGCTATGAAGGCTTTTTCAGTCTATCCCTAATCAACTCCTGGGTGACCAAGGCCTCTGGGTGAGAAGTGGCAGCTGGATGCAACTCTGGCTGGTGAAGCCATGGTTGAGGTTCCTTCCACATGACTCCTCCTTTTTTGTTTGGTGTCCCCCTCCTCCCTCCCCTGGAAACTAGCTTCAGACTGATAACTGCCTTGGAAAAGCCAGATTCCACTTCCTACAGTCCTTGACCTTCTCCCTGTTGCCTGACTCCCTCCCCAGAGCTGGGAGATAGGCAGAAACATGCTTCCCTCCCGGGGCTGAAGCAAGGAGAATGGGCCTTGGCCATGCTCTGAGCAACTAGCTGGACAAAATGGAAATATTGTTCTCCTGGACAATGGGGTTTTAGAGGGAGGACTGTCCAATGCATTTTAAAAATAACTTCCTTTAATAGGCAGCTAAAGCTTTGTGAATTCTGGAGGGAATGCCTGGGAGGTAGGAGGAGTCTCAGTACTGGGGTTTGTGAGAGCTAGGAGCTCTTGGGTGGGAGCTGATGCTTGGTCTGATCTTGGAGATGGAGGCTAGTGAAAAATGGGACTATTATTGGGGAATTAGAGCTGGGATTAGCACTGGATTTGGTGTTGAGGATAGTAATGGGAATGAGGCTGGGACTGGGGCTGGCATTGCCTTTAGAGATAGGAGGAAGGCTGAAGCTAGAATTAAAAATGGAGTGGAGTTCCTGAGAACTGATTTAGATTGGAGGTGACAATTGGGTATAGGATTGAGAAAGTTTTATTTTTTTTTTTTTTATTTTTAGGTTTTTGCAAGGCAATGGGGTTAAATGGCTTGCCCAGGGCCACACAACTAGGTAATTATTAAGTGTCTGAGAACGGATTTGAACCCAGGTACTCCTGACTCCAGGGCCGGTGCTTTATCCACTGCGCCACCTAGCCACCAGATTGAGAAAGTTTTAATACTTGTCCATTTTTGAAGATCGTGACATCAGGGAGGTGCTACCATGGCAAGCACATGAATTGGATTTGAGTGAGGGGACCATGCTAAATCACCAGCCTCACTTTCTCCTCCAGAGTGATCTGAGTCCTTTGGCCAGATATGAATTAGGAATACTGGAGATAGCCCTGGATTTGGGGCCATCAGGGTTAAGTGACTTGCCCAAGATCACATAGCTAGTACAAGTGTCAGAGGCTGGATTTGAACTCTCAACTTTTTGATTCCAGAGTCATCTGCTCCATCATAAGGCCTATGTTAAATTGAGGTAACTTCCTACCCATCTCTTATATGTGTCTTAGTCCTCACTGACATTGTGTGTATGTCTTTGATTTATAAGGAAAATATTATTTATTTTTCTTGTCGTTTTATTAAATGTCTTCTCTTTAAACTAATTTTGTCCCCTCTCCTGTCATTTAGTAACTTCTGAATCTTCATGACCCCATTTGGGATTTTCTTGTTCTGAAGTGATTTACCATTTACAGATAAGGAATCTGATGCAAACAGGGCTAAATGACTTCTCCAGGGTCACAGAACTTGTAAGTATCTGAGGCCAGCTTTGAACTCATGACGATGAGTCTTACAGGGTCTAAGTCCAGTGGTCTGTCCACCTTGCCACCTACTGTTCTTTCAATAGCTAGTAAAAAAGTCAATATGACTCATGAGTTATAGTCCTAATGTGACTGAAGGCTTCTCCAGGTTTACTGACCTTTACTGGAGAGTTCCAAGTGGGAAAAGCAATGGTCCCAGGTAATACTATTAAATCAGTTAGTTCCAGTTTACCCTTTCTAGGAAACATACACTTGTACATTATTTCCTTCACCTAAAGTCAGACTTTTCTTAGGCCTTCCTAAGATATTCCTGGGGCTGTTGACATTGAGTTGAGTATCCCCATTATCTGAGAAATCTGCCTTCAGAGGAGGCTTCCTAGATATTAGGGGTTGTTGACATTAGAATAGGTATCTCCTACAAGACTTCTTTAGAGATTTTTAAGAAAAGAGGAAACTTTGATCAGTTTTGCAGGCTCTGTAGTCTGTACTCCATTTGAAAGGTTTTTCACATCTGTACTATATTATCTCAATTTGCAATGGATATTCTATTATGTCACTCTCAGGTCAAGTTTGAACCATTGGGTTTCTCATAAAGAGACTTTGCATTAGATTAAGTCTCTAGCAGTTTCTTCAGCTCTGGGCCATCCAGACGGGGCCATCTGGAAACTCCTCTCTTCTGAAGAAACACTTCAGTATTCAATTCCTCATTCAAGAGCCCCTTTGGGCTTAGCCTAGCTTCGTGTGTGTGTGTGTGTGTGTGTGTGTGTGTGTGTGTGTGTGTTTTAGGTTTTTGCAAGGCAAATGGGGTTAAGTGGCTTGCCCAAGGCCACATGGCTAGGTGTCTGAGACCGGATTTGAACCCAGGTACTCCTGCCAGTGCTTTATCCACTATGCCACCTAGCTACCCCTAGCCTAGCTTCTTGATGACTTCTTGTCTTGGATCTAGAGATTCTATTTAGATAAGCTGTTTTCATCTCCCCTGGAGACTCGAGTCCTCTGTTTGTGTGTGTGTGTGTGTGTGTATGTACACACCTCCTTCCAGTTCTGGTTCCTGTCCACAGTTCTATTCATTGGTCCTTGATCTCCTTGGTCCAGATTGCTTGGCTTCCACCAGAAGCTGTTACAATAGTCTAGGTGTGAGATGATGAGGGTCCTCATCAGAATAGGGGGAGTGTCAGAGAGAGAAGGGGGTATATCTGAGAGGTGCTTCAAAGGCAAAATTGACAGAACTTGGCAACAGTTTGGAAATGAGGGTGGGGGGTGAAAGAGGTGTAGGTATCCAAAATGAAGCCTAGGTTTTGAGCCTGAGGGACTGGAAGGATGGTGTTATCTTCTACAGTAACAGGGAAGAGAGGATGGGTGGAGGGTTTAGGGGGGAAAGATAATGAGTTCTGTCTTAGATATAATGAGTGTAAGAAGTCTACCGGAAATACAGTTCAAGTTGTCTAAAAGGTAATTAGAAATATGTGATTGGAGGTCAGCTGAGAGTTTCCTGCAGGAGAGGAGAGGTAGATTTGAGAATCATCAGCATTGAGATATTGATTATATCCATGAAAGTTGATGAGATCACCAAGTGAAATAGCATAGAGGGAGAAGAGAAGAGGCCCCAGGATAGAACCCTGAGGGACACTTACTGTTAAATAAAGGGCAGAATTTGGTAGAGGAGGAGTGGTCAGATTTGTTGTTGCTGTTCCCTGTCTGACTCTTCCTATACCTATTGGTTTTCCTGGGAAAGATACTAGAGCAGTTTTGCCATTTCCTTCTAGCTCATTTTACAGAAGAGAAAACTGAGGCAAACAGGGTAGAGTGACTTTGCCCAGCTAGTAAGCTAGAAAGTGATCAACAGTATCAAAGTCTATAGAGAGTCAAGGATAAGGAGAGAGAAAAGGCCAGATGACCAGGGTTTAATATATAGCTTTACCACTTCTTGGATCATCTTATGCAAGTCTTTTCCTTTCTCTGGGCTTTTTTTTCCCACTTCTCTACAAAATGTCCACACAGGGCTTGATGATCTCTAAGGTCCTTTTCATTCTGGTTCCTATAAGTAATTCCTAAGGAGGAGGTGGGAGGGTGGTTATGGGGGAAGTTGGTGGTCCTGAGTGTTCAATAGAGAAGAAAGGCATTGCAATCCTGAGTTTTTGACAAAAAAGGAAGAGGGCTATCACAAGGGTATTGAGTAAAAGGCTGGCCATGGCTAGGGCAGCTAGGTTAGACCCTGGAGCTGGGAGAACTTGAGTTCAAATTTGATCTCAGACATTCACTAGCTCTGTGACCCTGGGCAAGTCACTTTACCCTGTCTGCCTCCAAAAAAAAAAAGGCCTGGCCTTGGGAGTCAGGAAGATTTGGGTTCAAGTCCCACCTGTGACAGATTCTAGGAGGAGAAAGGGAAACAGGATGAAGTCCATGTAGTTAGCAGATATTATTCCTCCTGGAGGCATTCTGCCCTCTCCAGTCCCTCACCTCGCCATTTCCCTGGAATTCCTTTCCCCCTTTTCTCTACCCAAATTCTCCCTGACCCTGTCAAGAGACCATTTTGTCAAATCTTCCCATTTTAAGATGAGGAAACTGAGGTCCAGAGAGGAATAATAACCCAAGTTTGCCTAGAGAGTAAGTATCAGAGGTGGGAATGAAATTCAAAGACTCAGCCCCCAAAGACAATATTCTTTCCACCTTAACCCAAAGCGCCCTTCTCCTATATCATGAAACCTTTCTTGGCTCCTCTGTAGTTTAATGAGTTTAACTTCTTAGGCTCGTGTTGCTTCATGTATTTCCTGTTAGGGATTTTTTCTCCCTCACTAATCCAGAAACTCTGGGTTGGTGGGAACTCTGTCATTTTCTTTATTACAAAAGGACTGGTACCCAATAAACATTTCAGTGACTGCTGAGGTGACACAATAGTGTCATTTCCTAATATCTCCTCCCCAAGAACTAATTTCTTCCTTTATAATATAACTGGGTTGGACAAATCTTTTTTTCAAAAATAGTTTGATGCCTATTTTTCAATATAATTTAAAAAATTTTAATTAATTAACAAATAATTAATATAATTCTAGATTCTTCTATTTAAAGACATTCTTTGAACAAGGTGCCTTTTTATAGACTTCACCAGAGTGACCAAGGGGACCAGGATACAGACAAGGTTAAAGACTCCTGCTCTGATATTCCATCTCTATATTTCAGTAGTCAAGGAATCATTTTCTATTGATAAGTTGGAACTCAAAATTTTTCAAAAATGAATGTTGAAAGGTGGCTAGGTGGCACAGTGGATAAAGCACCAGCCCTGGAGTCAGGAGTACCTGGGTTCAAATCCAGTCTCAGACACTTAATAATTACCTAGCTGTGTGGCCTTGGGCAAGCCACTTAACCCCATTTGCCTTGCAAAAAAGCTAAAAAAAAAAATGAATGTTGAAAACTATCTTTACATGTAATTGGAAAAAAAAATTAATGAGAAAAAAAAAGAAACAGTATAATGTTCTAAGCCCATTTCCAGCTCTCCTTTCAATACCAGTCAGCATTGTGAAAAAAGTTAGTGCCGTCATGGTTTCCTTGAGGACCAGAGTTTCCAGGGAGGGAGGGTACATCTTGCACATGAGCAGTATTGGGTTTAGTTCTAGATACCACAGTTCAGGACAAGAAGAAGTTGGAGAGCCCCTAGAGAAAAGTAGCCAGCATGAAGACTGGTTGAAACAAATGAGCATGTTTAATCTCTAGACTCTCCCAGACCCATGAGGGACCAAAGAACCTATAGTCCAGAGCCAGGTACCAGTTTTTTCCTTTGTTAAATTAGGTTAGATTGGATCAAGGTTTCTTAAAAGGGGTCCATGACCTGAAATTCGAACAAATGAACAATCATGTGCTAAGCACCTACTATGTGCCAGATACTTGACTAAGCATTGGAAATACAAAGAAAAGAGAGATGATATACTAGTTGTGTTAAGAGATCTGAAAGACTGTCACATGGAAGAGGTGTCAGACATGCTCTGACTGGCCACAGAGGGCCAAACCAGGAGAAATGGGGAGAATTTTGACTAGATAGGGAAAACTCCAGAGTTGTACCAAATTGTAATGACTCTTTAAGATGTTTTGATTTTCGTCTCCTTGGACCTGTTCTAGAAGAGGTTTAGATGATTGCTTGTCAGCTACGTCATGATGGGGATTATTTTTGGGTTGAACTCTAGATGACTCCTGAGATTCCCTTCAATTGTCAAATTCTGTGATTTTAACACTTATTTCCTAGTATTACAGGTCTTAAGGTCATTTCCAACCCTAATATTTCATGTTCTCAGGCCCCTTCCAGCTCTGACATTCCATGTTCTAAATCCCCTCCCAGTTCTGACTGGGGCCACCCAGCTCTGCCATTCTTGGTTTAAATACCCTTTTCAATTCTGCAAATCTCTCAAAACTCTAATATGCTGGGACTTCAATATTATAATTTCTCAGAATTAGTACCTCTCACCATAGATAATTCCATTTTCCATAAACAGCCCTGATTGATTTTGATTCCATCAAATGCCAAGTACTCTCCAGGATAAACTGGTCATTTGATTGACTCAGTTGATAGTCTAAACCTTTTCCACTCCGTTGGTGACATTTCTAAGGGCCTTTAACCACATCATTCAAATGCCAGACTTAATATTTTTGGGAAAACTCACACAAGAGATGGAGGTCAAAAGAAGTTATACAAGGACATTCTCCATGTCTCTCTGGAGAACTTTGGAATTTATTGCTTGTGACAAGGGAGATACTGGCAAAGGACCTCCCGGTATGTTGAGTCCATATCAAGGAAGGTGCTGTGCTCTATGAGTAAAGTAGAATTACAATAAGTCAAAAGAAATGTGAGATGAACAAATTTAGAACCATTCTACTCCAAATATTCAAGTGGACCCTGACACAGTATTATCATCTGAGTTCTCTTCAAATACAAAATACAATGATTACCCAACTGACATTCTGTGTTCTAAGTCCTTTCTAAGCACTGATATTCTATATTCTTGTAAAGTTTCTCTCTTTTTCCCATCCTACTCAATACTTTCTCCACTCTCTCCTTGATTCTCTCCTCTCTGATGAGAAGCCTGGGTGGGTCAAGAAAACATCTTTATGGAGGGCTCAGAACTATGGGACTATATATGTAAGTGATTTAAACTCTGCCTCAGTTTCCCTAGTTGTGGCCATGGTCTGTCCACATTTGCAATATTTTTCCATTCTGTCCTCTTCTCTCCTCTGACTTTGCCCACACTCTAATTCAGGCCCTTATCACCTCACACCTGCTGGAGTGAGGAGAGGGGAGACTGTGGGTCTGCCTCAGGTCTCTCCCCAGTTCAATCAGTCCAGCAGTGACTGACCAGGACTCTCCCAGACCCATGAGGGACCAAAGAACCTATAGTTCAGAGCCAGGTGCCAGTTTTCTCCTTTGTTAAATTAGATTAGATTGGATCAAAGTTTCTTAAAAGGGTCCTTGAATGGATTACAGGCAGTTCATGAACTGAAATGTGAACAAATCAATAATCATGTGCTAAGCACCTACTATGTGCCAGATACTTGACATTGGAAATACAACGAAAAGCAAAAAAAAATAGACCACTCCCTTCCATTAGGGAGTTTATATTGGAAAGTGGAAATAACATGCAAATAAAAATGACATCTTTATTTTCATTAATCTAAAACTAAAATTTAGTATTTCTTTTAATTATTGAAAAGTACTATTTGGTGAAGTCCTTTTTATTCATTAAAATTTAATTAATATTCTGTGAAGTCCTTTTATTCATAAAATGTTAACATTATTAATAATTTGATGAATTACCCAGCAACTGTCTCTCAAACTTTAAATGTTACAATAGGTTTCACAAAATAATAGTTAACAATTATGCAGTTTTTACTATATGTTAGAAACTTACATAGATCTATACACTTTACAATAATCTTGTTAGAGCTTCACAATAACCCCGGGAGGCTGGATTTGAACTCAGCTTTTCCTGATTCCAGACCTGGTAGACCATCAACTGAACTAAGTGGTGTCTAAAGATCCTTCCAGCTCTAAAGATCACTTTAAGGTCTTTCCCAGCTTACATCCTCTATTCTAAGGCCCCTCCCAGTTCTGACATTTTGAGATTAAAAAAAAAATCTTTGCTGTTTTGGAAAAAGAATTAAACTGGGAACAACACGTTCTATTTTTGACCTATTAGGGGTCTTCACTAGAAACAGGATGCCTGAGTCTGGCTATATATCAATTCAACTTTGTTCCTTCCTATCATTCAACAGTGAATCCTCAACTTGGGTTTGAGAATTTCTATTTATCACTAATCGATCAACAAATATTTATTAAATGCCAACTGTATGCAAGGAAGGCACTAGGCTAGTATGGAAGACAGTACAAACTAGTGCAGGTTTGCTAAAAAGATTTCCACTCCCAAATGACACTAGAGATCAAATTCTACCTCTAAACTTAATAGTTGTGTCATTTTAAGCAAATCACTTGACCTTTCTGTGCTTCATTGTCTTCATCTGCAAAATGGGGAAAATAAGAAGGGCGGGCTGTGAGGATAAAATAACATGCTTTTCAAAGGATAAAGGAAGCTAAGTGATGAGGTGGCTAGAGCTCCCCACTGCCCCCCAGAGCCTACCTATCTTGAACCCATCCACCCCAGTCAGGAAGATCAAAGTTCAAATCTGACCTCATACTCCTACTAGCTGTGTGACCTTGTGCAAGTCACTTAACCCTGTTTGCCTCGGTTTCATCATCTGTAAAAATGAACTGGAGAAGTAAATGGCAGACTATTCCAGTATCTTTTACCCAGTCAGGACTGAATAATGACAAAATTATTAACCCCTCTAGAGTTCTGTTTCTATCTGTTTCATCTCATAATTCCTGTACTAATTACTAACTTTATGACTTTGGGTAATTCACTTCTGTCTCGAACAGTTTCTGGGGTTTTTAAATAAGGACTAAAATTCTATTCTTCTCTAGCCTATAGTCCTAGGCAGCCCAAACGTTCTGTGATTTACACTCTCACTCTGGGCAACCTCACGTAGGAGATTTTGGAGTCAGGAAAATTTGGATTTGAGTCTTACCTAGGTCGTCTGATCACTTGACATGGGGGGGGGTCATTTGACCTTCCTGGGTCTCAGTTTCCCTATCTGTAAAATCAGAGGATGACACCCAAGCACCTTTGACGGGCTCTAGAGCTATGATTCCCATTTCTTGGTGCCCAGAAGAAGAGCCTTAGCTTTGGGGGAGGGGTCCTGGTTTCCGGGTCCCCTCACTTTCTTCCCTCTGGTCTCCTCCAAAACTTCCCCGAGGCAGGACGGTCTGTCCGATGGAATGAAGGGGGAAGAGAAGAGAGGGAGGAGTGGGGAGGGGAAGGCTCAGGGAAGCTGAGGGGGGAAGGCAGCAGGATCACGGACGGAGGGAGGAAAGGTTGGGGTGTTGTTCATGGGTAGGGAGGGGGCCAGAGTCGGAAACAAGTATGGGGGGGCGGGGGAGAAGGATCATGTGATTCAGGGCTGCAAGGGATCCCAGAGAATCGAGTTGTCTCCATCTCCGAGCTCGACTAGATTCAATGACTCCCACCCCGGGGCTTTCTGAAAGATGGGTGCGGGGGGTGAGGAGGGCACGAGGGGAGGGGGAGTTGGGGCGTGAAACAGGGTCCTGCGAGAGGATGGAGGCTGGGCAGGACCGGGGCCGGGCAGCACCGGGGCCGGCCCGACCGCCGGGCTAGCCCCGCTTCTGGGCGGCAGGGGGCACTCGGAGCCGCGCGGCTCGGACAGCTCCCGGCCTGCCCACCTCCTCCTCCTCCTCCTCCTCCTCCTCCTCCTCCTCCTGGTCCGCGTCTTCGGCCTTTCCCTCCCCCGCCCCCTCCTCCTCTCCCTCCCTCCAGCTGGGGGGCGGGCAGGGGGCGGAGGAGGGGGCGGAGGGGGCGAGTGGTGAGGGGCCCGGCGGCTTTCCCCGGCCCCCGGGCCCGCTGCCTTTAAAAGCTGCGGGGGAGCGCGGCCTGGGGGCAGCCGCTCTTGCCTGCAGCCCAGCGCCCGGGGGACCCGCCGCTCGGAACCCAGGACAACCCGGCCCCCGGCCCCCCGCGCCCCCGGCCCCCCGCGCCCCCCGGCCCCCGGCTCCCCGCGCCCCCGGCCCCCCCGCGCCCGGGCCGCCTCAACTCTCCAACTTGCACGAGGTCGCCCTTCAACTCCGGCCAGGACAGGTAGGGCGGGAGCGCCGGGCCCGGCTGCCAGCCCCTCGTGGGCCTCTTGGCAAGTTTGGGCACCTCTTACCCAGGGCCCGGGGGACCGGGCTGCGTGTGCGCGCGTGGGTGCATAGGTGTATCTGATGTGCGTGCGTGTTTGCACGTATGTGCACGCCTGTTTCGTGTGTCTGTGTCTGTGTGTGTGTCTGTCCCAGCCACAGAAAGGCCGGATGGTGGGGCCACGCGCCGGCAGGGGCCTGGGGAGGCCGCCAGAAGGGAGTCTGGTGCGGGCGGGGGACACGGGGGTGCGGGGGTGCGGCTGGAGCCCGGGGATAGCCATGGAAGTGGAAACCCAGGTCCAGGATCGAGAGCCAGAGACCGCGGAGAGCAGGGCTGGGAAGGACCTCGGGGAGGAGCTGGGCCACCTTCTTCATTTTACAATTAGGGAATGAGACCCGGAGAGTGCGCATGAAAGCCGGGATCCAAACCCAGACCCACCCACTCCAAAGGTTCGGCTTTTCCACTCCACTCGGCCAACTCCTGGGAGTGACCGGAGCTGGGCCAGGCAGGTTGTGCAGAATGATCTCGAGCTCCCTCAACCAGTTCCAGGTCCCCGGATGAGAGAGAGCTGTGGGAGAAGGGGAGCAAAATAAGGAGGGCGAACTGGACTCCAGGGACCCCTTCTAGCTCTAAATTCGGGAGCCCTTGACAGTGAAAGAATCTTGAGACTAGGGTTGTGCGCTGTGGTTCAGCTGTAGGAAGGGGTCCAACTGGGGGATGGGGGAGGCTGGCAGAACAGGACCTCCCCTCGGGCTACCTGGGGAAAGTAGGGCCAAGTTGAACTCACAGTTGCAGGCAGCCACCTTTCTCTCCTCTCTCCTTTCCCTTTTTCCCCCTCCTCCTTTCCCACCCTGAAGCCGAGTTTCTTTGTTTCTTTGGGGTTTTTTTTATGTTTTTGCAAGGCAAATGGGGTTAAGTGGCTTGCCCCAAGGCCACACGGCTAGGTAATTATTAAGCGTAGGAGACCGGATTTGACCCCAGGCACTCCTGACTCCAGGGCTGGTGCTGTATCTACTGCCAAACCAAAGTTTCTTTACCCAACTCTGGTCATGTTATTCCCAGAGGGACTAGTCCTCAGTTTCCTCTTATATAACTCCTACAGGTGGGTTTGAGTCTCACAGTTAATGCGAATTTTAGAGATAGTACCATTGTAGTACCAGATAGCATTTCTGAGAATTAGATATTTAGTGACTGAAGGCATTGAAATTTAGAGGGGGGGGGAATAACTACCTGAATTGCTTTAAGGGTAGCGGTAGCGGTATCAACTCTACTCTCTTGGGGCCCTCAGAACTCTACTGTCTTAGTGTCATCATGTAGATAAATCTGACAGATTTGCTTTGTTCCCTTTTTTTGGGTGGGGAAAGAGGAAAGTCACTCATTCACTTGTCTCCTGAACAGAACCAGTATTTTCAAACCTAGGTCTTCTGCCCTGATACAATGTAAAATCTTTTTTTAGTCTGTAGTTTCAAAGCTCAAAATTTGTGGCATACTGTAGGTGCTTTAATAAAGGATTGTTGCTGAGGGCCCAGGATTCCTTAGGAACTGAAAGGGAACAATTCCTTTAAAAACTCTTAGGAAGCTAGAGAAATTTCCTCCTCTTCCTCCAACTGCCACCACTTTCCCTCCTGAAGTCTCATTTTTTTTATGGGGACTGAGTAAAAAAAAAAAAGCTGCTGATAAAGAATGGGTGCTCCCCTATGTCTGGAACCCCCTTTGTGTCTCCAATCCCTTCCTTCCTGAACATCACCGGCTCACCCTATCTGTGCTTGCCAGGCCAGCTTTAGAGTCCTAAAACTCTCCCTCCTTCCCTGTTCTCAGTCTAGCAATCTGTTGCTTGAACATTTCCCAACTCTCATCCTCCATCCTTTTCTAGGCCTCACCACCTCCTCCCTTATGTCTCTCCCCCCACAACAGTGCTCCAGTTCCCACCCCCTTACTCCAATCTCTAGCCTCTTGAATGGCCAAAGACATGAAAATGAATTCAGCAGTCTCTCATTTAGGGCCTCATTTCAGCTAGGGGCAATCTAAGGAAACAGCTTCTGCCATTCAATTCATTGAGCCAGCCTTTTGCCAAATGAGATGGCCTGAGCTAGCTGGCTTAGAGAAACCAGGTCAAGAGTATGTCACTGGGTGATATAGTAACATTTCATTCATTTGATCTGTAAGCAGAGCCTGAACAACTCCAAGTTTAAACTCAGAGGGGATTTCTAGTGAGGTATGCAGTGAGGCTAGCTCTTTTCTAACACCATTCAGCTTGGAGACTAGAAATTCCTTTCTTCTCCATTTCTCCCATTTCCCCAATAGCTTCTGAAGTTAATTGAGTATTCAACACAAGAAGTCTGAATCCATCAGAGAGGATTCTTTAGTGGAAAGTCCTGGAGTTGGAATTCAAGGACCTGGGATCAAATTCCTAACTCTATGACAAATCCCTTCCTCTAAATTTTGTGCTTTCTTTCTCATGGGTAGTCCAGGGTAGTTAGAATAGAATAAGAAAGCTAAGAGCTGAAAGGGGAACCCAGTCTAGTTCTCCCATTTTACAACTGAGATCATGGGAGGTCCTACGAGATTTAAGTTTATCCAAGTCCTAAGAGGCATTTTAAAACCAACCACTAAGGGTCTTCTAGGTCAAAATCCTAGCAACTCACCTTAAAAAATTCAATTAAGACCTATCATGAATCACTCAGAGATGACTGATCTCCATTTGTCTCTTCAGTGTCCAAATCTTGGAAATCAGAAAACTATACTTTCCACAATATACATATTCTACAATACTTTTTCCTTCAGTTCTTACAGGAAATTGCTTCTCTAGTTTCCTTACCTCTACATTGTTATGTAATGATGTTTGACTGAATTTCACCCTCTTACAATTCAATAGATCACTTTTGCATCTGATTTTCTCTCCTGTTTCTTCTCCATTCCTGGAAGTGCTAATAAGCAGCAAAGTAGCCAAAGGGTAGATAAGCATTGCCTAGAGCTCCACAGAGCTGGTCCACAAAGTGGGGCCTCCTGAACTCCCCAATCTGTGAATAATGCCAGTTATCTTTTGCTTCTCATCCACAAAGGGGGTTTCAGAAAAAGCACACCTAGCTTGCAGAAAGGTTTGGGGGTGGTGGCCATCAGAGCTATAGCTGGACAATCATATCAAGGTGTCCCTCCCTTCTGTGAGGTAATAAAGCAGAAGGGAAAGAGCACCAGGATCAGGGTGCAGAGGGTAGTCTTCTGGTCTTGACCAATATTAACTGAATGGGAGAACTTGAAGGCCATTAAGTCTGAGCCCCTACCCCCCAATTTTACAGGTGAGGAAACTGAGGCAGGTGAAACTTGTGTGATTTGCCTGGGGTTACACAGCAAGTAGATATCTGAGGCAGCTCAGGTGTTCCCAGAGATCAGTCTTCCCCATCCTACCTCTCCAATTCTCTTTGTATAAAACCTGAAGTCTGGGAAAGCAAAAGAAAGAAAACTCAGATTCTCAGTAAGGAAATTAAGAGGTTGCCACAGGAATGCTGAGTTGGCTTTACTGTGCATGTGCACATTTGGACTTCCCTTTTTTTCCCTTTCTTATCTCCGCCGCCCCCCCCCCCCCCATCCTTAGACATGATCCTGCTGTTCATTGCTTCTTTATGTCCAAGATATTGGGGACTGACAGGTGGAGATCACATTGGTGCTGGGTTTTCCTTTCTGGCTCCTATAGAGTGTCCATTAGCTGCCTGGTGGTGCCTGCATATTCCCATCATCCTCATCCATTCCCTTATGACTTGACTCAATGAACACATTTGCTCCTGAAATACTCAAGTTTTCCATGTTGGAATTCTTAACCTCAATGTGATATGTAAGCCTTTGTTTGCATTTCTCTGCACTTTAACATACTTAGGGGAAAAACTTGAAGGGTTAGGATTGGGGGAAGGGGGAGATGAGGAGCAAGAAGTCAAACCAGATGTGTTTTTGTCTAACTGTAGGATGGTGGTTACAGAAGCCCAAGAAAAAGCCAGTTTACTTGCTGAATTCCAGTAACTTGAATTCTGGCTTGACTCAAAATTGCAGTGTTCCTTTGGGGTTGGCATGAATTTTAATTCCTTCTCCTCATTATTATCATCATCATCATTATTTTTTTGAATTCATTTGGGACCTCAGGATCTGGGTTTTGGAATTTCTGCTGGTCCCAAGGGCTTCCAAGAGAACCAGGAAATATTGGAAGGGTGGGATTTTCCAGGTCAAGAGGCTGAGAAGATGGAAGTTAAGAGAAGCATAAAATTTAGAGCTGAAAGGTTATCTGGTCTGGATGTCTCTTGGGTAGCAGAATTCCAAGGCCCTGCCCTTTATTTATGAACCCCACCCAGCTCCTGTCTTCTCTTTTGCTTCAGCCTCACCCCCCCCCCCCCCCCCAAGGATTCCAAAGAGAAGAAAGCACAATTTACAGACAGATGAATTAGAATTTAGGACAAGGAGGTTCAATTCACTGGATCCTAGGATCTTAGAGTCAGAGCTGGCAGGGAGTCCAACCTCTCTCATTTTTCATGATCACATAGTTGGTAAGTTTCTGAGGAGTCCTCTATTCAATGTAGTTTAATTCATTCATTTATTCAGCAAGAATTTTCTGAACATCTATGCTTTACCATGGGGCCAGGCATAGTGACTGCTAAATAACAAATGCTTGTTTGATCATTTTGTCTATGCACTGGATCCTATACACATGGAGGAATAAAGATGAGGACAGTTGTGCACTCAATGAGAAAAAACTGATTTCTTTTTAAATACTTTAAAAGTATTTTCCTCCTCATCTCCTTTAGAAGGAAAAAACCAAACCCTTATAACAATAGGCATCTTTATCTTTAAGTTTATGCCCTCCCCGATAGGTGGATAACATGCTTCATTGTTCTTCTGGGATCATAGTTAGTCCTTGCATTGATCTTTAAGGTTTTCAAAGTCACTTGGTTTTGTAATTTTTTAGTGTATAAGCCTTTCCCTGCATCAGTTCGTAAACATTTTTCCAGTTTTCTCTGAAATAGTTCCTTTCATCATTTCTTACAACACATTAGTATTCCCTTATGATCTTACACCATGATTGTTCAGCCGCTCCCCATTTGATGGGTGCCTACTTGGTTTCCAGTTCTTTACTGCTATTCAAAAATTCTTTTGGTGTCTTTTCTTTGATCTTTTGGTGGTATAAGCCTAGAAGTGATGTTTAGTAACTTTGGGGACATCCAATGGGTTTTCTAAAATGACTGCACCAATTCAAAGTTTTAGATTTCATTAGGACTCTTAGATTTATAGAGACCTCATCTATTCCACCCTGTTGTTCAGCTATTTTTTCAGTGATAATCTAACTCCATATAAGGGTTTTTTTTTTTAACCCCATTTAGGCTTTTCTTGGTAAAGATACTTGGCAGAATCCTCCTGGATCACTTTGCAGGTGAGAAAACTGAGGTAAAAAGTCTTAAAAGTGACTTGGCATCAGGCCACATAGCTAGGCAGTATCTAAGGGCAGATTTGAACTCAGGTCTTCCTAATTCTATCCACTCCCCCACTTAGTTACCCAAACAGTAACTCATACCTCTGATAAATTATCTAGTATCCTTTTAAACAACCCCAGCATGGGCAATTCACTTTCTTTCTTTTTAATTTTTTTTTTTAGGTTCTTGTAAGGCAAATGGGGTTAAGTGGTTTACCCAAGGCCACACAGCTAGGTAATTATTAAGTGTCTGAGACCAGATTTGAACCCAGGTACTCCTGACTCCAAAGCCGGTGCTTTATCCACTACGCCACCTAGCCGCCCCAGCAATTCACTTTCACCAAAGCCAATACATTCTATTTTTGAACTTTCATTAACTCAAACTCTCTCTTGGAACTTTGTTCCATGACTCCATTGCTCCCAGTTCTGTCTTTAGCTTGAGTAAAACCTGTCCAGATCCCGCTTCCTCAGAACAATCCTGCAAATACTTGAAGACAATGAGATCTTCTCTTCAAACAAAGGTGCAAAGATGGTAGATAGGTGGTGTTAGCACAGAAAACTTGCCCCTAATTCCCCCTTTCTCCCTAATCAGTACTTGATTAAGTTTAAATATTAAGGATCTCCTGTGGGCAAGATACTAGATGCTAGGGATACAGTTCAAGGAGATGAGGTTATCTTCTAGAAGAGATACATTATTAATAGTAATGCTAGGACAGTTCAAGAGGAAGGAAAAAATGTGCTAATAAGTCTGGGAGGGTCTTTGAAGGGAATCTGGGATTTTGCCAGACTAGGGAGAACATTCCAGACTTGGGGGATCCCTAACTCTTCCATTTTTTTCCTACTCTTTTCTACCTTCACGCCTTTGCTTACGTATATTCCTCATAGCTAGAGCACACTTCCCTCTAAACTTCATAAAAATTAATTCTCGTTGGCATCAATCACAACTTTGCTTATGTACATTCCTCATATCTGGAACATACTTCCCTTTAAACTCCATAAAAATAATTCTCATTGGCCTCAATCTGTGATGGAGTGGAATATTTATTTTCCCTTCAGATATTCTGCTAGACAAACAAATGAAAACAACCCTACTTACAGGAACTTTTTACAGGCCATTAGTGGAGACAACCTATAACTATAAACAGAATATGAACTGAAGCATTTTGGGGATTTCAAAGTCCTTTCTTCACAATGACCCTTTTTAGCCTTGTTTCTCAGAAAAGGAATCTGCAGAACAGAAAAAAAAGTTCCCCAAGCCCTTAGCCTCCTAAGTGTCAGAAATGGGGTTTAAACCCTCTCTTACTCACTCTACCCTCCTTGCTCTCTTCTTTGAAGACCCAATTTTTGGGGCCCCTTCCATAGAAGGTTGTTTCACCCTTGTCATCAACATCTAAAAGTAGTGGCAGCCACCCTCCTCACATTTCTCTTGGTATTTTGCTGGGACTTTCCCTTTGCACAGATTCCACTCTTTTGTGCAATCTTGTACAGTTGTGCAATTTGTATCTTCTCCTTATTAGAGGAGAGCTCTTCTTTGCTTTCACTTCACTTTCCCATTATCTTAAGTATTTGTGTATTGTTTCCCATGTTGGGTTAAATTGGAAACTGCCTGGGGGCCTTCCCAGTTTGGGGATCATATTCAATGTTTGAACTAGTGAAATGATGACTAGATGGCACACCTGGTCAAAGATTCCTCTCCTCTTTTCCCCCCAAGGCTAATGGAGTGTTTGGAATGTGATGTCTAGAGATACCTGAAGTGAACTGGGATTGAAGCCTTGAAAAGGTGACAAGGAGCTGTCAGATTTTAGTTTTGGGGAGCTGCTTGGGAATCAAGAGTGAGGAAGGAGCCAGGTTATCTCCTGTGTTCTGGGTATCATACTCATCTAATCCATAAGCATGTATAAAGCCCTGATGTGTCAGACACTGAAAATACAAATACAGTCCAACCTGTGCATCTCTAGACTTCTAGAAAATAAATACAAGATCTTCAGGGGGAAGTGGATTGGCCTTGTGTGGAAAGGAAGCACTTGAGTTATGAAGGAGTCTTAAGTAGCAGAAGTGAGAAAAAAGTAATTATTGATGTTGCTGACCAGTCATTCAGGTTGGTCCAACTCATGATCCTATTTGGAGTTTTCTTGACAAAAATAATAGTGCTTTGCCATTCCCCTTCTTCAGTTCATTTGACAGATGAGGAAATTGAGGCAAATCAGGTTAATTGACCTACCCAGGGTCACATAGCAGTTTTTTTAAAGTTTTTGCAAGGCAAATGGGGTTAAGTGGCTTGCCCAAGGCCATACAGCTAGGTAATTACTAAGTGTCTGAGACCGGATTTGAACTCAGGTACTCCTGACTCCAGGGCGGGTGCTTTATCCACTGTACCACCTAGCTGCCCCTCTGCATTACTTTGTACAGTACATTTCATACAGAACACTAGTTGAGTTCCAATCTGGCCTCAAGACATTTGACACCAGCTGTGTAACCTTGAGCAAATCACTTAACCCTGATTACCCCACATCCAGGACCATCTCTACTCATATCTGACCTCTGGAACCAGATGATTCTGGAGGAGAAAGTGAGACCAGTGAGTTAGTACAGCCCACCCCCACCCCCCACTCAAATCCAGTTCACTTGCTTATCATGGCATCAACCTCCCCTGATCTCATGGTCTTTGAGAATGAAGGAAAAACATCAATTTCATATAGTAGGGACTTAGGAAAAATGACTGTTTAAATGAATGAACATCTAGTCCAATCATTTTACAAATTGAGAAATTAAGGCCTAGAGAAGGAAATCTCTTACTCAAGGTTATATAGCAAGTGATTGACCAGTCATCTCCCTTCACAAAGATTGAATGATGCAGGACCCATGAGCCCCCAGAGTATCAAACTTGCCTTGGTGTTTGAATGACAAAAGGACAGGACTTTGATATGCTTAAACTACAAATAAAGGGGAAAGGCCGAAGCTAGCTGATTAGATAAGATACTTTGACTTCAATGATATATGAACAACATAATTACTGATATCACATAGTCCTTGGATACCCAAAGTTTGAGAGGGAGGCAGTCCATCTTGGTCTTTTGAGTTTGTACTGCACAAAAACAAGGGATCTTGACCAAAGGCAGAAGGGGGTAATTGTGATCCGGAGTTGCAACTTTTGCTGCAAAGTCCACGTGGGCATTGCCCACAGACACAGGGTCAGATAAAGATTGGTCGCAATTTATGAGAGTAGCAAGATTGCCTCTTGCAGGGAAAAAAGATAACCAGCATGACAGATAGGGTTCCAGGGATCTGGAGTTTTCAGAGTTATCCAAAGTCTTGGCAGCTATGTAGATGGAAGTAAATTAGATGTTGCCTTCTGGAAGGTTTCAATTAAAGCCCCAACTCTGCTACTTGTTGTTGCTAGACTAATGATATCAATTGTGTAGAATGAATGTCATCCGGAAGCTCCGAAGGGGGCTCCTCCCAGCAGATCAGCTTCTCTTGTGCCAAGTCACTTGCAAAGATTTCCTATTTAATGTTATTAAAATCTGCCAGTAATAAGACTATAATGCAATTTGGTACAACCTCTTAAATACGGTTTTCCAGTAACTAGATGTGATGAAAACCAGTTCAAACCTTGTGGAGAGAATCCTATTGATGAGTTTCAAGAATGTTAAATTAGAAGTCTGTAATTCCCCTGAAATGTATGCCCCTTGCTTTTTCTAGCTTTTTTTTTTTTAGGTTTTTGCAAGGCAAATGGGGTTAAGTGGCTTGCCCAAGGCCACACAGCTAGGTAATTATTAAGTTTCTGAGGCTGGATTTGAACTCAGGTACTCCTGACTCCAGGGCCAGTGCTCTATCTACTGCGCCACCTAGCCGCCCCTAAAAATTCTTTATAATTATTAATGGAATTTTATATATAAAATTCTTAATCCAATTTTGAGATTATTACAAAAAAGCCTGTATTTTCCATTAGAAACATTTGAAAGTCAATCATTTCTCTCTCTCTCACACACACACACGTGTGTGTGTGTGTGTCTGTGTGTGTATGTAGTCTCCATTTTATTTTCTTAATTTACTACTTTTTAAACTTTTTATTTCATGGTCTTATTCCTCTTTCGAGGATATATCATCCTTAGGATCTTTGAGTCATTCCTGTTATATATGCAGTTCTGACCATGGTAGCCACTCAGACTTCTTCTGCTCAGGTCATGGTCAAAATAAGAAAATTATTAACTTTGTTAATAATTCAACTGTTGAGCTGAAATTAAAGAAATGAATTCAAATCTTGGCTCAACCATTTACACCTTGGTGATCCAGGACAAAAACTGTAGGCCTTAGCTTCCTTATCTGTACTTTGAAAGGAGTTGGGCCTTCTTTCTGTGGGCCTCTTACTGTTTTGCTTCAATAAACATTTCAATTAAGTCTTCCTCCTAGCTGTCCCCTAAGTAACATGCCATAACATATAAGCTCCTTCATGTTTTGTGTACCTACCACCTAGCAACAGCCAGTAATCAATAAATCCTTGGGAGGTAGAGATTTTTGAAAAACATGAATCTCCCCATGACTCAGTTTCTCCTTTTGTAAGACAAAGGAATTGGACCATAGAAAAGGTGACTAAAATGTCCATACCTTGGACTCAGATCTCTGAGGGAAGTGTATTCACCAGATCAATGGCTAAAAGAAAGATGTGATATACACAGTCAAGTAATTAGCGGATAGCTAAGTGATAATACATATTTGTTGTATTAGATCATTTTAATCTAATCCAGCTCACATTTATATTGTTTTAAAGGTTGCATAGTACATTCTCATTTGATCTTTCCCCAATTTGGGATAAATAGGCACTATTATCACCTCCATTTTATTTTATTATTTTTTTTTTTGCAAGGCAATGGGGTTTAGTGGCTTGCCCAAGGCCACATAGCTAGGTAATTATTAAGTGTCTGAGGTCAGATTTGAACTCAGGTACTCCTGACTCCAGGGTCAGTGCCCTTATCCACTCTGCCACCTAGCTGCCCCTCACCTCCATTTTATTGATGAGGAAGTTGAGACTCAGAGGGCTGCTCAACAAAGTCCTGAGTTGGGGATTCAAATTCAGAACTCTGGCTTGAATCCAATGCTCCCTATCACCCCACACCAAGGCTTAGGAAATTTAGCTGTATAAACAGGTGGAATTTGGCCTTTAGTTCTCCACCCATGCATGCAAGTTTTTGAGTATCGGTCTTACGGAACAAGGAAGCACTTTTCACTAGGTATAGTATTGGGGAATTCCAGGTTGACTTCCTAGACTTTTCTTTTTCATCTCTCCAAGAATTGATGTTGAGGAGTGTTTCATGAATAAAAGACAGAAGAATCCAGTTTATCAATACAGCTCATTTTGATGACTTACACCAGATTACATATTCCTACACAGTAGTCAACCATAGTGGTGCTTTGGGATCTTTATCTATGAAGCAGTCATAGGGTTCCGAGGGACCTTCTTCATCAAGTCTTAACTCCCTGAACCAACTAAAGGACAAAGACAGTACCACAGAGTTGGAATTTGAACCTGACTTTTTTTTTGAGAATTCTTATCTAATATTAAGGGCATAGATGTCTCTGGATGACAGGGATGTGAGGATCCCAAGTCTTGTAGATTCAGGCTCTGCTTGAAGAACCTGAACAGTGATGAAGGAAAGCATACTTCAGCTTCACTTCCAAAAGAACGGGCTATGTACTCTACACCCACAAATCCCTTAGAAGTAGATTTGAAAGAATCCTCATCTGTAAAATGGATATAATAATACTCATGCATGCTACTTAGGCAGCCAGGAACAGGGAATCTTGCTGGATACAGAGTTTCAGAAGACCTTGTAGTGGAGAGACAGTTTGATTTAATGGATAGATACAGAACTTGGTGCCACTTACAAGTTGGTGACCCTGAACAAGTTGTTGAATCTCCCCATGACTCAGTTTCTTCTTTTGTAAGACAAAGGCATTGGATCGTGGTCCCTTCAGGCTCCAAATCCTAGGATCCGATGCCAGAGGGGATGGACTTAAATCCTCTTTAGTATCTGGAGACCTGGGTTCAAATCAAACTTTTACTTACTAGCCTGTAAGTCATTTCACCTTTCTCAGTTCCCTCCTGTAAAATGAGGTTGGATTAAGTGATCTGTTTCATAGAGTTACTGGAAGGAAAAACCCTTAAAGCACCAGGGAAATGAATTGTTTTAGGATATTTTCATCCAAACTTCTCTTGAGTTTAGTGGTGTTAAATAGAACCAGATAAGGCTATGGGGCAGGGATAGGTAGGATGACCCAGGGAGGGACACAGACTACTTGATATAGTAAGGGTTCTAGAGACTTTTGCAATGGAGCAGGAACTAGGATTGGTTCCTCTATAATCTCCCTACCTATTTCCCCTTGGGCAGTTGGAGTTAGAGAAGGAAATGGCAAATCTCCTCCAGTATCATTGCCAAGAAAACCCCAAATGGGGTCATGAAGAATCAGACATGACTGAACAACAACAAAAACACCCATAGCAGTAGATGCTGTAAGGACACACAAGCTGGTTCTGTAAGGAGGTCTGAACAATTACCCACTGCCCTGGGGGTGGGAGGGGGTAGGGGGGATTATGTATCCTCCCGCATAAACCATCAATTTGGATAATTGGAGCCCAGAAACCTGCTTCCTGAATCAGCTGAATAATCACCCTTACTCTTTCTTCTTCCTTGGCCTGCATGGACACAGACTTTATCTTTGGTTCCCAGAGCAGAGAGAATACCACAACATCAGCCTGCTTTTGAAAGAACTTAGCCCCATACATTGGTTGGCTGGTTGGCGCAGAAGATTCCTCCTTCTGAATTTAATCTCCAAAATTGTAGCAACTCCTCCCTCTATTTGAGGAAGCTGTTTCCTTTCCTCCTTTGTGGTCATACCATTCAAATAATCAAATGTCTTCTAAACTGTTCCTCATCCAACCTTCTAGCTATGTATAGGCATATATGGTGCCCATCATATATGGTGGGTCAACACTCTGGGCTGGGAAGGCATTCCTTCCTAAGTAAATTCAGAGTTCCAATTGGTCTACCCAGGAGCAGATCCAAACAGTATCTTGTTCTTCATTCCCAAGCCACTGGATCTTACTTTAGCCTTTGGGATTGGGCTGGGGGGGGGGGGGGGGGAGTGACAAGAGAAAGAACTGATAAGCAGAAAGGATTAGTGGACAGTCCTTCTCTTGGGAAAAGGCTTTCTTTGCTTTTCTGATTTGGTTTTGAGGGCTTCCTGGAGAACTCTCCAGGAACTGGTACAGCCAAGAGGCAAGAAGAGATTTGACATGGAGAAAGTCATATTGCTAATAGCCTACCTTTACCCCATTTGGAATTTTCTTGGCAAAGATACTGGACTGGTTTGCCATTTCCTCCTCCAGCTCATTTTATAGATGAGGAGACTATGGCAACAAAGGTGAAATAACTTGCCCCAGGGTCACACAGCCAGTAAAATGTCTGGGATCAGATTTGAATTTGAGAAGATGACCTCCTGACTCCAGTACCTCCTAACTGTGAAATATAATGGTAGATCTATGGAATAGAATAGACATATGATACGTACCCGATTATAATGGTAGCTGTGTATCTGTCTAACTCTTGGTAGAGCATTCCAAGCTCATAATGGTCTGATTGGCCACAGTCAGACGCACTGTCAATTGTCTCAAACATAATGATGTCATTTTGATCTTCTTCTGATAAGAAAGCATAAGAACCAACCAAATGTAAAGATCTAAGCTTTTGGAATAAGAATTCACTATTTGTTTGGAACAAATTGCTGTTGACTGTACCCACTAGCTATCCTGGCCAGTAACCAGTCTCATAGATTCCAGATCTTTCCCTTCCAATCCCTTTTCCACAAAACAGCCAAAATTGGTTCCTGAAACCCAGACCTTGCCCCATCACTCCCTTGCCTATAGCTTCTGGAATAAAATAAACCCCTTAGACCCTCTCAGTCTGCTCTAACCTTTTTATCTCTCTTATTTTTTTAATATAAATATTTTATTTGTTTTCCAATTGTATACAATAGTAGTTGCTACCAATCATTTTTTTGCAAGGTTTTGAATTTTACAATTTCCCCCCTCCCTTCCCTTCCCCCCACAGAAAGAAATCTGATGGTCTTTACATTTGTTTCCATGATATGCATAGACCAAAATTGAATGTGTGGAGACAAAAGACATAGCCTTGAAGAAGAAAGACAATATTAGAAAACAAAATTATGTAAAACATAAGATGACTTTTTTTAATTGAAGGTTATTATCTTTGTTCTTCATTAAAACTCTCCAATTCCTTCTCTGAATACAGATGGTATTCTCTGTCACAGATCCCCTAAATTGTCCCTGATTATTGTACTGATCAAGTGTGCAAGTCCATTAAGGTTGATCATCATCCCATATTGTTGTTAAGATACAGTATTCATCTGGTTTTGCTCATCTTACTCATTCAGCATCAGTTAATGCAAGTCTTTTCAGGCTTCTCTGAAATCCCATCCCTGCTGATTTCTAACAGAACAATAATGTTTCATAACATAGATACCACAATTTGTTCAGCCATTCCCTTAATTGATGGGCATCCCCTCGATTTCCATTTCTTTGCCACTACAAACAGAGCTACTATGAATATTTTTGTACATTTGGGTTTTTATCCTTTCTTTTCTGTCTTCTTTCACATTGTTTCCTTCATTCTTGAATGCTTCAGCTCTATCAGGCTGCCAGACTCAAGTTCCCATGTTATCTTCCTTCCTTATATTATTTTTCTCTTTGTTTCTGTCCAGTTATACCCAAATCCCGGGAACTTGGACCATTTATATCCCAGAGTCTCAATCACATGGTTTTGTGATAATGGATATAATTGTCACATAGTCCTTTAACATATATATATATATATGTATATTATATATAGCTAAATTAAATTTTATATAATATATAATTTAATTTGTTCTATATAATATGTAATTTAAATACACAACACACTTATTCTAGCCTACAGTTGACTAACTGTCCCTTCCTCTCCCTTATGCCCACTACTGAGCACTCTCAGAGTTCAACACATCTGGGAAAATTATGGGAGATGTCTATGCTCCTGATCTCTTATTTTTTTATGTTTTTGAGTAACAAGCTGCCCCTATAATCCTCTGGCCTTGTGTGCCCCTAACAGCTCCTCAGTATGCCTGAAGCTGATAAGAGCCCTCAGTGGTGTTTCAGCCTCCAACTTTCTTCTCCTTTGTGGGAAGGAGATCTGACTTGCCAGCCCTGGCACCAGTTAGTCAGCATTTTGAACCCTGGCAAGACTTTTCCCCATAGTTTAACCCTTTGTTTCTCCCCTCTACCCCTCCCCATTATGACCCCTGTGATACTGGGGAATGGTTTCCCCCTTTCATTTAGTTAGGTTCCACTAGAATAAGAAATGGCACTTTCTAGATAATTAGAAGTAGTGATAGCATTAATGATCATGGAAAAGGTTTTAAAATGAGGGCTAGAAGACATGAACTGTAAATATGAGCTTATTGATAACAATCAACACACTGAGTGTCTCAAAATTCTTCCTGAAGTGGGGTAGGGCAGCTTTTGAAGGAATCAACCAAGGTAATTTTGCCTACACTTTTATGCTATGCCCCAGGTAGGAGGCAGCTTCATTGTAATCACTGGACCATACTGGAGATGGAGCTGAAACCAGTGACTTGGGTGTCGGGGTATGCAAAACCAGCAGGGGACAGCTCCCTCACATTAATTTTTAAAGAAACGTTGGTGTGATCTGGTATGGAAAGGAAGGGTTTGGAGTTTCAGGGAGGGCCAAAGCTAAGAAGTAGGGTGGGCCAGGTCCTCAGCATAGCCTTTAGACTTTAGAGGCCATCTCTTAGCTTCTTAATTACTCTTGTTAGGCTGAGTATAAACTAAATTATCTGCTTCCTGGGACAAAGCTTCAGGTGACCTACCCTAATGACTCTGATGGAGACTTCTTTGTTCGTGTTTTTAAGAGAATATACACTTAAAAGCCATTCCTCAATTGATCTGAACAGGTCGTTATCAGAAGAAATCAAATCTTTAGTCATATATTCATTGTTAAATCACCATGCGGATTAAAACTGAGGGACCACCTCACAAATATGGCCAACATGGGAGAAAAGAAGCATGACAAATATTGGAGAGGATGTGGAAAAACTGAAACATTAATATACAGAGAATTGTGAGCCAGTCCAGTCATTCTGGAGAACAATTTGGAGTTATGCGGTTTTATAAGCCCTTTGAACATTTCTATTGAAATCTATATCCCAAAGGAAAAAGGACTCATTGTAACAGCTCTTTTTGCAGAGGTCCATCCATTGTGGAATGGCTGAACAAGTTGTGGTATATGATTACGATGGAATATTGAGATATAAAAAATAATGAAGGTGAGGTAGTTAGGTGTCAGAGAGAATAGAGTACCAGCCCTGGAATCAGGAAGAACTGAGTTCAGATTTGATCTCAGGCGCACTTAGTGCCCCTGAGTAAATCACTTAACACTGATTGCCTCAAAGAAATTTTGAAGGAGATAGTTTAAGAAATAGATGGAAAGACTTATATGAACTGACATACCCAGGTCACACAGCTAGCAAATGTCTGAGGTTAGATTTGAACTCGAGAAGAGGAGTACAGGAGAGCAGTCTTATCTACTGGTAACTCGTGATTTTGTGCATTAAAAATATTCTGAGAAGGCTCTGTGGGTTTCCAACAGACAGCCAATGAGTTTTAAAAATAAAAATGGTAAGAACTCTTGATTTTTTATAGATATTAGCTTGAAGGGATTGCCCTTGACCTCATTAGCTCCAACCAATCCTAAATCTTTCCCTCAAAAGACCAACAGCCAGTTTATGACTAAGGAGAAGTTATGGAGAACATCACTAAAAACAAACTAGATGATTTTGATTACATTAAATTAAAAAGTGGTCAAAGGATAAGCAAAGGCAATTTACAGATGAGGAGATCAAAGCAATCCACAGTCATAAGAAAAATCACTCTAAATCATTACTTATTAGAGAAATGCAAATTAAAGCTTCTCTGAGGTACATTGGCCAACATGACCAGAAAGGATAAGGATCATTGTTGGAAGGGTTGTGGGAAATCTGGGACACTATTACATTGTTGGTGGAGCTGTGAATTTATCCAGACTTTCTGGAGAGAAATTTGGAACTATGCCCAAAGGGCAACAAAAATGTGCGTACCCTTTGATCCAGCAATACCACTACTGGGTCTATACCCTGAAGAGATGATGAAAAAGGGTAAAAACATCACTTGTATAAAAATATTCACAGCAGCCCTGTTTGTGGTGGCAAAGAATTGGAAATCAAGTAAATATCCTTCCATTGGGGAATGGCTTAACAAACTGCTATATGTATGTCATGGAACATGTTCTATTGGAAACCAGGAGGGATGGGAATTCAGGAAAGCCTGCAGGGATTTGCATGAACTGATGCCGAGTGAGATGAGCAGAACCAGAAGAACACTGTATGCCCTAACAGGAGTGATGATCAACCTTTGGACTCACTCATTCCATCAGTGCAACAATCAAGGACAAGTTGGGGCTATCTTCGATGGAGAATACCATCTGTATCCAGAGAAAGAACTGTGGAGTTTGAACAAAGACTAAGGACTATTACCAAGGGGAAAAAAATGATATCTTATTGTCTGATCTTGCTCTCTCTTATATTTTATGTTTCTTCCTTAAGGATGTGATTTCTCTCTCATCACATACAATTTGGATCAATGTGTACCATGGAAACAATGTAAAGACTAGCAAATTTCCTTCTGTGGGGGGTGGGGAGGAGGGAAGTAAGATTAGGGGGAAAATTGTAAAACTCAAAACAAACAAACAAACAAACAAATAAATAAATAAATAAGACTACAAACAAACAAAATAAATAAATAAATAAATGAAAATAAGAACTCAAAATAAATAAATAAATCTTTTTTAAAAAAAGACCAACTGCCAGCTGCCAGCTGCTTTTGCAAGGACCCCATGTCCTTCACTCCTCCACCCCCAGTTTTTGAATACTCCAGTGATGAATGCCCGCCATCCTATCAAGTTTATTCTAAAGGATCTTCTAGAGCTAGAGGAGGCTAGAAAAGCCAGAGAATAACACAAGGAAAGGGTGAAAGGCTGTAGGAGGAATCAGAAAGGCCACAAGACAGCCAAGAAGGATTTGAAGAAGGGGAAACTATTTTCTTGGAGAGACATGAAAACTCTTTTCATACTATTCTGAATTCATCTGTGGTTTGGTTAAACATATATTAATTACTTGGTCAGTGATTAATGCTTGTTCTTAACTGTCCTTTTGGTGATCCCTGAAATATAAGAATCCTAAATTTTTTAGGACTGGGGGTAACCTCAGAATGTCAGCATTGGAAGGGACTGTACAACACGGTAGGCTGGAGTTCTGGCCTCGCCTGCTTCCTTTCTCAACCATGACCCTATCATTGATTTTTCTCCTAGCATTTTTTTTTTAGGTTTTTGCAAGGCAAATGGGGTTAAGTGGCTTGCCCAAGGCCACACAGCTAGGTAATTATTAAGTGTCTGAGACTGGATTTGAACCCAGGTACTCCTGGCTCCAGGGCTGGTGCTTTATCCACTGTGCCACCTAGCTGCCCCCTCCTAGCATGTTTTAATTGTTTACTATGACATTCTACTGGGGAAGCACCATGTCCACATGCTCAGATGAGAAAAGGTCTCATGAAGGGGATGCTTCTTGAGCATTCTAAGGGACTAGAGGGGAACCAGTATAAAGGCCCAGATTATCAATGACCTCCAATCCCACTGAACTTGGAATTGTTTGAACTTGGAATCTTTGAGTACTATATTCTAAAACCCACTTAGCATATTCTGTCTTCTAAGGTTCATCTCTTTAAATTTTTTACCATTAGTTGATCTCATTAACTGTATTTCTATCCCTATACATAAGAAACTTATAAACCTAGGCTTCATTTCTACTAGACACATCTTGGCTATTTAATCAGAATCTCAAATGCACTCATCTTTCCCTCTTCCACAGATTTCTCTCTGTCTTGAGGACACTACCCTCCTTATTTTCAATCAGGTCTATAACCTGAGGTGTTCTTCATTCTGCCTGCTCCCTCTACTACTTTTAAACCTACATAAATAAAAAATGGGTTAGTAATTTTGTGAAGCTTGTTATAAAAATCTTATTGTTCAATTGGAATGGAAGTACCAATGGAAGAGATGCTTTATGGAAATGGCAGTGTATCACTTTCTCACACTTTTTTTTTTTGAGGAACATAGGTACATACCAGTGTTGGGCCTCTGATTCCACCCATTCCCCTTCACCCATTCCTATTTTGGTGTTTCTTTTACTCATCTCCTCCTGTCTATTCAAGATCATGTGGCTAATGGACATTGTTCATTTTTTGCTGACAGTTCATCTGCACACCATTGTATGTTAACAGGTGGGCACTTCCTTGTTTGCAGCTGTTGTTTTAGGGGGTTACCTATCTTCTTTCATATCAGGTGGGACCGGTTGTCATTTATGACAGAAAGGCTGGTCATGGTGCAGGAATGCTTTGTCATGTCCTTTGTGATGTGAAGGATGGATACTATCACAAACAATTGCTAACAATGACTGAAAGAAGAAAAAAACATTTTTAGCAAAACTAACCAGCACTTCAAATGCCTCTGCCATTATATTCCACACCCAAGTCCCTATGTCTGCAAAGAGAATGGGAAGGTATATTTTCTTATCTCTTCTGGGACAAGCTTGGTCATCATAATTACCTGTTCTGTACTTTCACCTTAAATAATTGAACACTTGATGGCTAGTTTTCTGTCTTGGTTTGGACTCTCTGGTGCCTTGCAAAAAGTAAGTAGATAATATTAATTGAATATCATTATTGAATTAGAGCTAGTTAGATATAAAAGGGATTGTATCACATTGTATGTTGGAGCTGGAAGGAATCCTCAGAGATTGACTAGGTCAAAAGACTAAGGCTAAGCGAAGTGACTTTCTTAAAGGTCACAATGGTCAGTCTGAACTAGAATCTTGGAATCTGGGTTTTTTGGTGATCTATCATTCAAGGCTAAGTATAAATATGTCCAGAGACTTCTTTGAGGTAAGAATTGACAAGAATTGACCCTTTTGGAAAATAGGGTTGATCTTAGCTAAGGGACAGGCCCATCTGTGTTGCAAGAAGAGACTCCTGTTAACAGTTCTGCCCTCATTGTTTCATGGATTTAGCTGTTTTATAGCTTCCCTAACTCTTCTTAATTCCAGTTCCTTCCTTCTTTTCATTAGTCCTTATTTATCATATATATATACATATAAAATTCACTTCCTATATAGCTCTTTGCATATTGCTTCTCTCTTTAGATTATAAACTCCTTGGCTATCTTTTGCATCCTTTTGCATCCCTAACACTTAGCACATTACCTAGTTGGCACATAATTGAATTTAAATTGAACTTAATTACCTTCATTTCAGATAGCTTTGGGTCAAACTTTTTTCCCTAAGGGCTCTGAGGCTTTTGAGGACCTTGTCATAAGGCTTCATTTCTGCTAGTCCTGCCCCCCCACCCCCCAACTACCATTATTTCCAGCTCTTAAATCATATCCAGAATCAACTCTGTCATTTTTCTACTACTCTCTCTGCTAAAATTTTGTACATTTTGTGGATTCTCTCCCTTTCCCCAACTCTGATTTTCCTGTTGCCAATACTTCTCAGGATAAAGTTTTCCAGGAGAATATTAGAAAATCTCTTCTGTCTCCTGAGCCCAGAGGAATGCTCTGGTGGGATATTCTTCATTTCAGCCTTCTTCTTGAAGGAGGTAGCATCAAGAATAGACCATGAAAGAAATGAAGAAGGCATGGATACCCTAAGAGTCTCTTCAAGTTATGGGAGTACTTGGAGCCCAGAGGAGAGGGCAGTAGAAATTCAGGGGACACAGGATAGGACTAAAACTCATGGAGTAAAGTCAGAAAACCTTGGAAAGGTAGCCAAAAAAAGTGAACTTCTGAATTTAAAACAATGACTCATTGGTCAAGTTGGTGATCCTGAACCTTGGACTGAATGGGGCTATAAGGTCTCTCTCAGCTTTGACATTCTCTATTCCAAGATGGACAAGAAGATTTAGGTCTTTGAGGAGAAAGGTCAGGATATAAATAAGGGCAATGTAGCACATCACTACTAGGTTTCCTCGTGTTCCCCTTACCATTAGGCTTTACCTTGCATATCCTCAGAACCTACCCCTGAATACTTTGCTGATTTCCATCCCAGAAAACCTTATCTCTGGGTGTGAGAACACTAGACAACATCTAGGGTGGTTGTTCAGTTGTGTCCTGACTCCTCTTAACCTCATGGACCATATCACACCTATTGTGACCACTGGTTTTCTTGGATACTAGCGAGGTGTGCCATTTCCTTCTCTAGTAGGGGCCTATAGAGGTTAAGCAATCCACTCAGCTAGTAAGTGTCTGACATTTTATTTGAACTCTGGTCTTTTTGATTCCAGGCCTGGCAGCTCACCATACCACTTAGTTGCCTTGATTTGTGACCTTTTTTATTTATTTGCCCAAGTACTACACAGTACTGTGATTTTGAAATGACATACCTATTTCCAAATCCTTTAAGGCTGAAGCATATCAAACTACCTGCCTACCTCTATCAAGATTGTTCATATATGTAGAAAACAAATTGTGACCATCACAAAACAGGTTGAATGGCTTTCCCGTGACAAATCACAGTAAATAACAATATCTGGGTGTGCCCATCAGTAACCACAGCTATCTATGGAGAACACTTAAGGAATCTGAATTAGCAGTTTAGGTGCTCATGAATACTTTTTTCTTTTAAAACTGTAACGTAGATTTTCAACTCTTTACACAGTTCTAATCAGTCTAGTGGTTGAAATTCATTCTATGAAAAGAGCTCTGGATTTGGAGTCAAGAAGACCTGAATTTGAAGCTTGGTCCTGCCACTTATAATACTGTAATTACCCTGGGCCTTAATTTCTTTTTTGTATTAGATTACCTCTGGTCCAATTTTCTTTTTTTAGGTTTTTTGCAAAGCGATAGGGTTAAATGACTTGCCCAAGGTCACACAGCTAGGTAATTGTTAAGTGTCTGATGGATGATTTGAATTCAGGTACTCCTGACTCCAGGGCTGGTGCTCTATCCACTGCACCACCTGGCTATTCCTGGTCCATTTCTAGTAAAGCTTTAACATTGACTGACTTGTTACAAAGATAAAAACAGTATGATTCCTGTCTTCAAGAAAAATACATTCTACTAGGGAAAACACAAGGATGACAAAATTTTGGCAGAACATACTAGAACAATGACAAGAGTTGCTTTTGGATGTGGTTTAAGAGCTGGAAATAATGGTATTTGGGGAGTTGGCCAGGCAGGACTGCCAGAACTGAGGTCTTTTGACATGACAGGAGAATAGTCAGGAAGTAAAACCTGGATGGAGCCAAGCTTAGATATAGGATTCTAGGAATAAAAGGACCAAATCCACCAAGACAAGCATCCCTATATCCTGACAGAACACACTCTTACTCACAATGCACTTACTCCAATAATGGCAGTTTTTAGCACCCCCCTCACCCCCAGTCAGATTTTCTAGTCCTGGTTTTACCACCAGCTTCCTATTAAACTTAAGACAAGTGACTCATCACTGGTTGCAGTTGAGAAATTGAGAAACATCAACAAAAGAAAGATGTTAGTTCAGATCATCTCCAAGATCCTTCTCATTCTAATTAAGGATTCTGAGGTCCATTTTCAACTCTTAACAATAAGGTCATGTCCAGTCATCCTGATTCCTATCTGGCCACTGGACCCAAGGGCTCCAGAGTAGAAAGTGAGACTGGTGGCTTTGTTCAGATTCCCTTACTTAAATCCAAGTCACTTTTATGTCTTGACAACACCTCCCTGATGTCATTGGTCCTTTTCAAAAATGAAGGAAAAACAATAGTAACAATAGGACTCAGAAAGAGCTCTTGTGATAAGAGTCAAATGTTTTAGAATTATTAGAGGGTGATATAAAGTAGAGAAATTAGAAGCTAAGTCAAGCTGGACTCTTAAACCATCCTGAGTACAGATTATGTGGCCTGTTGGGTGAGATGTTTTGGACAACTGGCTATCATAGACGATTCCTGATGGGAACCTGCAGAGGATGTCCCCTTCTATGTCTGATTCCTTAGGGGTTGACAGATGGTCAACAAAACCAAACAAACACATGGTCTGGGACCAAATATTTCCATTGGATAAGTGATTTGCTGTCTTTCCCCATGACCCCCAACATTCTCTGTGCTCTGAAAGACACCTTCCCTCTGGGGTTCCTCCCTCTGATTGGTTCCTAGAATCTTGTAATAAGATAGCACTTTTTGTGGGAGGGTGGCATTGGAAATGCTTCAAGCTTTTTTCTAAACTGAACACTTCAGACTTACCTGAAGGAGAAAATCTTAGGATTGAATGAAGTCACAGTGGGACCTTTGTCAAATCAGTGCTCCGGACAGCTCTGGAAGTTATAATTGCTAACATTTATAGAGTACATTAAAGTTTGCTAAGCACTGTATAAATGCTATTTCATTTGATCCTCTTAACAGACCTAGGAATTAGGGGCTATTATTCCTATTTTACAGCTGAAGAAACAGAAGCTAAATGACCTCCCTAGGTTCACAGAGCTAGGAAATATCTGAGGTCCAATTTGAACTCTGGTCTTCCTGACTACAGTCTAGCTAGATGATGCAATGGATACTACACCAGACCTGGAGTCAGGAAGACCTGAATTCAAATTTGGGTTCAGACACTTCTTAGCTGTGTGAGCCTGGACAAGTCACTGAATCCTGTTTGCTTCCATTTTTCTCATCTTTAAAATGATTTGGGGAAAGGAAATAGACCAAGTATTTTTGTCAAGAAAGATTCAAATGGTGTCACAAAGCATCATATATAACTGGAAATTACAACAATTCTTGAGTCATTATCAGGGCTGTGAAATGGACCTCAGAGATTATCACTTCTTAGTGAGGTTTTTCCACTAATTCTTGCTGGAGCTGAATTGGCTTTCCCCTCCACATAGTTTGAATGAGTACATTGTTCTTTTGCCATGGGATAGCCTACCTACCGGGCATCTGAGAAAAGCTACCTTGGGATGGAAAGATTCATTGGTAATTCCTAGGTAGCCAAATATGGACTACCCAGACAATATTTTAATCCCCAGATGATTTTTCCTCTGCCTCAGCATGTTTCTGAGTTAACTTCCCACGGCTCTCTGTAAGTCCATGTGTCTTCAAAAATCGCAACTCATTCCATTGTCTATTCCTTTTTCTTGTATTCCCCCCAGTTAAGGGACAAGAGTAAGCAGGTCATCTTTTCCATTTATAGCTATTTTTGGTTCCATACTTTCTTGTCTATATATTTCTTTTTTTTTTAAGTTTGTTTTTTATATATGTTTTCATGTCAATCATTTAGATGAATAAAACACAAGTGGGGATAGTATTAGAAGAGGTGAAAGATTCCTGAATTCTAGGGCTGATTTTTTTCTCAGGGATTGACCCCAGCAATGAATCTTGAGCAAAAGGTAACTTTATGACAAAAATGATTGGCAGGATTGGAAAACTTGACTCCATTGTGGCTTCAGTTTTCCTAGTTGCAAAATAAAGGTATTCATGCCCTGGACCCCTTTAGCAGTTTGCAGCCTGTGTGAGCTCCTTCTAAGAATCAAGGATTTTTGTTTTTTTAAAAATTTTAATATTTTTAATTTATGGAATAAAAGAAACATATCTATAAGATAGAACAATAAAAAGGATGATTGCATGAGAAACTACAAATCTGCTGAGTACTACTTGCTATTCCTTTCAAATATCCAACAAAATTATCATGTAAATTTCTTTTCCTTTTTTATTCCCCCCCCTCCTAGCTCCAGAGGTGGCTACCATTAGATACAAATATGCATATAACAGAATCATGTTTTTAAATGCATGCTACATGGCTTTGCAAAATTATTGAAATATAATGAATTTTCTTTTAGTTCATAGATCACAGAAGAGTCTATAGCTGAATTCAGCTTCTCTGTATCTATTTATCATTAAGCATCCATCACTACTACACACTAAATAATTTTTCATATTCCTTCCAGCTCTGACATTCTGTACTTTAGGTAAATTGATTGCACAATTATCCTGTCCCTCCCTCAAAAGGAGTCCATGATCCAGTCTTTAATCTGATAGAATTATGCTTTTTTTTCTGGCTTCCAAGAAACTCTTGGTTTGGGTAGGCTCTCCAGTTGCAGGGTGATGTTGTGTGGCTCTAGAATGGGTTGGGTGGATTTATGGGCCTTATCTCAAGGAACATCACATCCCCAGGAAGCATAGCTCAACATTGCACTGGATGTTCTGTCACCCAAGCCCCCTGCTGTATGGCACCCTAGGGTAATGTCCAGCTGCTACAAACCCTAGCACATTTATGAATGTGCTTCTCCAAGAGACAGTTGTCTGGAGTTCATTCTTAAATGGGAAGAGCGTACATGGAATGAAAACATTCCTGGGGAAGGAAAGGGGGCAATTACTAAGTTACAGGCAGAGAAATTTGTAGGACAGTAATGGTACTTTCCTCACAAAGATCAAATGAGTTAGTATTAAATCTTTTTGATTGTTCAGTCATTTCAGCTGTGTCCAACTCTTTGTGATCCCATCTTGGCAAAGATATTGGAATCATTTGCCATTTTCTTCTAGCCTTTTTTTTTTTTTTAACAGATGAGGATACTGAGGCAGCCAGCATTGATCCTTTTACAGTTAAACCTGTAAATGTGTTCTTTCTAGACCTGTAATTTAATTGGTGTAGGGAACTCCTGGAGTTGATCAATATTTTCTCTGTAGGTTGGGTTGTCTCATTCAAAGATGGGGGAAGGGATATAGAGGCGCCTTGCTCTTTTCTCCCTTAGAACATGCCTATCATTGAAAAGGCTTAACCCCTGGCGGAGTCTTAGAGAAGAATGATTCAGGACTGAATGTTTTCCTCCCAGACTCATTAGGAAGGGCCCTCTCTTGATCAGTGACTAGACTTCTCCCCTTTCCATCCCTATTGGTGCAGTTCAGACTCATAGTCAGGGATTACTTTCCACCATTTTACAAGTGTCTCTTAACTCCTTCCTTTTTAAGTAGGCATTAGGGTCAAGATCTGGCCTTTTCCTTCCTGGGCCTCAATTCCTATCCAGCTCACATCCATTCTTTATTCTAAATATTCTTTGTTTTGTGCTGTTTTAAACATTTTCAAATTTATAGCAAGATGGAATATTGGGATGGGCAGTACAATAACTATAGGGTAATAGCTATCATTTCTATGTGTTTTGAGACTTACAAAACACTTCAGAAATGATCTCATCTGATCCTCATAGCAAAGATACTGAAGTGGTTTGTCATTTCCTTCTCCAGTTTATTTTAAAGACATATTTAGTTCCAAAATCAACTTCAGGGATTACAAACAATTCAATATCTATTCAGGTTGAATGGGTGGTCAATGTGGTGGAAAAGCTAATGCTATTATAAGGTTGGTATTTAAGACTAAAGAATAAAGAAAGCAGGTGTCCTTTCAGTGATCAGGCCACATTTGGAGTTTGGTGTTCACATTTAGTTCCTGGGTACCTCCTCTGGAAGCTCTCCAGTTCATTGAAGAAGTTTGAGGTCATAGAGTCATTGAAGGAATTGGGAATGGTTAGCTAGGTAGGATAATGGCTAGAATACCAGCCCTAGAATTAGGGAGATGAATCTTGCTTAGTTCCAATCTGGCCTCAGATACTTTCTAGTTCAATTTACAAGCCTGAAAGAAGATCATGAGCTTCCACATCATGACCCCATGCTCAGCCTCATCCCATTTCTTCCCAGAGACGGGTTGAAGAAAAGTTTTCTAACAGGGAATGGGCTTCCTTGGGAGGTAGTTGAGTTTCCCCTTACTCTAAGCAGTGACTTTATAATCACAAGTTAAGGCCTTTCTTTCTGTTCAGAGGCATTGGGACCAAGGTGCTTCTGAGCACCACTCCAACATGAGTGTGTTGGGTTGTATTCAGTTCTAAAATCTGTTCATAACATGTGAGGATAGTGATAGAAAGGATTCTCATCTTATTGTATGACCCAGAAAGATTGTGATATTGGGACACAGAGAGTGCAGACAAGAGCTAAGACTTGAAACGATATTCCTTCTGGTTGTGACCTTCTGTGTTTTACTAATATTGAATATTTCTCAGAGTTCTCTCAGCCCTAAGGCTCTACTCCTAATTTCCTGTATTCTGGTCTCCTAGTTCTGCCATTGTTCTAAGGGCCCTCCCAGCTCTGATACACTTTGTTCTAATTAAAAAAGTGAAGATGCTCAGAGCCTTACGGCTATTTGGTTTGTTTTCTGGGCCTGGGAGCTGTCAGTCTACAGGATCTCCAGGCTCTAACTGGAACCCTGGTTATACCAGCTATTCTGCGGAGTATTCAATAGGGTGTCATGTTCTGATCTTGGGGATAGGGAGAGGAAAAGCTGTTTGTTCCCTGTCTACTGTGACTTTGAACCCCAAGTGCCCCAGGTTGAGGGTGGGGGTGGGGCAGTATACTCAGCAAAAAACAATGACTAAAAGTTATATTTCAAGCCCCAAGGTCAGAGGGAAAGCACAAGCAAAGAACATTGGAATGGTTTTCAGCAAGATCAGCTTAATAGGTACCTAGATGTTGTGATTGAATTCATTCATATCTAGGTTTGTTCATAGACTTTACAAAATATGTGAACTACAAAAGATACATGAAGGAATTCCCAATACTCCCAATGGGCAAGAATGGTAGAAAGAGGGTATGCCTTTGATCATGGATTTGAACTCAAGATACTCCTGAATTTGGGTCTAGTACCCCAATCTATCAAGACTGTGTTATGAATATTATGACTTTAATCACCTATACCAGATAAGAATCTGACATCCTGTTTTCTATTTGCCCTCCCAATTCTAAGGCCCCTCCTCTCATCCTGACATTCTGTGTTCCAAGGCTCCTCCCAGCTGTGACGGTCTATATTCCAAAGCCCCTTCCAGATTCAATTTTCAGGGTTCCAAAGTCTCTAACAAGTTTGCCATTTTGTGTGTTTTAATATCTTATGTTTTATGACCACTTACAGGACGCTTTCCACCATCCTACTTCCTGACCTTCCCTGATCCAAGGGCCCTTGAAGCTCTTTTATTGTAAACTATTTCAAGGCAAGAAGAAAGCAAATATTTGCTGTCTTTGACCCAGTATCACCCGACATGGTTGGATGGTTGATTTTCTTGGCACAGATTGTCATTAACTCCCAAGATAATGACTCCTAGATTCAGTTGGAAGGGACCTGAGAGATCATCTAGTCCAGCCACTGCATTTTCTAGATGAGGATACTGAGATTGTAAGTGACTTACCCACTATCATCCCATGATAACATGCCTGGGACTGGGGCAGGGGATGAATCTCTTGGCCCTGGAGGGTCATGGAACAATGGTATCTGGGTGGCTCCCTTCCAGCTGGGGCTCGGGTGTAGAGCGCATCCAGGAAGGATGCCATTCCCTGTGTCTATCCAGAATGGTGACCCAGGCTAGAGGGAAATGAAACCCATCATCCACAGTTTTCTACAGTTTGTGTGGAGGAGAGAATACAAGGGAAGGAATTGGATGAATAGCTTTGAAGTGGTAAATTGAATCCCCTAAGTGCTGTAAGTATGAGAGCAGTTTGCCCAGTCTTGAAAGTCCTGGGGCAAGTAACTTGATTTTTGTGACTCAGTTTCCCCCTGCTCACAAACTAAGGAACTTCAGTGGTTATCTAACACACCCAGCCTATAAATGGACAAGACTCCCCTCTGACATACCAACAAGTAATCATCTATAGACATATAATTTGTCTTGCTTAAATCTGAAATTTTTTATGCCTTTGTTTAAAGCCCCCAAAAGGATTTCAAGAGAGCCCAGCAGAGGCTCAGCTACCTTTCTAATATTTTAGACCACAACCAAGCAACAAGTATTTATTCCACACTTAGCACATCCCCATACTGTGGGGATAAGTGCTGGGATAAAAAGAAACAACAGACAATCCCTAGCCTAAAGGAGTTTACATTTCCCCCCAAATGAACAATAAAAGAAAAACAGATATGCACATTGAAGCAAAACATTCCTGCTTTGGTCTTTTCCAAAAATTGTATGTCTCCCTTTGCCTTTTAAGCCTGCAGGATAGGGCTGGCCTGTCTTATCCCTGGACCTCTAGACTCATAGTTTGTGAACATTGTGTCCCTTCTTTATTATATTCAGTCTTGTCTCGTCAGTACTGTTCAGAGCCTGGAGTAGGAGGCAGGTTATTTTATATCCATGCCTTTTGTTTTTACATCTCATTTTTTCTGTGCCCTCTTACTTTTGTACCCATAGAGTTATTCCTGGTAACAAAGATTTCAAAAGGAAGAAAGGGGAAAAGCAGTTTGTGTAAGCAAACCCACCCTGCTTTTGACGGTATAGGTTTTATTAGTCACCTGCATTGAAGGAAAATAGGTGTTTTCTCAACATACCTTCTCAGGGGCCAAGCGAGACCATTATAGTTATATAACCATCCAGGTGTGATCCTTCTGCTTACATTGTTAGAATCATTAACTTAACTGTTTATTGTTGTTCTGTCTTGGCTGATTGGTAAACCACAGAGCGGCATTTTTAGTCTTTTGTCATGTTTGTCTCTTTGTGTTCTCATTCGGGGATTTTTTGGCAAAGAAACTGGAAGTAATTCCCCATTTCCTTCTCCACCTCATTTTACAGATGAGGAAACTAAGGAAAAATAAGGTGAATTGCCCAGAGTCACATAGCTAGGACTTGTCTACAGAAGTTCTTTTCATTTCCTCCTTAATGCTAGTGCTTCATTAACTAATAAAGATATGATTCTTTCTTTTCCCCCCTACCCTTGCAATAGGTCAGAGTGAATGAACAAAAGTCTTCCTGACTTCTGTGTGCCTGCCTTGCAGGTCTTGTAGGGATGCTGGGAGAAATAGGATTAATTAATGGAGATAAAGATTCTTGTTTGTACATAGCTGTTTAGCTCCTTGAGGATAAGCAATGTTTTTGTGTTTTTTAGTATTCCCAGGGGCTTATATTTATTTATAAACATATCTCTGGATATATGCCTTTATGTATATATGTATATATATATATATCGATATAGATATGGAAATAGATATATGCTTATCTCTCTGGACGGCTTGTTTCTCTTTTGGAATTGGAGTCTTTCTGGTTTCTCCTTGTGGACCTAGGATCCTCATGTGAACATCTCTCAACTCTTGACCAGTAAAAGTGGGACTCTGGGAGAGTTTGAAGGAATGTGCTGACAACATCTTTTAAAACTTTAATGAGTCAGTCATTTGGTCAAGGTGCCCTACACTGACCTGGCCAGATGACCTTGTGGATACGCACCATGAAAGGAGTTTGAAGTCAGAACACCCGTGTCCTAATCCTAGTTCTGCTACTTAATTAGCTTCTATGACCTAATCTGCTTTCCTTCTTTTTTGTTTGATTTTTTTTTTTTTAGGTTTTTGCAAGGCAAAATGGGGTTAAGTGGCTTGCCCAAGGCCACACAGCTAGGTCATTATTAAGTGTCTGAGACTCATATTTGAACCCAGGTCCTCCTGACTCCAAGACCGGTGCTTTATCCACTGCACCACCTAGCTGCCCCTTGTTTTTGTTTTTGCAAGGTAGTGGAGTTAAGTGAATCACCCAAGGTCACACAGAGTTAGTCTGAGGTTGGATTTGAACTCGGGTCCTTTTTTTAAGTTTTTGCCAGGCAATGGGGTTAATTGACTTGCCCAAGGCCACACATCTAGGTAATTATTATTAAGTGTCTGAGGTCAGATTTGAACTCAGATACTCCTGACTCCAGGGCCAGTGCTCTATTCACTGTCAGGTCTTTCTTGATTCCAGCACTGGTGCCCTATCCACTGCACCACTTAGCTGCCCTCCTAATCTGCTTTCAATCTCAGTTTTCTCATCTGTAAAACAAGGTAATTGAAGCAGATCATCTTTGGGGTAGCTGAGTGGTTGCATTGTAATCAGTGCCTTGAAGTCAAGAGGACCTGAATTCAAATCCAGCTTCAGACACTTAATACTTAGCTGTGTGACCTCTAATGCTTTTTAGAAAGTCTTCATAAGTTACTCAAGCAATTTAAGATGATGACCCTGCCAAGGTTCACCCCTTCTGTTTGTGTCCCTGAGCTGATTTCTCTCCCATCTCTGGAACTTGCCCCTTGTTGCTGAGTAGTTTCAGCCGTGTCTGATTGGCAAAAACAAGTCAAGGTAATTCCTCCTCTCCCCCCCTCCCCCAATCGCAGTTTTGCTGTTGTTCTGTTGTGTTTGATTTTTCATGACCCAGTTTGGGATTCTCCTGGCAAAAATATTGAAGTGGTTTAACATATTCCTCTTTAGCTCTTGTTACAGATAAGGAAACTGAGATGAATAAGGTTTAAAGGACTTACCCAGGGTCACATAGCTAGGAAGTATCTGACACCTGATTTGAATTCAGGAAGATGAGTCTCCCTGATTCCAAACCCAGGGCTCTATTTGCTTAGCTACTGAGCTGAGTCTCTCCCTGTCCACTGGTTTCTTGGGATCTGTAGAAGATGCTTAAGGCTCCTTGACCCTGCCCACCCCCAAGCTGCCATTCTATATTTCTTCCTTTTAAAATGACAAATTCCCAAGTCCCCCTTGTTTTCTTTACTTTCTACCTTATATTCAGTCTCTCCTTACATTCTGCAATGCAGAACTTACTCTGCCCAAGGTTACAGATTCCTTAGTGCCCATGCTCCTTCACCTCTCACCAGATTTTTGGGACTTTCCACAACACATATTCTGGGTTCTCCCAGCAGCCTTACAAGACTTGCAAGGCAGGCTCACAGAAGTCAGGAAGACCTTTGTTCATTCACTCTGACATATTGCAAGACTTTTGAGCCTCAGTTTCTTCATCTGTAAAATGGAAATAATAACACTTCCCTCCCAAGGCTGGAGGCAGTATAGTGTTGTAAGACCTAGCATCGAATTTTCTTTGAGATCAATCTCAGGGCTTCAGGCAACTCTAAGAATAAGAAATGACATTTGACAGAAGAGGAAATTGAGACCTAGCACGGGGAAGTAAACTGATCACAAGAGAAATTAGTGACAAAGTCATGGACACGAACCCAGGCCTTTCCTTGCTCACCTACTTCCCTCCCTCTCTCCCTCTGCCTCGTGACTTCTACTGGAACCCCAAGCTTGGCTAAGGTCAGTGGTGACGTTAGATGTCTCTGGCTGACCCCTGAGCTGGCCCCAGAGCTCTCACTTCCCTTGATCTAATCTAATAGTATTATCTCCCTGAGATAAAGTCCTTTAGAGAGGTGCTGAATCTTTGGGAGCCGTGAGCAGTCAGCGAGGCCCAGTCTGCATTTCTTTCTCCTAAAGGTTGGAAGCTTTAGGAAATTTGAGATTTTAAGAAGTCCTGACTTCCTGGGCCAGGTAGCAGCATGGCCCTCCTGTCCAGTACTCTGGACCTGGCCCTCACTACAGGCCTCAGTGTCCTGTTTCTAATACTAATCCTAAGCCTGCTTTGTTATTTTATCTGCCGCCTCGCCCGGCCCCTCAGGTAGGTCTTGTTGCCCTGTCTCTTCATTTCTATTTTTTTCTGTCTCTCTCTCCTCTCATCCCTTCCCCCCCTGACTCTTTTGCATCTCCCCCCCATCTCTCTTTCTTCCAATTCTTTTATCCCTTACTTTCCCAGTCCTCTCTCCTCCTTCATCATTCTTCTCTTCCCTCTTTTCCTATTATTCCTCTTTCCCTCTCACTCCTTTTTCTCACTCCCCCCCCCTTTCTCAAAGATGACTTTACATAAATATAAAGAAAAAAGAGATGGGATGGGGAATGAGCACCTTGGAATGGCAATGCTTGGCTTCTCATAGAGTCCTTGCAGAGGTGGACTGGAAACTTGCCATTCTGAGAGTTAGAGGAGGAAGACTTTGGACCATCCCTATGTCCACTCTTCACTGGTCCTTATAGGTCTCTCTCTCCATCTTATTATTTGAGTCTGTCTAGCAGAGGGTTTACCAACTTAAGTAACCAGCATATAGAACAAGGGGAAAAAAAGAGAGCCCAGGTTGGAAGGGGAGAGTAAAGGCCGAAGGGAGGCCTGGCATTTGGAAGTCCTTTTTCAAATAAAGCATTGGAAGAGGGGATGGACTGCTGGGTTCCACATAGTCATGTAATTGGGTGTCAAGGAGCCAATCAGAAATGGGCAACCAGTGAAAGGGCTGCTACATCTTCAGGCGGGAGAGAAAAGAAACTTGGATCCAAGGACATTAAACATTCCCTGTGGCACGGGATAGGATGGAGGTGGGAGAAGTTATGCCAGACTTCCAGACATCACCTAAGGAGAGAGCATGGGAGAAAGCCCAGGGTGTTTCAGAACATGAAGCTAAGGGAAGCATGAGCATCTTATCAGGGTGACTCAGGCCAGTATCCCTGGACTTTGCTTGCCTACACTTTCTAGTGTCCTAGATTTGAACCATAGAACGTCAGATCTGGAAGGGACCCTAGAATGTTTGGAAAGACAGGATGTGAGTGCTGAGGGGAACTTTCACATCAACTTCTCTGATAGTCAGAGGCTCAAGGACAAACTGAGAGGGAGAAGCAGAACACTCCAACTAAGGATGGGCATGCTGAGGATATTAGTGTGAAGGGGAGAGGGATACGTACAGTCAGCATCCAGATAATGGAGGGGAAGGGACTGAGTCCTTCCCCATCTGAGTGCCCTTTGCCCAGACTTCCTTCTCTTCTCCACAGGATTGGCACATCAGTGAGTTTCTGACCAGTTATGCCTCAAGTCTCCAGGCTCAGACGGGTGAGCAGATCCACTGGCCCTACCATGCTGCTTCTTCTCCTGGGTCTGATGGCTGGAGCCTGTTTCTCTTCCCTTGTACCAGGTAACTGGGGAAGGGGAAGGTAGGAGAGGAAGGGAGGGTTAGGTCTTATGCCTTGGATGATCAGAGTTAGGATATAATAGGTTGCCCCTTGAGTAGAGGATCTTGTCTGAGCATGGAAATGACTTTTTCCTAGAAGCTCTGTTCAGCCTCCTGAGGCAGGGTTCTGAGGGAGAGCACTGGCAGCTTTTGGCAGATATCCCAATTGCCTTTTCTTTCCTGGCTTCAGGAAGCCTTTCCAGCTGACTATAAAGAATTATGTGTAAAAGAAAGCCATCCCTGCTTTGGGTCTCTGCCTGGGCCTGACCCAGGGGAAGAGTAGGGGAAGACAATCTACTCTCGCCCCCACTTCTCTGCACCTCCCTCAACCCCACCTTTGCAAGAAGCTATGTTCGGAGAAGGTTTCTTCAGCCTGAGATTCATACCCCAAAAGGACTGGTACCATATCCCCCAGATAGAACTGAGACATGATAGAAACTGAAGTCCAGAGAAACTTTTAAATTGTCCAATGCCTGACATGCATGTATATAGTTGGGTTTTGAACCATGGCCTTCTGCCCTCCCCACTTCCACCTCTCCATGATCGCTGTCATTTGTACTATATTGCCATGTTCCACTGCCTTTTTCATCTCTACTTGTTGGTCATGGCAGGGGTTAAGGTCAGTCTATAGAGCTAAATAACTGCTCATCCTTCCCACCAGGGAAGATTTTTTTTTAAATGTATTATATTTATTTTTAAATGTTTTTATATCCTTGGTTTTTAAAAGTTTGAGATCTCCCTCCTGCCTCTCCTCCTTTTAGCTATATTGCCTCTCCCCCAAAAGATAAGAAAAATGAAGTGAAAAAAGTATGCTTCAATCTGCTCTTATCAGTTCCCTGAGGGGAAGAGTCTAGGATCATTGTCTCCATCAGAGTAGCTAAGTCACTCACTTGATAGCCTTGCTACTGTCTACAATGCTCTCTGGTTCTGCTGATGTCACTTTGCATCAGTCCATATAAATCTTCCTAGGAAGGTGTTATGTGCATCAGATTACAGAGCAACAGAAAGCTACTCTCCTAATTGGTCTCCTGAAGTTTTTTGGTTTTTTTTTTTTTAACAAACTCTAATAAAAAACAGTTACATTGAAATACTTTTAATTAAAAAAACAGTTTATTCTGGGTTCTAAATCACAGTTACTAATAGAGGGAACCTATTGAGGACTCATGATTGTGAGTTAGAGGGGAGTCGCCAATCTCTCCCACTGGAGAAGACCATCTGGGAGTCCCACTTCAGGATGCAGGTCTAGATGGAGAAGCCTCCTGCAGAGCAAATCTTGGAGCAAAGTTGGATGGTCTTGGGTGGTCAAATGCTCCAAAACTTGGACCCTCGATGTTAACTCAACTCCTCTTCCCATCTAGAAAAGGAGAAGAATCCTCAGTACTGGAGAGACCAGGCACAGCAAACCCTCCGGCATGCTCTGATGCTCCAGAAGCTCAACACCAATGTAGCCAAGAATGTGATCTTGTTTCTGGGAGATGGTGAGTGTGGGATGTGAGACCAGAGGTAGCCAGGGTCGGCTGTGTGGGTGGGAGGATCTGGGGGACCCATTCCATGGCAGATAAGGAGATGATGGATCTCTAGCTCTCTGGAGAGCATGGCATAGTGGTGGTGGGGTTGTTCTTGGAGTCTAGAATTCAAATTGGACCTCTCCTTCTGTTTACTGTGTCAGCTCACCTCTTGTTTCATCAGCTAAATTAAGGGGTGTTTGAGTTAATTTCTTTCCATGGGGAAAGATATGTAGGAGGTGGTGATTCCCTGGAGATGGGACAATGATGAATTCAATCCTTGGAGCCTAGGACTCCAGAACTCAGGTTACTTCTCCCAGACTTTGTTTCTGACCACTGGTTCCCATAAGCCTGGGGAGCCTAGCTCCCTAGGAGCCGCTGTTGTGGTTTGTGGGGAAGCCTGGGAGGGGCCAAGTTTACCCAAGGGGCCAATTAGCTGCATTGAAGCCTGGGAAATCCTCACTCCAAGGCACCCACAGCCTGTGCCTGCCTTGCAAGAGGGCAGGAACAGCTGGAGGTCATTAATGCCCACATGCCACATTACTTTGTGGGCCCCTGCTTGGGGCTTGTGGGGAGGGAGGCTCCCGGCGCCAGAGGCCTTGGGAGGAGGCCTCAATATGCTACTCACCCCCTGCAGGAATGGGGGTGTCCACTGTGACCGCTGCCCGGATCCTCAAAGGCCAGCTTCACCACATGTCCGGAGAGGATTTCCAGCTCGAAATGGACAAGTTTCCTTTCGTAGCTCTGTCCAAGGTGAGCACGTCCCTGTTATCCAAAGGGCCTCCCAACAAAAGGGGACAGCTTCCATTTCTGTCTCTTTCTAGCTTATCTTCCCTTGTTTCCAAATTCCTATCCTTGAATTTCTCTCCTTATTTCCTTCTCTCCCATCCCCAATCCAGGCTGATGGAGGTTCCTTCCAGCCTTGTCACTTTTTCTTCTCACGTCCCACAATTTCTTTTGCTCAGTTACCAGGGGAATCCTAGCCTCTTTCATACTAGAGGGCAGACCTTTTTGTTCAGGAGTTCTATTGTGTTGACCCACTCCAGCCCTGGAGTCCTTTCCTGAATCCCGTGTTCTTAGTTTCTTCATCCATTTGGTTTTGAGGTCCAAGGGACCAGTCATCTGCTTCATCTTCCCTATCTCATGAATACCTTAAGCCAATGGGACCTTCTTCTCTTCCTCCAAAAGGAATCAGCAAGAATTTTCACCTGGCCCTCTCCTCTAACCCTAGAGCCCAATCATCTGGGGAATCTTGGGCTGTAAAGTTAAAGGGCTGGAGGGGCCAGCGCAAACGTGCCCCAGCCTGTCTGTGGCAGGTCTTTTCTTGCACAGGAAACTTTGGCCTTTTTTCCTACTGCCTGAAGTTGCCCAAAGGTACCAGGAGGATGATTTACTTTGGAAAGGACAGGATCAGACTTGTGCCAGGCCCACAGCATGGTGCAAACAATTCAGTCAGAGCAGTGAGGCCAGGGTCCCTTGCAAAGGAGGAATAGAAAAGTGGCAAATGCATTCAGAGTATTGGACCTGGTTATGTGGCATTTCTTCTCATCTTAAATGAGGATGATTATACTTGAACTACTCCCCACCAAGGTGAGCCACTGGTCTGTCTCTCTCTTCCCTTCTTCTGTTTCTCTGTGTCTGGTCTGTCTTTCTCTCTCCTTCCTGTCTGCCTCTACCCCATCTGACTCTCTTTTTCATTTCTCCTCCATCTCTGACTCATATATTGTGTACCTGTCTCCTCTCCCCTCCCCTCCTTTGTCTGTGTCTCTCCTTTCCCTTTGTCTCTTTTTTTCTCTCTCCTCCACTTATCAGTAATCTTGCCTACCCCTGGGTCTATAGGGTTCAAGCCCAGACCCCAGAGCAGGAAGCACCAGATCCCAACCCAGGGTTCTTTTTCCTCTATCTCATGGCCTCTAAAGAGCATCACCTAACAAGCTGCTTCTACCCCTAGACATACAACACCAATGCCCAGGTCCCTGACAGTGCTGGGACAGCCACTGCCTATCTCTGTGGAGTAAAGAGCAACGAGGGTACGCTTGGTGTGAGTGCTGCTGTCGTCCGATCACAGTGCAACACCACCAGAGGCAATGAGGTCACCTCCATCTTACGCTGGGCCAAGGATGCTGGTGAGCAGTGGGGTGGGCATGGATGGAAACCTGGTGTGCCTCACTGACAAGATTCCCATGGGACCCTCTGATCCACAGAATGCCCTGAAATGTTCCCCCGCATAGAGAGACTAAAAGCACTTAGCTGGTTCTGATCGATGATTTATAAACACCTACCATATGCATTGTTGGGTTTGAGGGGGGCCGTGAGCCATATATAGTCCCTATCTCCAAGAAGCTGATGTTTATATAGTATAAATATTTGACTTTTCTAGTCATCTCTAAACCCTTCAGCAACTTTGGGAGACTCACTTTTATCTGGTCCTGGGATTACATTAGTTTAGGGGAGCCCCATTCTTAGAAATAATCTTCTTTTTCCTGACTCAGGGAAATCTGTTGGCATTGTGACCACCACCCGAGTGAACCACGCTACGCCTAGTGCTGCCTATGCCCACTCCGCTGATAGGGATTGGTATTCAGATAATGAGATGCCCCCTGAGGCCTTGAACCAGGGCTGCAAGGACATAGCCTACCAACTCATGCACAACATCCCAGACATTGATGTAAGTACAGTCCAAGAGATGGAAGTCCCAAATGACCACAACCCCTGAGGAAAGAATCATGCAATACTAGATGTCAAAGGTCCTCTGAAAAGGCTCTTAGAATGTGGAACATCTTAGTTGGGTGGGGCCTTACAATGTCAAATTGGGAAGAGAGCATAGAATAGTGAATATGGAAGGAATATAAAATGTATTAGAAACCAGGTGGCGCATGAGCCGGGAAGTCAGGAGGACCTGAATTCAGATCCAGTCTCAGACACTTAATAATTACTTAACTGTGCATCCTTGGTCAAGTCACTTAATTCCATTGTCTTGCAAAAACCAAAACCAAAACAAAAAATGGGAAAGATTTACACAAAATGTTAGAATTGTTTGGGATCCTCATTGAAACTGGTGACAGAGAGATGGTGGCATACAGCCAGTTTAGTGGTCAAGGCAAGTTTGGAACCCAAGTCTCCTGCTTTTCATTGTCTAAAGGTGTCTTAGAGGACTCCAGAGAATATCTCCTCAGTAAGGGGTAGGAGCTTTTAATATATTCTTGATGAATAAGCTTCCCTTTTCACTTGATGTTAACTAGGCTGCCTTTTGAGGGGGGAAGGAGCAGGTGAGTTGGTGGCCCAGGTGGGTGGACCACAGTTGGTTTAGGGGGAACCATCAGGGCAAAACAAGTCCCAGGACCTTATCATTTGGGGCCGGGGATGTGGCTAGCACTCAGCCTTTCTGGGGGCCTCAGAAAGTAGGGTGGGGCTCCCTGTCCCTCCCCCCACTGGGGCCTGACATGGGAAAAGCTTGGGCAGGCTCCCCATACAGATCTGAGAGCCACCTGGGCTATTAAAGGATTTGAGGTTAAAGGGAAAGAGGCAACTGAGGGGATTTGCCCTGGGGCTGGGCCAGGGGTAAACAGCAATCTGGAGCCTATCTAAGCTTAGCAGATCTGGGGTGGGGTGGGGGGTACAGGCAAACTGGATTTTCAGCCCAGCAGGCTGGGACCTGGCTCTGTCTGGGTGGGACTGCTTGATGACCTAACCAACCCCCTTGGGTTCATGGCAAAAATGGGATGGCGTGTAAAGAATGGACTAGCATCAGAGACTTGGCTTTAAATGGGGTGAAATGTGACAAGTGGGCTTATCCCACATTGACCACGTTTTCTGGGTGACCTTGGGCAGCCAAGGCATGGCATCTCTATCACCTGGTACGTTGGACTGGAGAGAACCTAAGATCTCTAGTATCTATGATCTTACGTTGAGACAGTGGGGTCCCAAGGAAAGAATCAATGGATATGAGTCGAGAAACTACTTAGTATTTTTTCTGGCCTTAAGTAGATTCGAGGGCTAGGAGTTCAAATATGGCTTCAGACATGAAATCCCTTAACTTTTTTTGCCTCAGTCTTCTGAACTATAAAAATGGAGCTTATGGCTCCTATTTGTGAGTTGCTGAATATTTGTAAAGTACTTAGGACAGTAACTGGCACTGGGTTTACCCTCCGGGCTGGACAAATCCCATCTCCCCATATCCTATGATTTTCTTCCCATTCCCATCTCCTTCTCTCTTCTCCCTTCATCTTTTCTCTCCAGTGCTCTTTCAGTTTCTCCCCTTCTCTTGTCTCCTCCCTCTCTTCTTTCCTCTTTTCTCTCCTCTTGATCTTTTTTCTTTCTCCTTTCTTTTAGCCTTTTCCCACCTCCCTCAATTTCCCTAGTCCCCAGGCTGTGGATGAAACAGAAATCCTGGTGTCCGCCCTATAAATAAATATCTTTTGCTTAAAAAAAAAAAACACCAAACCCGAAAGCCAAACATCAACTCTGTGATTTGGGAGTTTAATGAGCCTGTGTGAAGACTCTGCCTGGGGAAGGAATGATGGTGTGGTGGGAACAGATTGGGGGGTTCATTTTTCAGGGCTGGCCCCGTTGCCATAAAGATCCCAAAGGTTCCATGAGGATGGGAAGAACTGGGGTCTAGAGACACATTCCCTCTCCCTGCCAACCCTCTGGTTCCTGAGGCCTAGGCTGAGAGTCTACAATGTTTAATGGTCAGGTGTCCACTAGGAAGCCATACTGGTCCTGTTTCTCTGTCCCAGACTCCCTTCTTCCTTGCAGAGAGTTGGGGATGGACATTAGCTTCTGTAATATGGGGAGAGATTGTCATGAGGAATGAGTTTTAACAGTTTCAGGGCAACCTGGAATCAGAAAGACCCGAATTCAAATCCAGGTTCAGACACTTGTAGCTAGGTGACCCTGGGCAAGTCGCTTTAACCCTATTTGCCTCAGTTGCCTCATCTGTCAAATGAGCTGGCAAAGAGCATGGCAAACCACTCCAGTATCTTTGCCAAGAAAATCCCAAATAGGGTCAAAGAATTGGACAAGGCTGAAGAAGTATTAGTTTCCTTCCTCTCATTTTACAGATGAGAAAATTGAGGTTCATTATATCCAATGGAATAAATTCAAAAAAACACTTATTAGGCAGAAGATTTTTACTTTTGTGTCCCCAAACTGTGAGGGACTCTGTAGTCTTGTTCTACACCACAGCAGACCTGCCATTTTAAGGTTGACTCCTTCTCTGGAACTAAGAAAAGTTTGACCAGATGATGTTGAAAGTCCTTCTCCCAAGCTCTAACTAAGGATCTTGTGAAACCCAGTCTACTTTAGCCCTTGGTCTTTAAGCCCAAACAAGAGAGTCAGAGCAGGAGGAGGACAAGAAGATAGCCAAGCTTAGCCATCTGTCTTCCTCCTGGCTCTATCCAGGCTGGTGTCACTTGGGGGCAACGTCCTGGGCCCCATGCCCTAGGACTTGGGGCCGGGCCGGTGACAGAAGGACACCAGCAAACTTCACATTGCTCATGGTCACTGTTTTGCTCTTCTCCACAGGTTAAAAATAGTCAGAACTTCAAACACTAACTCCCAAGGAAAACAAACACTCCCGCACCTTCGTCTGTCATCCCCATGGATGACTGGCGGTGGTGGGATAAAATTAGGGTAGCTTTGATAAACAGACAGCATGTCCTTAGCTCGCCCTCCCCTCCACGCCTCTTGATGGGGGTGCCTGCTGTTTGCCCAGGGCTGTGGTGGGGATGGCTCTGGTCAGAAGCCAGACTGCCCATTCAGACCTCCCTGGTTCAGGACTCCCAAGGCAGAGGGTAATGGGAAAGCCAGTCCAGAGCTGGGGTTTTCTAGTTGGGAATTTGGAGGTTTGGTGTCTTGTGTCATCCCTTGCATCCCCCTTTGCTTCGTGTCCTTTGAATGCTATCTTACCCTAGCTGTCCTTTAAGTTGAATTGGGGAGATGTGTGAGAGTGTGAATGTATAAAAGTGTATGAGAGTGTGTATTGTGGGAAGTAGGGCAAGACACATATAACTACTATTTACCTCCAGCTGACCATAGATGCACAATCTAATTAATCCTCCCATTCACCAGGAGAAGCATCCTTTTTTCTCTTCCAAATTGACACCTTGAGGCCCCAGACAAGACTTAGGAAAGGTCATACAGCCAATTCAAGTGGTAGAATACTATGAAGGGGCATGTATTTCATTCCTTGTACTACCCTGGATCCTCTAGGTCAAAAAGCCCAGACATTTTAGCTGCCTTCTGAGAGCATATCTAATTTGCTTTCTGAAATTCAGTTTAACATCAGTGTACCTATCTTTCCCTAGCCCTTCCAACATTGACTTTTTCTTCTATTTTCATCACAGATTGTCTGTTTGCTGAGTGGTTTCAATTTGCATTTCTCTTATTAGTATTAATTAGGATCTTGGTCATATATTTGTGGTTGTATTTGGTTTTTACCAAGACAATGAATTCGTGAGTGTAGGAAATTTTAGGTGAAAACTTCTATCAATGCAGAACCCAAATCAAATGCAGCAACATTTCTTCCATGAGACTGTTTGTGACCCTCTTGGAGCTGTTATCAGTCAACAAACATGAAGCTCCAGGAGCAGTTCCTCCTCCAATTTAGGGTCTGAGAACTCTTTTTTTTCTGTTTAGGTGATCATGGGTGGAGGTCGGAAATACATGTTTCCTAAGAACACAACTGATGTGGAGTATGGGGATGATGAGAAGGCAAGAGGGACAAGGCTGGACGGGCAGATCCTCACCAATGTCTGGAAGGAGAAGAAGCCTCGGAACAAGGTACCAAAGACAGTGGGTGAAGGATCGTATTTCTAAGGCTGGATTATACTCTAGAATTCAAAGCAAAGGATCGGGTCATGAGGATTGAGTCATCCAGAGAGAAAGGTTCCTGAAAAGAGGGAAAGTGGTGTAATAAGAGGGGGATTTAGATTAAAATAACAACAAAGTGGGGCTGTTGCCCAAGGGCCCCAGTCTCCAGGCCCCCTAGACCCATATCTTATTATAAAATCCTTGTAGACATTAATGGTGCTGGGGGAGGTGGTGCTCCCTCAGCACCCTACCTACATTTAATTAGATCCAAAGGGGAAACTGGATAAAGAATGTCATCCCATGGGACCTTAGCATACAACCGGGCTAGGAAGACATTTAGAACGTGTCAGCTAGAAGTGTATTTAGATCATAGGATGAGCAAGAAAGAGACCTCAAGCATCTAGTCAAACCCCATCATTTTCCAGAGTGGTTTGGCCCAGATTGAGGCAGCCTAAGGTCACATAGCTGCTTAGTGGTGAAGCTGGGATTTCAACTCGGCTCTGCCTCTCTAACCCAGAGCTCCTTCTGCTCTACCATGTTGCTTTTTAATGGCCAAGAATCCCAAATTCCACTCCTTGGGAAAAAGTTCCATGAAGTTCAACTTAGTGGGTGGCAGACCTAGTGTTCTGGAGGGAAAAGTAGCCTGAGGATATTGTGGATGGAGGGGCTCCCCTTTTCCAGATCCATAAAATGATGGGATAGACTAGATGACCTCTGAGGTCCCTTCTTAACTCTTGAGCCTGTGATCCTTAGGCTCTCTCTGAACTCTGAGTAAGATTCTCAAGTTCCTTATTTTCCTATGAAACTTTCCCACTAGAACCTAGCCTCCCAGTGAGATAGCCTCAGGTGACCACCCAAGAGTCCCACCATGAGAGCCATGGGAAGTTAACTGGCCCTTTAAATCTGATGCTCCCCAGGCATCTGGGTGGGCATGAGGGGAGCCAAGAAGAAGGGGGAAGGGCAAGAATCAGGGTCTGAAAATGACTGTGGTCAAAGCTGCTGAAGACAGTGGTAAGTGGCTGTGGTGGGAACAGTTTTGATGTGGCCAGATGGTCCTTCCAGGATTATATTTCTAATTGTTCCTGGCATGATCCCCCCTTTTTCCTTCCCCTCCCCAGTTAGGGGAGAGAAGGCCAGTGATGGGTACTCAATCATCTGAAGAGGGGGGAGGGCTTCACATGCCTGGAAATAATTCTCCTATAGGGTAAGGAAATTCCTAGGCCAAAGAAGAGACAGGATGGTAAGTGGAACTAGTACATGTAAGGGAAAATGATTTGCATGGGTTTTGCATATGACTTATTTTTTAAAATTAATATATATCCCCTACTTCCTTCTTCCTCTAAACCCATGAGTAGCACCCATATTTTCTGAATGGTCTGAAAAAAAAGTTACCTGAATTGACAATCAAGAAATCAGGTTAATCTAGTCCTGGCTCAAGCATGTAGTGATTGTATACATTGGGCCTCATTCCTCTTTTGTAAAATTAGGGAGGAGATCAGCACGGAAGGCTCCTCCCAGATTCAGTTAGGACACATTCTGTGTCCTAAGGGTCCTCTCACCTGACGTGGGTTTTAAGGTTCTTCTTAGCTCTGACACTGTTTTCTAACAGCCTCCCAGCTTGGACATTCTCTTTTCTAAGACCCTTTCAGCTTCCCATAACTATACCACATAAGTCACACTTCAGACAAGTCCTCATATAAAGCCAGTTGAGTTCTCATCAGGTGCTCGAGGTGATGACTGCCAGGGGGACATCCTGTGGGCCTGGCCAATTTCTCTACTGACCCTGGGGGCTCTAGCTCTTGGCCTGCCTATGAACATTAATATTTTTTCTCCTAGAATGCCCACTATGTCTGGAACCGTAAGCAGCTTCTTGAACTGGACTTGAACCGGGTGGACTTCCTCCTAGGTGAGTAGGGGACAGTGTAAGGGCATAGCCCCTGCCTTTGGGCTCTCTCTGTGTTCCTCAGGATTGGAGAAATTGAACAAAGAGATTAAGCTGCGAGTGAGGTCTAGTATATGTAAGTAGAAAGAGTCCATCCCATAGTTGAGCTCAGAGGTATCTCCCTAGTTTTATGTTCAGTCATTAACAATGAATCCATGATGGAGTTGGCAAAGATACTGGAGTAGTTTGGCTTTTCCTCCAGTTCCTTTTCCTGCTCATTTTATAGATGAGGAAATTAAGACAAACAGGGTTAGGTGACTTGTCCAGGGTCACACAGCTAGTGACTGAGGCTGAATTTGAACTCAGGCCCTCCTGACTTCAGCCTTGGTGCCCTATTCCATTGTGCTACCAAACTGCTCCATCCCCCTAGTTCTTAGGAGTAGAGATTTAGACCTAGAAGGGATCTCCTAAGCCCCCTCACTTTACAGATGAGAGATTGATCAGAAAAATTCAGTGACCCGGGAAGTAAGGAGCAAAAGGGTTGGGGATTCAAACCGACTAATTCCTCAAGATGCAGTTTACCTCTCTCTAATCACTAATCCCTGCTCTCGGATAGAAGCCAAGGGGGAGAATAGGTCTGGCCCCTTTCTTCCTTTCAGGGATTTTCATGATCCTTCAAGTATTAAATGCCATCTCTTTCCTTCCAATGACAGCCTGGAGAGAGTCATGTAATATGTATAACCTATATCAGATTGCTTGCTATTTTGGGGAGGGAGGAGGAACAGGATGAAATTGGAAAAAAATAAACTAAAAAAATTTCAAATAGTCAAGAAATCTCCGAGCTCAGGAACCTTAGAAAAGAATGGTGAACTGGAATGGGGCAGATCATAGAACTTAGAATGTTAGAACTGGAAGGAACTTTAGAACTTAGAAAATGAAAGCTAGAAGGAGTTGTAGGAAACAAATGTAATAAGGTGCAAGGTCTCTTAGAACGCAGATCATGCCTGAAAGGGTTAAACTCATTTGGGAATGCTGGAGAGGAAATTCTAGGTCAAGCAAGGATTGAGCAAGATTATTTCTAAATTCCCTTTGTTCTTGGACATTTTAGGACTGTCATTTTCTTGAGGAGGGTACTGAAGGGAAAGGGAAGTGATTTTTCTAAATAGAAGGCAGAGGGTGCCAGAGGAGAGCTAATAAAACCAATGCTACAGAACTGACTTCCCCTAGGAATGATAGTCATCAATAGCTTTCTGACTCCTAGGTCAAAGACTGGGGGGGGGATCATATGTGGGCCCTTGTCCCTTACAAAATATAAAAGATTAACTCTCTCCACTGCTCGCTTCCCATGGGGTTTTTGAGAGGAGACTAATCAGTCAGGAATCTTTTTTCTACTTTTTATTTTTTTTTGAAAGATTTTATTTATTTTGTTTTACAATTTTCCCCCATTCTTTCTTTTTTTGTTTGTTTGGTTTTTTTTTTTTAGGTTTTTGCAAGGCAGTGGGGTTAAGTGGCTTGCCCAAGGCCACACAGGCTAGGTAATTATTAAGTATCTCAGGCTGGATTTGAACTCAGGTTCTCCTGACTCCAGGGCTGGTGCTCTATCCACTGTGCCACCCAACTGCTCCTTTCCCCCATTCTTGCTTGCTTCCCTACCACCATCCCTACTGAAGGCATTCTGTTCCATGTTATACATTGGTTCCATTGGTTCCATGTTATACATTGATCTCAGGTGAATATGATGACAGAGAAATCATATCCTTAAGGAAGTATGAGATAGTAAAATTACATAATAAGATAACAGGTTTTTTTTCTAATTTGAAAGTAATAGTCTTTGATCTTTGTTCAAAGTTCATAATTCTTTCTCTGGATACAGATGTATTCTCCATTGCAGACAGCCCAAAATTGTCTCTGGTTGTTGTCCTGATGGAATGAGCAAGTCCATCAAGGTTGATCATCACCCCCATGATGCTGTTAGGGTGTACAATGCTTTTCTGGTTCTGCTCATCTCGCTCAGCATCAGTTCATGCAAATCCTTCCAGGGTTCCCTGAATTCCCATTCCTCCTGGTTTCTAATAGAACAATAGTGCTCCATGCCAGTCAGGAATCTTGAACCAGGCCTTGAACATTCAAATACAAGGAGGGGAAAGGTGACAGAATAATCTCCAGGAGGTGGAGCAGAGGCAGCTTGTTGTATCCAAGGGAGTCAAGTTCATGAGCTATGGGGAGGCTCAGGAGGCATCCCACCATGTGGCAGAGAAAGAATGTTTTAATTAGACTTGGAGGAAGATCCGAGTTCTAATTCTGATTATTTTTTGCTTCCTACATGATCTTGTGCAAGTCTCCCTTGTAAAAGGAGGGGTGCGGCCTCTCTTAAATCCCCTTCCAGCTCTTAAGTCCTATGATCATCCTTCCCAGGACCAACAGCACAGTTTCCTATGAATCATACTTCCTTGGAGTTGAGCAGGTCCTAGCAAGGTCTTTGGCAAAACTAATTTCAGCATTAGAAGAACAATGATGACATTGGTGCCCTGTATCTTTACTTTCCTTAAAATACATCTATGTGAGGTCAGATCATCACAATTCCCACTTTACAGATGAGGTAGCTGAGGCCAGCCATGTAAAATGATTTGTCCAAAGTGTCTGCTGCTTCTCTTGAAAGATTTTAAGGCCTAACTTCCAGGGCCACTGATGACTTAGGTCCCCCTCACAAGGAGGTCAGTCCATTATACTGTAGCCAAGCAACAAAGCATGAAGAAACCATCCTCTGTGGGCAAGGGGCATGGGACAGTGGAGTCCAAGGGCCAGCTGTGGGACCCTGGGTTAATCAGTTTCTGGATCTGTTTCTTCTTTGAAAAATGGCGTATTGGACTATAGACCCGAGATGCTTTAACTTGGGCGTGTGATAGTAAGGTCAGGTTTACACGTTCTTATTCACGTTTATGATGATGACCAGAACCTGGACTCACCTACTGTCAAGAGGAGGGGACAAAAGGCTGATTGTTCCTCTCCCACTTGTCCCTAATGTCTTCATTCCAAAGTCCTGAACTAGTCTCAGCAAGGTCTTTATACATGATAGCTATCTTCAAGGAGTTGGAGAAAGAATTGGCCTTTATAGCTGCCTCCCAGAGGGAAGTAGGAGCAGGACTGGGGAGTCTGCCAAATCATAAATAGGGAAAAAAACTGTCCAACTATAACAGCTTTGGAAATGGGTTGCCTCAATAGGGTAATGAGTTTCCTTTCACTAACGGGATTCAAGCAGAGGCTGAAGAACCATTTTTTTTAGGGTTTTTTTTCAAGGCAAACGGGGTTAAGTGACTTGCCCAAGGCCACACAGCTAGGTAATTATTAAGTGTCTGAGACTGGATTTGAACCCAGGTACTCCTGACTCCAGGGCTGGTGCTTTAGCCACTATGCCACCTAGCCGCCCCACTACGCCACCTAGCCGCCCCCACTACGCCACCTAGCCGCCCCTTGAAGAACCATTTTGTCTTGATTTTATTCTAGTTTTTAATTAATAGGCATTTATTTTCTCTTCCTTCCAACTTCCATATAGGAGATAAATAAGAGGACAAGGACCTTGTTTTTGTGCCGATTAAACTGTACTTAATAGACTAGATAGTCACCAATAATGTTGTGCTATTCAGACCATACTTTGCACCCAGTTTGTGCTCTGTACTCTGTATTCTATATCTAGGTATTACATATATTGTACATGCAAGACTGGCCCATCAACATGTTAGGTAAACTAAAAAAAAAATAACACTTCTCTTGCTCTCCTTGCATTCAGCTTGGAGCTGGGGTGTAGATGTTAAGTGTTGTGTTTGGCTTCTTTGTTGTTGCTCTGATTCTGTGACCCCATTTGGGGTTTTCTTGGCAAAGATGCTGAAATGGTTTGCCATTTCCTTCTCCAGCTCATTTTACAGATGAGGAAACAGAGGCAAATAGGGTTAAGTGACTTGTCCAGGGTCACACAGTAAGTGTCTAAAGATGTCTTCCTGACTCCAGGTCTGGTGCTCTATCCACTATGCCACTTGGCTGCCTGTGGACCAGGTGGAGTAATGACCCTAGAATGTATGGTAGGGTGAAAGGAGAGGATGAGACTCAGAAAGAACATTGTTTCCATCACAAAATATGTGAAACCAAAGTAGAAAAGGTAAATTGGAGCTAGAAAGTGAAGATCTTGAATGCCAGACTATATCTTATCACAAAGGTAAAAAAGAAAGACTGAGCAGAAGGGTGATATGGTCAGGGCTCTGCCTTGGTTATATGAATTTGGCCGTTCTATGGAGAATGGAGAGTGAGATTGGAGGCAGAACACTTAGAAGGTTAATGTGCTAATTCAGGTGAGACCTTACAAGGGCCTGAATTAGTAGGCTAGACCATGAGAATGGGAGAAAGAGAAAGAAAGATTGGGAAAGATATTCTCAAAGAAGTAGAAGGGGCAATACAGGACCCCATCCTAATGTACTGTACACATCATGTAATGTGGGATCAGACACCTTCCCCTATCATTCACTCACTCACCTGACACTGATGGTATGTTCTTCACTACATTGTATGTGTTATGTGAGTTCAGAGTCTCTGAATAGAGAAGGGAAGTTTGATACTGATGGCTCAGGTGTCCAATAATTCCCAGTCATCTTTGTACTGTCCTTTCCATCTGTTACCTTCCTCCCTTTCCTTATTCGCCCAGAGCTAACCATTGTCATCCTCTTTTAGGACTCTTTGAACCAATGGATATGACCTATGAACTCAACAGAAATAATCAGACAGATCCATCGCTGACCGAGATGGTGGAGGTGGCCATCAAGATCCTGAGAAGGAACCCCAAGGGCTTTTTCCTGCTGGTAGAAGGTAGGGACCTCATGAAGCCCTTCCATCCTTGTACTTGAATAATCAAAATTACTTATTAAGCAGTTATTAGGCACCTTCC